>NW_008825107.1:749001-782049 GCF_000699105.1 Pygoscelis adeliae
ATGAAGTTCAACAAGGCCAAGTGCAAGGTCCTGCACCTGGGTCAGGGCAATCCCTATTATCAGTACAGACTGGCTGATGAATGGATTGAAAGCAGCCCTGTAGAGAAGGACTTAGGGATACTGGTGGACCAAAAAATTGGTATTTGCCAGCAACATGCCCTTGCAGCCCAGAAAGCCAATTGTATCCTGGGCTGCATAAAAAAAAAGTGTGGCAAGATGTCAAGGGAGATGATTCTTCCCATTTACTCTGCTCTTGTGAGACCCCAGCTGGAGGGCTGCATCCAGTTTTGGGGTTCCCAGCAACCCAGATCCCCGAACCTCTTTCTGTAGGGCTGCTCTCCAGTTTCTCATCCCCCAATTTGTATGTATAAGCAGGATTACCCCATCCCAGGTGGAGAATCCATATATTGCTCAGTAAAATACTGGTTGTTGCAGCAGTTGTTTCTGAAGGTCCAAATGATGGCTTTGCCCCGATGCTTTGAAGGGCAATAGCCATACAGAGATGTTTAGAGAATCTCAGTGCCTTTCCTCGTTTCTCTCTTCTTACAGTGGAAAAGAATACAAATTTGGCCTACACTAAGAACAGGCTCATTTATTCCTCCTGCTACTGCTTATTAGTACAGATTTCCTGGTTGTTGCAGTGGGGCTGGTGGAGATAAAGCTCTGCTCATTCCCGCTTTTCTCTGCCCACATGTAAGTTGTTCCCCTGAGCACAGAGACAAGGGGTATTTGTAGGTTGTTTGAGGAACGAGACACATCACATCTATTCTCCTCTTGTGCTGCTCTGCTGGCCAACTCTTCTCCTTAAAAGTCAAGACAAGTAATTGCTATAAACTGTCACGGGCTGTTCTCCTCACCTACATCATATTCAAACAGGGGAACAACTTTCATCATCTTTCCAGCACAGGAAAAATAATATGGATGTTTCCAAGTGATTAAAAATGAGAAGAGGGAATGCTGAGGACTGTAGCCAGCTCAAGAAAATTCAGCTCTGTTTAAGCCAGGCTATATATTTTTATGTTCATTAAGTTTTAACACCTCCCAGTGTCACCTCAGCAGATTTCATTTTCTTGGAATAAATTGTTAGCATTTGTATAACTTTGACACGATTATTTTGGAGGCTCTTTGAGAAGGAGTTTTGCTTCAGAGCTCAAACAAGGGGCTTGAGTGAATTTTTGGATCCAAGCATGGATGGTTTTTTGTGTTGAATGTGCCTGTCGAGACCTCTGGTTTCCTGTACAAAAACAAAATGAAGAGACAGACTAGCTTTCCAAATCTGCAGTATCCTCACCATCATCCAACTGGCACTCCTAAGAAGGAGCATCTGATCATTGCGTATTCACATGCAGGAAAACAGTCTGAAGAAGAAAACTGAAGAAAGCTCAGGTAGTTCTTCACTAAAAAATATTGTCTTGCTATTGTTTCTCTCTCTACCTCGTGCCCTTACCAACCCTTCTTTGTTAGTTGGTCTGGACGTTAGCTTGAATGCTTCATCTGAATGCTCTTCTAATGATAGCATGTGGAAAGTGCTTGGCTTTGGAAAAGCACACACACTACATCAGTTAGAGCTTTTCCAAGTAAAATTCACTTTTTTTTGTTTTGGCCATGGAAACAATGTGGGAGACAGAGGATGGAGTACAGGGGTTATTTTTCACTCTGAGAGAAAGAGAAGCCGTGTTCTTTGCTACCTGTGAATTTAGTTCCTTGAGTCACTGAAAAAAAGTGGCTCTTCAAATCTGTACAGTGGTTCATCAAAACATATGTCTCTGTGGGATGTTATAGAAAACGAAATGGCACTTTCCATTTCCTACTGGAAATGGACCAACACCAACAGGATTTCTCCTGGGTGATCACCCTAGAGAGGTCAAAGATGGGAAGAAAGCACCAAAACTCACTCCAGGTTGATACCTGCATGTTGTCCACATGAAAGAAGAACAGAGGAGAGATAAGATGGTATGAATAAACTGTCATGTCCGTTACACCTGTGGATAAATGGTGACAAACTGGAAACACAGTGAAAATGAGTTGGATCCAGCTGAAAATGCAGCAGTACTGCTGGTGCTGAGCAAGTACCTCTAGAGTGAATGTGTGTCCTGAAATGGCTTGTTGAGCAGCGTTGCTTGAAGCCAGTGTGATAGGCAATGCTTTAGATACTCCATGCTGTCAGGGGCTTTGTGGCTTTGTTCTTTCCTACTGACTGATTACCCACTCATGCTTTTCCTTATTCTGGTAATCATGTGTCCAGCCATTACTTGCCTCCTGCACTGAGTTACACTTTTAGACTCCTTTCTTTCAGCCAGCACACAAGCCCTTTCCCTGCCTTCTCTCCCAGGCTCAGCTCCCTGTGGGGTCTGGGACAAACTGCTTGCAGACCAAGATAATACGGTATTCCTGTTACAAGGAAACCTCAAAGCTACACACTTGGCTCTCTTCCTTGCATTTTATTTCTCCCCCTGTTTTATATGTATATAAAAAGGTAGTTTCTTAGCTCTTTGTGACAAAGATTAGGTATAATAATACCTCCTAAGTGTTTAACAGTACACTAGAAGAACGGGGCACAGTGTTGGGGTCCTCCAACTGCGAAAAGAGGATGCTGATTAATAGTAGTGGCCTAATTGACTTAATTTGAGTTTGTGTTTCCTGACACTGGTATATTAAATATCATTTAAGGGCACTGTGGTGGTTTTATTAGTAGTATTATTTTTATTATATGGCACTAGACTATTCCCTAGGATTTTTAGATATCTAGTCAAAATCTAGCTGTGCTCTCAATGGAATCAAGAGTTCCCCAGCACTTATAAGGAAGTCAGTTTTCGGTGTGGTGCTCCCAGTAGGGCCGTTAGCCATTTAAAATTAAAAAACTCAGTGGCAGGTTGATGTTGGACTTCTCTTCGTGAACTGGTGGTCCTAACCCTTTGTGTGTGTGTGTGTGTGTGTGTGTGTGTGTCACTGTTTAATGGCCTCAGCCACGTGCAGCGAGTAACTCACTTTGCCTTACCAGCTGAAATGGCAGCAGCTCCGACCGGAGGAGTAGCAAAAGTAGCATGAAGTAGCAGAGTGCACTTTCGGATGTCGTGTGATGGCTCCTCTAAGCAGCGGCTCTGTTGTCCTTGTCTGTGTGTCTAGCTGGGACTGTATCACTACCAGATGGATGCGACGTGAGGTGAAACAAGTCTCGGTGTGCGCTCTGGCTGCATGCATATAAGAAAAGCGGAAGAGCTGCATGACAAAAAGCTGAGTTCCTAATACAGTCATAGTTTCCTAATGGAAAACATATTCCTACAACTATTTTCATAGAGAAAAATTGAAAATATTATGCAACTGTCCACAGTAGTTAGAAGCGTGAATGCTTATTGGAGTAAAAGGAGCTTGACAAGCCACAAAATTCCTGCTCATGCATTCAGTACAGTTACGGTCCTAGCACACGCTCACACACACATCTGCAAGCAGAAAAGATGCAATACGTCAGAGAAGCTCTCGCTGTTTGCCAGAGGTCTTAAGGGGATCTTCTATTTCATTCGGTAGTAATGCCCTTTTTGTTGACAAAAGTAAATTGATGACAGGCAAGAGGGAAGCATTTGGTGGAAAAATTCTGTTGACCCTTCTCAGATTGAATTTGACCACAGAACAGGATACCAGCAGTTGCAGAAATGATAGATTATTGTAATGACCGGCAGAATGGCCTTTTGGCATGTTTAAATGGCAATAAATTTCACTAGGAAGAGGGCAATTTAACTACTTTAGGGCAGTGAGGATACTCTTTGTTTGAGGTGTAAATAAATTGCGGTTCATTAACAGTGCACATATTACGTTCATGGTGCAACTCTAAAGCAGGGGATGTTAATATTTAATTTAATTTAAGTATGTATGCTTTGCCTGTTTGAGGTTTGGGTTTGTTTTTTTTTTTACTCCAGACTTCAGTAACTTTGGGTGACAATTTTTCAGGGGCCCTTTAACCTCCCAAGGCCCATGCGTGCACAGCTCCAGTAATCCCAAATAAACCAGGGTGCACAACAGAGGAAAACTGCTTGGGTTGACTTTTCCATCTAGTATAAATAACTGTGCCAGTTGGTACCACTTTACACCAGCAAAGCCTCCAGCTTTTGGTATGTGGTGTTAAGTACTAATTGAGTAGTCATGAGAAATGCATGGAGCCAAAACCTTATCAAGTTACGCCGGTGCGAAACCGAAGGAAAGGCACTGAATTAAGCAGGTGGCGGCAGAACCACAGCAACGTTACTGCCGGCAGAATTTATTTCTCATCTTTTACCTTGACTCTGAAATTCCCCCTGTCCCTCGCTCATTATTTTGGCATGGTTCCTTGCTGAACTCTGCTGTTCGGGGAAGAGAAGGGGGCAGGGAGGAGACGTACCCAATGCAGTTTGACATTTCCTCAAAAAGATTGTATTAAAATCCACTTACATTTAGAGCGCACTCTCATTTTGGAATGCTAATAAGGCATCGTTTCATCAAGGTAAAGGGAGCAAAATCTAATCAAGCCAAAGACCAGCTCGCCTTGCTGTTGACTGTGTTGCTGAAACATCATTTTAAAAGGTTGCTTTTAAGCGTAGCTAAAAATGACAGACTTAACAAAAGTTTATAAATAACTGTATCACTTGGCTACTTACCTCTGTCCGTAATAAGTGAACCTTATTTCTTTATTAAAGATTTTGGGGCTGGCTATGAGCTCATATCCATGCTGCTGTTTACACCAGCAGGCAACATTCCCCCAGGATCACGTTCAAGTGATGGGAAAGCAAGAAGATTTCTCCAACTTTTGGCCACTATCTCCAATAACAGGAGCTTGGCCATGACTTCTCTTCTGGCTTTGAAAAAACAAACCTCAGTGGAGGAGTCGTTTAAAAATCTAGTTGTTACAAAGCCAAACAAATCAAGGAGAAGTGGTCCCTAATAAATGTCATTCCAGAGCCAGGTTTATAAAGAAATGATAAAGGATTTGTTGATGGGGAAAAAAGTCTCAAGATAGTGTGGACAGTCCTTTCAACAACACATGTAAAATAAAAACTGTACTTCCAAAATCAAATAATAAAAGTATTCAACTCCAGGCAGCTCAGGGATCGCCATGGAAGAAATCAGGGTGTGATGGCAGGTGTGTGTGGTAGGTGAACCGGCACACTGGCATCTTGAGATGGCAACATAGTGGTGAAATAGGGCAGGGCTATGCACAGGACTTGGAAAGCGGAGGTAAGTGCTTTAACCCTGACACAGCAAAAAATGGATGCAAGAAGGGAAGCGCAAAAAAAGATGTGTAGGACTCATACAGCCAGTTGAAGTTGGTGTGACTGGGATTCCTGTTCTGCAGAGAATATTTTTTTAACGCAGCACCCAACTGCCTTGCTGTAGTGCTGCATGAAACAGTGTGAGTGATGTGCTGCTGGCTGCTTTACCTGTTCCTGGTGTGGGAAAGCCTGCTAGTGAGGAGGGACAGGGGTGCCGTAGCAGAATTTGCTCCTAGGCGGGGCAGTTCTCATCTGAATTCAGTCATGGCTCTGATTAATAGGCTTTGAGCAGCTACTTTAGACAAGGCATCTCCCTGAGAAAGTCACCATCTGCACTGCAGCCTCCCAACAACCATCTACTGTTCACAAATATGTTCAGGTTGGTAGGGGGACCAGAAGATTGGCCAAGATAACAAATGGGTTCAAAGGCCCAGGTGTAATGGGGTAATTAAGGTATGGCCTTTGAGTGTGACACAGCAGGTTACCTAGATAAGATAAATCCAGAAGGCGAAGGCATCCCATAAACAGGGAGCAAATGTAAATTCCCTGATGGGAGAATTCCACATTTTGCTACATATAGGCACCTGCGCAGTCTTACGGCAATCATTCAAGCTCTCCAACACTTCTACCAGCGTCCTGTGGATTATTTGTCAAGATGCCCAGTTAATACTGAGCACCAGTTTAAGGAGAGAATGCCTGCAGAAAGTTTCCCAAGGGTGATGCTAGCTTCTGTGCACACTAGGGGTGGGAGAGTTTTCTGGGGGAGGGTGTTAGATCAGTCCCCTCAGGTTACAGCAGTGAAGGTGATTTTTGCCGGTGTGATCCAGCATTGCGCGACTGGTGCTGTGCACAACATTTCTGCTGGGTTTTGCTGTCTTTATCAATGCTAAATTTTTTCTTGTTAAAGCTTGTAACACAGAGAGACAAGACAGGCATCAGGAATTTTCTGTTCCTATTATACTGCTGGAAAAGGAGATCTGAGTGACTTGCCCCCTCTCTCATGTAAGACACATACCAAACCCAGAGGGTGCATCTGCACCTCTTATGTCTCCATCCAGCTCAGGCTCTTAGCCACAGGAACGTTTTTATTTCTTGTTTTCTTTCTTTGTTTTCTCTTTGGAAGACTTATCACCCATTCAATGTTTTACATGTACAACCAATAAAACTATTTTAGCTTTTTTTTTTCCCAGTGATTAAAGTCTGAGGCTGAAGATTGCATTTAAGCAAACGGCGATTACAGATGGCTCAGTCAAGCTCCTTCCTTTCAGTTCCAGGCAAGAAAATAACATTATTGGCAATACATTCTTCTGATTTGTTCCTTTTGTGCCCATGGCCCATTTAAGGTTTGCACCCTCTAGAAGGTCAAGATTGCTATTTTTTATTACAATAGCATATTGTTGAAATGCTATCGATGCATGTTGAAAGAGAAAGAAGCACAGCATACTGCATTGTTCTGGTTTTGATAGCAGAGAATAACAATACCGGCTCTGAAAGCTTTTTGAGAGAATGAGGGGTAGGAAGGAAAACCATTCGGTAGTTGATGCCTGTCCTGATTCTATCATATTGCCCTCTTGAGCTTAGATTTTATTATTTATTATTTGTATTAATGATTATTTATATTCACTATCATTTATACTTATTGTTTATTTATGGTTATAACACACTCATCATACAATATTAACCAACCTATAACACTGTCATTGACAGCTGTTTTTTCATTATCCTTCATGAATATTTTAGTGTAGTCTGCCTAATTCTTCTATTTTAGAAAAGTGTTCAAAAGCGCTACGTTGTGAAGTCCTATGAATACTAAGCTATACATCCAAATGCTGTTCATTACATCTCCTCAGGCTTATTTAGATTTCTGTTATGACAAATGTGTAGTGATAGGAAGAATCAGCCGTACCTGTATAATGATGGTGTTATTGAGTAACCTATGGTATAATTACCTCCTACTTGGGAAATTCAAATCTGAAAGTTGAAATTTGCCTGTTTTTTAATAATTTTAGGAGAAGGACCAAGGCTTTGATTTTACAATTTAATTTCCTAGACAATCCCATATCTTAAATTATCTGGTGTTCACTATTGCACTTCTTCACTCACAGGGACAGAAGAAGGGCTTTGCAGGATCAAACTTACTGAGTGTAGTATCTTGACAATGCAAAAAGACAGGAAAAAAACTATGCAGTGGGCAGTTTAGAGATGTGCTAACTCCTTTCTGTTAGAAGCTAGATAGTGCCTGAGATGAGAGAGTTTTTCTCTTCCAGAACTGTTAAACGCTTGTCCAGCATCGGGTGCAGAGTAATTTCTGTCCCAGTGCACAGCAATATGGCGAGATGACTGTAGCGGCTGCAGTTATAACCATACTGCAGTGCAATCCTGCTTTAGCAGGATACAGGTTATCAAAATAGCTCGTTAACCAAAAGGCTATTAGTCTAGTCAATAGTTGGAGGAGGAGGAAGAAAGTTGTTAACAGGTTTCTTCTCCCTCCGCGAAACCGCTCCTGTGCCTGCTGCAACATAAAGAACCCCCTAAATTACCCAAAGTTCTCCCAGCTAGAAATCCTTTTCCCTGCTGCTCTCACATAGAGCTGTCATCCCACAAGGTGTGAGTTTTCGAGCAGGGACCATGGTCAAGACAGGCCCAAATCCTCCTTGGGGTATTTCCAACCCTAAACCCGGGGTATCCTTTTCTGATGCTACTTATCCCGCACAGGGAATTTTCCCTTCTTCTTCTCCTCTGAGGATACCTACTGAGAGCTGTAGCAGCCCTTGTAATGATTAAGCCTCTCTCTCCAGTAAAATACTGTGCTTCCATTATCACGGCACCATAAGCTAACCACTGGGGACGGGATCCTGTGGGGAGCCGGGGCTCTGTCCTCCTGCTGTTCACATCAATGCTTGGATGGACTTTGCTGGGAGGAGGCTTTCGGCTGCTGCAAAAATGAGGGCGGGGAGCGCAGCACCATTCTCAAGGCCCTTTGAAAACATGCCATGGTCAAAGCGTGCCAGGCGGATCGACACGATAGACCAGATGTGTGTTTTGCAAATTAATGAAATGCCTTTTGAAATGCTTTTAAGTAAATGAGAGTTAAATTCACCCTAATTGCATTAGCCTCTATGGAGACCAGTGTCTATTCAGGGTCACATCGGTCTGGTTTTCAGACACGTTCGGCACCTTGCAAACCAGGCTCCTCTGTATGGAGAGGAGGGAGGACAGGTGCAAGGGTGCCCAAGCAGTGCCCCGATCCTGCAAGGTGCAAAGGGACAATGCCGGGCACCCGCTGGGGTAAATGGGACGTCATCTTTTGCCTGCCGGGAGCTTTGAGTCATGTGGGAGTTGAGTGGGAGCTGCGGCTGGCCCCATGGGATGCTCAGTGTGCTGTTGGGGGCCTGGCAGTGCTCCCCAGCAGTGGGTGGGGCGGGAGGTGGGGGGGGCGGCTGGGCGGTGCTAAGCATCCTCCGGGACCCGCCACCTGCAGACCTTGTGGGGACAGAGAGGCAGGCAGGGAGGCAGGGAGAGTGAAGAAGTGCTAGACGGCTTCTCCATCACCAGGGCTGCCGCCTTCATCTTCGTCGTGGTCCGCTCTCTTTTTTCAGATGGCACTTTGACAGAAGATTAATTCAAGTCAGCTGCTGAAAATAATTATTGCATTATGGGAGCAGTAATCATTATTTAGAACATGATTAAATATGTCTGCGTCTATTGACTCTGCCTATGATTTATGTATTTGTTTAGTCAATAGTCTAATGTAAATGATGTAATTAATTATAGATGGTGGTGTCAGGTCATTGGTAAAAACAATCTGATGAGAACAAGGGCTCTGTTTTTTCCTGACAGATGCAGAGGGAGGGCGGGAGGGACGGGCAGAGTTGAGGGAATTCCAGGGGAACTTTTTCATGTGTGAATGGCGGCTGGGATCTCAATTTGCATGTTGTCTTTCTCTTGTTCAGCATTCGTTTAGAAATTGAAATAACTTGTTAAGCAAAGGGGAAGGGAACACATGATTGCAAAGAGGACACCTGGGAGTAGTGACGGCGAACAGCTAAAGAGCCAGCTGCTCCCTAACACGAGAGAGCGTGCCACTATCATTTACCGCTTCATAAAATTAAATGTTTTCCAAATTAAATCAGTAGGCAGCATGCAGGAAGACCTACTATCTCTAATAACAATTTTTCAATCAATATCGGGGGCCCGGCTGATCTGGAATCAGAGCGGAGGAGTCTGGGATTGGCTGGGGGGGAGCAGGGAGACAGGGAGAGGAGGAGGTGGAGGGGGATGCTTGAGTACCGCAGCTTTCAATCAAAGCAAAAGTTAAAAAAAATATATATGCATGGTGGATTCTCCATCACTGTGAGTCTATTCCCCATAGATTTTTCTCTTAACTGATAATTCGGTCAGTCACATTCCTCAGAGGGAGGTCACAGGTCACCCCAGCCCCTGTCAGGCCTCAGAGAAACCATTTCCATTTTAATGCCACAGCTATAATCTATCAAAGATGTGATGTACAAGATACAATGAATTTAAGTGGTCTTCATATATCACTGAGCTTTCATGCCTTCACCTGGGTAATAGTCTGAATTACTCTCCCTACCTCACAATCTGTCACCCCCAGTAAAATAACTGCCACACGGGTGTTAATGGCAGGTTTGTCCAAATTGGGGCCGTGGTAGCCCAAGGCATTACACATCATAAACTTTAGCATTCAGTGCTTAGCCTGGCAGTGTCAGCAATTGAAAATTATTCTGTAAATACTTCTGCGGGCTGTTCTGCTCATGTTTTTATTTATGGCAGCTAAAATAAGCGTAGTGGGATGGCACAGAGCACAGCTGCTGGTGCAATTGCACACCTCCCCGTGTGGCTCGCCGTGCCTGCACACACACACGCAGCTTGTGACAAAGCTATGGTTTCCCAACACTACTGAAATTTTGCGGCTGCACCCGCTAAGCACTGATGGACCTAGGCGTAGGTGGGCTGATAGTTTCCGTAGCAGTTAGACTACTAGTGCTTCTACTAATGGCAAAGTCGGGTTATTTATTGGTGCCCAGTGGCAGAGTTGCCTGTGTCCATATCAGCTAATGCCTGCAGGTTAAATGGGACATATCTGATCGCCATTCTGTAAGGAAATACTTCGAGTGCAACCCTGGAGCTCCTGGGTTGCCCAGTCTCCTTCGCCACTATGAACAAAGTCGCGAGCCCCAAATCCGTTCTTGTGTTCCCAGGTCTCAGGGAGGTCTCCTGAGCCAGAACCACGGTAGCGATTGTAATTGCTGGTGTAATTATGTCTGTAGGAATATGGATTTCTTGCTTTGCTTTAAATGAGCTCCCGTGCTAAAGCGTGTTCCAACTTAGTGAGCTTACTTCACCACCCCAGGCTACACGTGGAGTGTTTGGTTGAATGTCCGGAGACACATACTCACTGACAATAAATAAATTTTAAAAAAATATCCATCCCATTAAATCATATGAGGCCAAACTAGGCCTATAAATCAAAGCAGTCGTGGGGGAAGGAGTGGGAGAGGAGGTCTGAAGAAGCACAGAGTCCTAGAGAGGTCTCCCAAAGTTGTTCCGCTGCTAAAGCCATCCTGCGGTAAAGGCTTTGACGGTACTTCACTTGGGGGGAACAGTTAGAGAAAGAGGCCCACTGAGTGCCTGAGGCTGGGCAGGAGGTGGTGCAGGTCCCCAACAGCTGGGAGAATGCCTCTGCCATGTCTCTGCACGAACATCTTGCTTGATTCATCTCTCTAGTGAAGCCTGGGCCAGACACAAGTCCCATCACATGAGAGCATCCACCTTGGAGGATGCAGGTATGAACTTTTTTATCTTGCTTTGTAGCTCTCTATTGTATAAAGCTCAGAAACTAGCGTAGGGAAGCTATTTCCATGTTAAATATGTGAATTACTGTGCTCTCATCTGGTTTGTACTGTGAACACGGGATGTTTTCCTCTAACGTGCCGCAGGGAAAGATGCAGTCATATGTGATCCTTCCTTGCCAATCTAACCCTGGTGCAGATGTTGCCTCTCCCATCCTATTCAGCTCCATGGCTGTCAAGCAGTGTTAAGGGGAGATGGTATATTATTTGGAGGAGATCCTACTGCGATCGAGAGAGAGTAGCCAATGGCTATATATTGGTCCAACTTAGTTGAAAAATCAGTGGGTATGAATCACACCCTTTGCTGCTGCCACAGTGGTAGTGAAAAGACTTGTAGATCTTCAAAATATTTTGTGTGTGTGCTGTGGGAAGCTGCTGTAAGTCAGTCATTTCCATTCTTTTTTATCTATTCACCTTCATCCACTGACCATGTCCTCCTGGAAAACACAGCACCACAGATCAGAGTCTTGCCTGACAAGAGATGGCTGGCGGCAACTTGTTTTGTTTCTTGAAATTCAACGTCAAATTATGTTCTCCGTCCTGGGCTTGGGTACTATGTAGAGCTAGTAGAATTATTTCCTATTTCAGTTATCTTCTTATTGTAAATTAAAATACTGTTGCTGTTTGCTGATAAACTGTTATGAATTCCCCATTCTGATGCAGTTATATCAAATCCTATTTATTTCTATGGCAGATGTAGCTGGTTTGGTATATGCAGTTAGTAATAGACTCCCTTTAAATTACAGCTGCTGTCCACAGGCTTGTTTACAAATAGCAGGTTAAAAGTTACTGTGTACTCTCGGTAGCTGTTGTCTTTAGTTGGAGACTTTCACCAAAGTCGTCCACACCTTCAGTCCCCCAGCAGATATGAAAAATAGCTGAAGTGATACAACACACAGTTTGTGAAGATTGTGCTCTGCGTTTTTTGCAGTAAATACCCAGGTTGACAAAGACGACGTGCGCAGTGATGAAGCGCGAAACTTCCAGGCAAAATTTTTCCTGTGGGAAAAAACCCTTACCTTGTAAAAACTAACACAATGACCACGGTTCTTCTGTGACCCCGGTGTTTGCTCAGTTCAGAAGGCACAAAGCTCTCCTCAACCTTTCAGGGTCAAATTGGGCAATAAAAACCCGACTACATGCTGGGGTTTCAGCCCCGCTCCTTGTGCATGTTGCAGCCCTACAACCCATCTCTTACTATCCTGATGTTAATGCAGCTCAGAAAATATTTGCAAATTGCATTTTGTCCTAGATGTTTCCAGAATATTTTACAAGGGGGATAAAATGCCATACTGCCTCCATTAACGTAACATGCATAGCGATAAGTGCAACACCGAAGAAGTGTCTAAATAAAAGATATTTTCTGTAATCTTTTTAATGGAGGAAAACAATTATATCCTTTAGCTTCAGTAGGACTTAAGTATATGCTTGATTTTTAAGCACATCTTGGAGTACTTTCCTAAATCAGGATCTTGATTTCTAGCATTGTGCTTTTTTCTAACTTGGATATCATTTACAATAAATCGAACTCTTTTCTCTTTTGACATATTATGCTGATCTATGGCTTGGCTTTCATTTTGTCCTGTTAACTAGAAACCCACTTCATCATGAAATATGCCCCTCATACTTTCTCCTACATAGTGAGAAAAACATTGATAAACATCAAGTGCCAGCCATTTCTCAAAAGCTTCGTACAGATCTCAGAGAAGGAGAAGGAAAAAAAATAACTACTAAGCAAGCACTGCTTGTTAAACTATAAGCTGACTATAGGAAGGAGTAGATGGAAGTGGACATTAGAGGGGACAGACTGCGGCAAGCCGTGCCTCTGCCTGTCTTACATCCAGCATGTAGGAGGCCATAGAAAAAGCCATTTGACTTTAGTTTAGGCGGAGACGGAATAAAGCGCTGATGTCTGTCACATCTAACCATATTATGTTGTTTAAAGTGTGGGGCTTCAGGTGAAATGCTACAAGCGTTAGTCACCTTTCCCCAGCACTCCTCCTGAGGTTAAGCAATGGACTTGTTAAATAGTCTCTTGTTGCACTAACATTTAACTTAAAATTTCCCCCAGAATTTCAGGTGAAACTTGTTTCCTTGGAGGCTTTTAGGAAATAGAGCTAAGCCAGCTTCAGTCAAGTTATAAGGCAGCATCTGGTAACATGGGCTAACAGTTGTAATAGTACAGCAAACCAGATCTGTCTGTTTCTGTAACCTCCGAATCTGCTGCAGTTGGCCTCTGCCTAATCCTTATGCATCCCAAACGTTGATTTCAGAGACACTGAAATTTGCTACCCATTGCGCAACGGAGAAGCTGTTTGAGCTAAAGAACAATATTGGCAGAGGAACAAATGGCTTTGAACTGACCGTGAATAAATTTAAACAATTACATTATTTCTAACCAGCAGAGGAACAAGACTCTGGAAAAGCCTTCTAATAGGAAAAGAAAGAACTGAGCCCTGGCCAGCTTTAAGATGAAGCTTGATGGGTTTGTGAAGATAATTATATGACAGAGTCCTCCATAGCCCCCTCAATAACTGCAGGCTGGGTTCATGGGCTGCCTCTTCCAGGCCCAAAGCACGCCCACAGGGAAAATTGGTTTTGATGGGGTCTGTAGGTGAGGTGTGAAATTCCTGTTGGTGCTCCCAGGGGCTCTCACAGGAGGGCTGCAGGAAAGCTTTGCAGGCATCCCCATTTCTCTCAGCCCTGCTTTCCTTTTCCCCTTTCTTGCTTGGGAGATGAACCTTTTGGATTCCTTGGAGACATTTTGCACATAGTCACAGGCGTCAGTGGACAAACACACGGGCAGCCGTGGCTTGTGGGCATGGTCCTGTTAACCCAGGACCCTCACCTCTGCCATCCTCAGCAGATGGGGAGACACCTACCACTCTGGCCATGCAAAGTGACCCTGACACTGATTTCTGACAAAGGGGGCAAAAGCCTCTGGGATCCCTTCTCGCGGCAATTGAAAAATCCTGCTGCAGGAGGAGGCAGGTGGGCAGGGATGCCAGAGGTCCTTGACCAGGCTCCTGCCCCAGGCAGGGCCAGTTGGGGCCCATCTGGATGAGTTTGTACCGCTGTGAGAGGCATAGTTTACTACTCTGGGACTTGAAATTTAAGTCAAGGTAGCATTATTCCCCTCGGTTTTTCTTCATCCCAACCTCTTCTGCTGGGTGAGCAGGGTCACTTGTGCTTTCTGAAAGAACGACAGCCCCACTGGAAGCAGGAGTTTGTAGTTTGGGCTTGCACTTGCAATTATGTGGCTGGAGGCTGATGGGCCCCCGCTGCCATCGCTGGCAGCAATCGCGAGGGATCAGACCATGCCTTCATTTTTATCCCTAATGATAGGAAGTTTGGTAACTTGGGAGAGATCTGTGAGACAGCATCACTACAAGGAATGAATAGGTGATAGCAGTACTATGACTTTCCCTGAGGTATCGAGCACCCCAGATTCTGGGTTCCAGCATTAAATCTGTGCTAGGAAGGATGCTGAATGCTTATTTACATTGCAGGTGCTACAATTCCTGCTCCTCATCACAACACGTGTTTTACAGTGTGTGCACATGACTGTGGGGCTCCAAGACCCCGTGCTTTACAAAAGCTCAATGCACGCTGTGAGCAGCAGAAGTCACCGTTGCCTTTCTCCTAGCCTGGGTCTGCCAAGATGCCTGTCAGCACCGCGGAGGAAGCCTGGGAGAGATCAGAAATTATGAGGCAGCAGAAATATAAGTATGGAAAAATTAGACTGAGCTACTGATAAAGAAACAAATTTAGTTTTCCCCAAGTCAAAGACATTTTTATTAGGAGTTTAGTACTTCGGTATGGTGCAGATATACAGCATATATGCTCTTTCCCAGAATTTCACCCTCAGTTCAGATGAGAATTTGCCCATAAAGCTCCAGTAATGTTTTTCTTTTAGTAGTGACACTTAACAAAATAATTAGGCAATTAATTGCCTAATTCCACAAGGAGCAGCAATTATTTCTTTTACTTAAAACATGTAAAAAGCTGTGTCATTTATTGATAGAGAGTCGCATAATATTCCATGGCAGAACAGCCCTCTGGAGACATTACTCTATATGCTGCGAATGCATTTTGAGAATAATAAACAAAACTCAGCTAAATCTTAAATGGGCTCATTCCTGTATTTAAAAAATACTGCCATTCATTACAATTATTTATTGTTTATCAGTGCACAGATGACTGCAGCCCAGCAAGAACGACCCGGCCTGTACCCCCAGGAATTTACAGCCGCAAACTCGGTTCTCATACCAATACCTGAGCAGCTGCACTCACATGAGCCCTGATTCAGCAAAGGGCGTGAGCATGTCCCTGGCTTTCGGGAGGGCAGCACACTCCCAGAAGCCCAAGCTTAGAGCAGGCACGCATTTCAAGAAGCTTGCTCAGTCCGAGCCGTGAATACTTCTTCCCCAGAAGATGAGAGAATATGTGGACAGCAGTCCTCCCAACCAGTAAAGGTGGTCACAGGTGCCTAACTATTTTAATACAGAGCTTTAATTACAGTATTAATGCTCATTTTCAGATCAAGAGTTTGGCAAAGGTGGAAGTGAAGGTGGTGCCAGTACCATTAGTTTGCTTATCTTCAAGTAATATATCTGACTGCTCGGCAGAGTCAGGTGTGAAGTCTTCGTTTACACAGCAGGTGCTATCCTGGTTTTGTTGTTGCAAGTAGATGGACGTAAATTCTTTGTAAACTACATATACCAATTTAAAGCCCCTGTAAGACTTAATGTTATATTTCAATGGTACGTTCTCTGTTTTTTGCTGCTTAATTTAGTCTATATGGTCTTCACCCTCGCAGTAGCTGAGCATCAAACCTTTTGGGTTAAGATAGTGCAGTTATCAATATATTCAAGATACTGTATTGATGGGCAAACTCATCCAAGATCAAATGAAAACGATCTATGATCTGAAAAAGACTTGGACTTACCACTTCCCAGAAAGGGACAAATGCCATCACTGTGCGTCTGCTTGTGTTCCTGAGGTGCCAGATGCACATGTAAGAGAGCGATAAAATCCGAAACTCCCGGCTGGTGGCAAATCTGAAAATTGGAGCTGGGTGGAAGAGGCACTGCAGTGGAAGTGTTGCTGCTGAGCTGTGCAGCTAGCAGGCTTGGAAGCAATTTAATTATCGGCTGATTTTTGCTTTGCAGGAAAACCACCAGAAAGCCCAGCGTTGTCATAACGTGCCGCTGCGATGTTCTTCGCATGCTGCATTTTCATATTTCATTTTGAAATGAAACTCTTGGGGTTTTTTATTTTATTTTAACATGCTTTATAATATGATACTGAGCTTTTAAAATGCAAGTTGGAACGTTACTCAGCATGCTGATTGAAATGTCAGTTTGTCAGAAATGAAACGTTTTGATTGGATCATCCTTAAAATAATTATTCTGGAGCTTTATTTTGCAAAGAATTTGGCAGCACTTCCTCCTACGTGAAGCAAAACCAAATATTGAAACCCCAGAGCCTTTGCAAACTGTACATCTGTCTCCATACAACTCCGACAGATACACAGCTATTCTTTTTCCTTTCTCCCCAGATAAAGAGGAATTTTATTTTAAATGCGGGTTTTTTAATGCCTGACAAAATAGGGCAGTCACAGAGCCATGGCTTTAAACAAACTTTATTTGGGCGCTTGACTGACTGGCAATTGTGGGCAATCATTTTAGCTGTCACAAGGCCCAGAGAAATGTGGGAGAGCTCTTCCATGAAATGTTTATATTTCATAAACAAAATGATGTGCTTAACAGTCAGAGTGATGGGAGGGTTCCAGCTAATGCATTTTCCAATGTGTGAGGCAGATTATTAATGCGCTCCAGTAGCTGTTAATTTCAGTTTGCCGGAATGATTTATGGGGAGGTAAAGGAG
The DNA here is from genome assembly GCF_000699105.1 of Pygoscelis adeliae. Taxonomy (NCBI): domain Eukaryota; kingdom Metazoa; phylum Chordata; class Aves; order Sphenisciformes; family Spheniscidae; genus Pygoscelis; species Pygoscelis adeliae. The sequence goes on from NW_008825107.1 coordinate 766,004, forward strand.
AGAGACATAATCTAATTGAGATCAGAATCGCTGTTCTAGTAGAGGAGCACCAGCATGGACCCCGGCCGCAGCAGAATGATTAATATCTAATAAGTAAATAATCCGTTAAATTATTATAAACATTACTTTTGACAACTCTTTTGTTGCTGGGGGAGAAAGCAAAACAAGCAAACAAGATTAACAAAACCCTGGGTAAATTTTTCGGGTATTTCTCTTCCGTTACACAAAGATAAAGGTTGGATGCCGAGGAGAAAGGAAACACCGGGTTAGGAGGGAGCGTACGCCCTGATCAATTGTAAGTCAGCGGGGGAAGCATTGATGCTGTAATATGAACAACAATTGAACGATCAGAAGAAAATCAATCTTGAAAAGGAAGAGAGAGACAGGGAAAACTCCCGCGCTGTCGGCGTGATCCACAGCTCGGTTCACAGCCAGCGGCTCCCAGGTCATTACTGCCCTCGTTAGTATGTCCTGCCTGCGCCCCTGCCTGCACTGCCCTTTGTCTTAGCGACAGGGGATGTGAGCACTCAGCATCTCTTTATGGCACACTCCCGAAAGGGGTTGATGGCGTTGCTAAACTCGCTTCTCTCCAACGCCCTGCCGTAATTTTTGCGTTTGTCAGGTTGTTTGCATTTCGTTTTCTTTACCCAGCAGGTGACTTGGATTTAGTCCTTTACCAGCCATGCACAGGGAGCCAGCGTAAATTCTTTTGGCTGTGTGAAGGGTGTTGGTGGTGTGTGTGTGGGTATGTACAGGTACACCTGCGAGCAGTTCAAATTCATGTTAAAAAATAATTCAAGGAAGCCCAATGAATCTGACATAGTGCAACACAAAGCTTTGGGCAAAATACTTCTCTCTTCAGTTTCTCTTCCAGAAGGGCTGTTTGCAGGAGCAAATATTGTAGGTAAACTATGTGCCTAGCGTTCCTTCAATTCCCCTGCACTGTAGAGTATTAAAAGTGAATTTTGGATTAGTTAAAAACAAAGGTACTCTGTTTTTCAGCAGATGAGAAAAGATCCATCAGAAGTCTTGTGGGGTTGAACAGAATGTTTTTCTTGACCAAAAAGTAAATATTTCATTCATTATCAGGCTTTTTGTAATCAAATGAAATATGTTTTAAAGAAATAAATATTTCCAATTAAAAACAAAATTTGAGCATGTTGAAAAACATTAACTAAATGTTAACCAACTTCTTCTGTGAGCTTGACATGGATTCAGGAAATATTTGGCTGGAATCAGGGAACAATTTAGCGAAAGGGATTTTGGGGTGTCATCCAATCAAGCCCTGTGCTCAGAGCGGGGCTACCATCAAAGTCAGACTGAGCCGCTCGGGGCCTCATCCTGTCCAGTAACCTCTCCAGGGATGGAGATCCCGCAGCATCTCTGGGCTGCTCTTCCTGCATTTCACCCCGGGCATCATGAAGCGTTTTCTCCTTATACCTAATAGGGATTGCCCTTGCTGCTACTCGTGTCTGTCGCCTCTCTTCTGTTTATGGCGGCTCCCCAAAATGTGCTTTGGTATAGTGAAGGGAATTCCTCTCAGATATCTGTCTGACTCCGGTTTAGGAACTGCCCTGTCTGTGGGAGCCCTCACTGGGTCGCCTCCACTTCTCCCTCTGCCTGGGGTTGGGTTCCCAGTCCCTGTCCTAGACCAGGTTCCCCACTGATGTGGTGGAGTCAACGTAGCTTGGCTGCACTCCCCAACACTGCACCACCTTGCACTAGGGCAGGGTCCAGCTCTGTTTTCACACTTACAGAATTCTTCTGATTCCTCTAATTCAGGATGGACATTGATTTCAATAGGATTTGGCTTTATTTGGATATCTTTGTCTTTTCTGTTTCATCTCACCCCACTTTCCCATGGCCTTGGCAAAGAGAGCGTAGGTCTGGAGAGCATGTGAACAGAGTTAGCAAGCCTGCGTCCAGGGTTGTGAGCTCTGCTCTCCTACACACGAGGTGAGCCATGAGAGGAGCAGAGGAGGATGCAGCATGCGGGTATTTGAAATCTCTTAAGTGTTTCCCCCTCCGCCATATCACAGGGCAGTTTTGAAAAATCAGATATCCGTCCTGTTGAGTGCTTTCTGTGGAGTCCTTTAAAGTCCTTGTGCAACTCTGTTGGTCACATCCAGATGAAATCATGCTGGGCTTTCCATGAGGGTTAGCAAGCCCAATATAGAAGCAAATACTGTTTGTGCCTAATACGGTCGGGAAAACTATTTAAGAACAGTTTGCCTGTTGAAAGTATGGACCTTGCAACGCTGCCAAGATCAGGGAATTCTAGGAGGTGATCGTGCAACTGTCTAAGTGATGGCCACAGAAATTAAAATTTCTTTCAGGCTGATAAAATTTATCCACTGGAATCAAATAACCACTAGCGGAGCAGAGGTGTACCTCTCCTCAGTATAGGTACGGGTGTGACTAGAACAATTTTACCTTATACCCTAATGTTGTGCACCTGGGAGACTTTCAGAGATGAGCCTTGTGCTGCTGTGAATTGTCATTGCTTCTCTACAGAAAAATGGCAGTTTAACCATCCCAGGACTTGTCCAACAGAACCATGCATCCTACTCTAGGTTGGACTTCTGAGAGGAAGCAGTCTTACATCACTTGTTTGTTTGTATAAATCATGCAAAAGCCCCAAAATAGGATCTGGAGTAAGATCAGTAAAGAACCTAAAACAATCAGCGAAAGAGCAAGTAGCATGATTCCAGCGCCAGAAAAAAGACCTAATCTCCAAATAAAGGATAACAACATAAGCACCAAAACTTTGGCTTTTGACTCATACTTTTCTAAACAAAAGTCTGCTTTACATTAACCAGATGAATACATCCAAAGAATGAGCCGCAGGCTTTGAACTAGAGTGCAGGAATTCTTGTTTTGAGTTGATGTTACTAATCTCATTTGCAAGGAACTTCCTTTCCTTTGCTAATCCCCCATTCTCACTGTTAATGATTATAAGATAATAATTATTATAGTGATTATAAAATGATCTTTATCATTATAAAACCCATACAAAGTCTTTCAGCTGGCTGGGAGAGACAAAACCACAGCATCTCTCATTTTCTTGCTCGAAGGGAAGCCTCTCTGAGATGAACCCGCAAACAGAAGTTGGTTCAGCATCCATCAGACGCAGCAAGAAATCTCCTGTTGATGCAGCACCTCTGCTGTCTCTTCCCTGTGCCCCAAATCAAGCACCTCTGAAGAGGGGGACAGAAGGACTGAAAGGGTCTTTCTAGACCTGGTTGTTTTTCTTTCCAGCTTCCTCTTCTTGACAGAAACCTTTCATGGCAATGAAAGGTAATTTCTTCTCATGTTCTTACTATCTGGCAAGCAGAACTAGGGCTGAATTTTTTAGGGCTGTAGGTCAAAGCAGAAGGGTAAGGACCCAGCTGCATCCCTCCCCATTCTCCAACCAGACCCTGCAGCCTAGCAGGTAATCCTATAATGGTGCTCTTTCCTGGAGGCTGACACCGTAAGCATGGGGCTAGTGAGCAAGCAGCACCTTTTGTCATCAAACTGGGCTGTTACAAAGTCCACCAAAGTCAATGGAGAGACTGGCTCTCCCCGTCGCCTCAATGTTTAAACTCTTTAATCAGCAACACTGTTAAACATGCAAAAATAACGACATAAATGGCAAGAACATACATATTTTCCCCCAAATAGCAGGGGCATTCAGCTGTAGTCAGGCACTGGAAAGGTTATTTAAAATCCTATCCCATTCTTTCTGGGTTAATTCAGCCTGTGACCCAGTGTGCTGCTCATCCTAATATTAACTCTGAGAAACTTTTCTTTTAATCGTGTGGAATCTCTGTTTATTATTCTGACTGTTGCACTTGGCTCTGTTAGCTGTCCCACAGCCTCGCGGGATCCTGGTGGTTAGCAGCAGAGAGCACCCATGTAAACACCCAGCCGCGCCTCCCCAGAGCCAAAGGGGTTTTGCAGGGTTCATTCTGCTTCAGTTTTTTAACTCCTGTCTGAGCTGTACTGCAGGCTAAGGGCGATGAGGGGATTTCTCAGTCTGCTACAGAAATAGTAAACGTTTTGGAGAGAAGTCATTCTCGCAAAGCATTTTCCTCTGCTGTGGGTCACTGATGTGGTTCAGGTTGCCGCCAAAACTTAGCACTGCCTGATAACGGTGTGGTGCCCCATGGCAAAGGAGCTGGGTGGTTTGGGTTGGGTGCTGCGTGAAGAGTGATCTGTGGTTGTAAAAACAAAACCAGAACAACAGGCAAGTACAAAACAAGCACCACTGTTACTAGTTTTGTATTTTCTAGTGCATAAATTGTGAGGCCGGGTTACCCTCCCAGCCCTGCGTTAGTCACCACAAAGGTCAGCAGTGTTGCATGTTCAGAGCCCCAGCTGGCTTGTGAGTGAGCCTTACTGAAGACAAGGGAACTATAGACGTCTACGATTTGAATCTGGCCCTAAAGGTTTGGGTGCCATGAATCGTGGCACCACCTGCCATAAACCCCGTGTAAGTGATGTTAAGCTGGAATTTTCCCTAATGAGATCATAATTCTCCTGTGCAAACCAGTGACATTAGCAAATGCTCTGATCACATCCCTGTGCACCTGGCCAGAACTGTCCGAGCTGATGGAAAACGCTGCAGTCAGTTTAGTACTGAAAACAGCTGATGGTAAGTGCAGACAAAAGGGAGTAGACATCTCCCCCAACACTGCTAATGAATGCTGCCCTTGGAGGCAGCCTGCCTGCGGACAAGCCGGTCAATGTCCCCTGGGTTCAAACCTAGCTGGGGTGAGCCACAAAGCGCAGACACTGATCCCAGACTCCTGCAAGATTTCCAGCGCTTTTGAGTCCACCACATAAGGCTAAAAATCTTCAGGTGCTCCTCAGTCCTCCTTGGCAGGACTTGATCTTCTTCCCAACCCACCTCCAGAAATAGCTGCACGAAGAAGTTGTGTAAACAACCAGCTGCTTCAGGGAATGCCAAAGCCTGGCCTCGATTCACTGCTCTGCGTGACAGGTCCCTGGGGAGGACGCAGGCATCTTATCTTTCACATTAAAAATCCTGGAATGAAAAGTTGAGTAGGAACAGGCTTGTATGTTAGGTAACTTGGGATTGTTGGGTTTTCTTTGCCAACCCCTGAAACTCTCCCAGGTTTCATTTCCTAGGTGTAGGGTATTGTCCTTTGGTCCTGCAAAAGCTGCATTCTTCTCTTATCTTCTTTTCAATATTCCCTACAGTGTATGTGACAGCAGGAAAAAGAATGTGTGAAGTAATGGCACCCTTTAGGTTATCAGACCTGGGAACGGAGGCCAGTTTATTTGCAGTGCAGGGCATTTAACTTTCTAACGCTTACGTTTACAGAGGCTGAGGAAAGCATGTTTGAAACACACACAAAGTATTAATGCATGACCCTCTAGGATGAATTCCTGATATGACGACACATGGAAATAATGTTTTAGCTTCAAGGGCATCAGCAAATTAAATGCTGTTTAATATTTGACCCGATATATTGAGGAAGGCTCTGTCAATAAATTAATCTGTCGGTTGCGAAGCTAAGCTGTGTTGCATAGGTTTATTTCGGCACATACACACAAAAAGTATTTAAACAGAAGCAATACAAAGTATGCATTGTTTTAACTTAGTAGCCCAGAAATGAACAGCTCAGAACAGCTTGGTTTAATAGTTGGGAAATGTGTATTTGTTTACGTTGTGCAGACGGCAGAGGAATACCCAGTATTTCCAGCAAGGCCTCCGACTTGCCTCCTCCTGTAAGGGGGGCTTGAAGAGAGGGTTTGAAGAGCGCATGTTCACATGCACACCTTTGAAAGCATTGCATTTGATCTAATTTCATCTACCTGCATCTATCTAAACCATAATATAATACCGGTTACCTATTGCAGTAGGTATTTTTACAGTTAATAGCTGATATTTGCAGAGTGCTTTGGAATCTGAGTCTGACCTTGGGTCTTGGTTTGGGATCAGCATGGAGACGTTGCACATGGCACTATTTGTGTTCAACCAGCTATTTCTACTGCACTTGCTAATAATGTCCTGAATTTTTCTCCCTTTGTTTCTTGGGCACATATGCATATGTGAATGTAAATATCTTTGTTAGCATACAAACGTACATGTGCATAAGCACACATGTATAGCTTCTCCAGTACTTAAGATATATTTCATTATGTCTTTGCATATATGGGAAAATACACATAAGAATAACGAAATGCAGTAATTAGTACTTATGTTTCTTCACAAACAAGTATAAGTACTAATATCACATCTGGGTGGAATTTCAGTTATACCCAAGGATAGATAACTTTAACTGGCAGGTCGCTGAAAAGTCACTATGCTGCTTTTATAGGGGGCACCTGAGCGGTGCTGGGCAACGAAGCCTCTGTGCTGGGGTCCAGTCGGACTGCCCATGAGCACCTTTCTGGCCTGTGTGTCCAGTTCCTTCCTATAGAAACGGCGGTGAAGGGAGCAATGCTGCATCCCAGACCCTCACACCCTGGCCTGGAGTCCGGAGCTGGGCAGAGGGTTTTCAGCTGCACTGAAGAACTGGGGAGACTGTGGTTTACATCACAACCTGGGTGTTCTTAAAAATATTTCCCTTAGCTCCTGTAAAAGTAAAAGCTAAAGAAGAAGCTTTGCTTGTTTGCAGTCACTCATTGTCTCTGAACAGAAGGGCGCTTATTTAAGTCTCTGCAAGTTTGTTCTCACAGAAAGTCGCATGTTTGAAACTCCGGTTGGCTAGAGATTGGCACTTTTTCCCATTACTATTCCTCTGGTATGCCCCTGAGCGCCCTCCTTGCAGGAAAGCAGAAGCAGCTAAGCAGATGCTGAACTCCAGTAGGTTTCAGACACAGGCATCAGTGTTTTTCTGAAAGGAAAATTTGTTGGATTGGTGCCACGGGAATTCAGACCTATTTTAGGAGGAAAACTGGAGACAGATGCGCAGATTTAACAATACCATTTCTGATTTAGCCTGGGGAAAATACCTGTTGCTATGCCAAGGATCATGTGTCCCATAAAAGTCATTCTTGCAGTAAGACGTGAAACTTGTGGCTGTATGCATCAGCACATGGCATCATTTTCAGACCATTAGGGTCTCTAAGAACCTTAGTGGAAGCTGGATTTGACCTTTAAAACCCAGAAATACAGTTTCTACAAGTATAATTCTTCTTATTCTTAAACTGTTCCCATTGTAAATTATGGGGCTAACAGCTGGCTTCCAATGAAGTCAACTATTAATTGTATGTTCACTACCCTGCCTTGTGTAAATCAATACAAGAAATGAGCAGCCTCCTACTATACAGCACAGACACAGACACTCTACATGGGGAAGTAATTTAAGGGTGGATGTCAGCTCGCTTGGAAAGGCTTTTTTACTGCAAACAAGAAAATGAAAAAAACTTACTCCAGGGAAGGCTCCCCTTAGTCCCTGTAGGTGCCAACAGAAAAATCCTATGGCTCTGGCAGTGAAACACAACTGGTGCCGTCATTCTCACACAAATATCAGTATCAAGATAAATTATTGTCTAAATGAGCTGACTTTGTTGCCAGAGGTGACACTATAGGTGCTGTGCTATGTGACCAGATTATACTCTTAAATCAAGGGTGTAAGTTTTCAAGGGTTTTACATCTTGGGGTTTTTTTCCCTCATTTGGACTCACTTCACTGTTCACATTACACTGGTGAAGTTAGTGGGATTGTTTCAGTTTTCACCCCATGTGCCTCAAATCGGGATGTAACGCACTTTGTGCCTGAATATGTACTAGAAAATTGAGAGAATTGCCTTGGTTGTCTGGGCGGGCTTGCAAGTCGAAATCACTGGCCCTGCTGCCAGCTGTCTTACAGAAGAGTTGAGCATCCATTCCTGGGTTGCTAGTGTGCTGTAGTTATTTCTCATCTGCACTAGCAATGAAAGAACTATCCGTTAATTGAATGGCAAAAACTGTATTTCAGGCTTTTTTCCTGAGTGAGCAAAAACCAGAAGTCACGATTCTGGTTGTGTTCGTTTGGCTCTTCAGTGGGAGTGTTGCCTGGAGCGAGGGGACGCTGGCTGTCAGACCCCTGACCTGTTCCTGTCCCGCTCCAGGGCCCAGCAGTGGGACTTGCTGCCCTGCCCTGCCCTCAGGGACATGTGGCAATCTCACAAGCCGACCCCCTGTTTTCCCTAAATTTAATTCACAGCCCCCATGTAAAACCTCAGAGGGCTAATGCTCAGGAGTCAACAGTTATTTCCATCAGCTGGGACCTGCCCAATCCACTCTGTCAGTTCAAGGAGAAAGAAAATATGAGAAAACTATCAAGTTTTAAGTGAAGCATTGTGAAGTAGCGGAGCATAACTGCACAAACCTTGTTTTCAGCAGTAGATTGGATTATCTGTATATTGTACCATAAATGGGTTAGGAGTACAAGCAGGAAATGCCCTGATCTTTTTTTTATATCTTTCTTTCTCTACCTTTTTTTTTTTTGGTGGAATTCATGTGTCAGGAAATCTTTGACAAACATTATTTCCATACTTAAATTGAGCAATGAATTGAAACTGGCAAAGGAAAAGGGGAAGAGAATACATTCTATAGCTGTGTCTTTTAAATTGCTTTATCTATTGATAGTTTTGTCCCATGCTAAATGCAATTTCAACAATACAGAAAGCACAGCCTGAAAAACTGAGCTCTAATTAAATCAGTAACGTTTCATTATTTCATGTGAACAATGCGAGTCTAAAGTGATCTTTCCACAGAAAAATTAAATCAAGCTCCATGTGAAAGTCTGCCATTTCAAATGTATTTCACATCCAGTGTTCATAACAGGTTTGGTTTGCACAGAAGAGGACCGTTAGCTGTGAGAAGCCCCCCAGAAACAGCGTTCCCACCTCCCCTTCTCACTGGCATCCACCGTGGAGCTCAGGAGCTCCTCGGGCTTTCCAAACGCAGTGCTGGAATAACATCTCATGGATACAAGAGTGATTTCCCTGTAAGAGATGTAATTACAGCCTCTGCTAAGTTAACGAATAGGTCTCTTTGGATGATTAGTTAGAGTGGAACGTATTTGAAAGCTACTCGCGTATTGTGAAATTCAGCTGCAGGCACATGTGCTCAGGCAGTGGGTACCATACTCCAGTGTGCTTTGGTGACTGTACTGCTGGAGCGACTCGGCGCGAGGCAGGGGCTGGTGTGTCATCTGCAAACATGTTTCCCCCTCTAATCCACAGCGTTTAGCTTACAGCATCCCATCCTACCGTCGAGCTGCAGGGAGACCCATACCTCAAGCTCTGTTGCAGTTTGCAAAGACAAACCGTCCCATGAGCTGTGACCTGCGGGTGTCCCCCATAAGTGTCAGACACCTTGCTGGCGGGTCAGAGAAGACCTTTCAGGAGTGTGTCCCAGCTGCCGAGCACTGGTAGCCCCAGCTGGTGCCAGGCTCTCGGGATGGGCCGGTCACAGGTGCGCAGTGCCGAGGGCAGAGGGGTGTGCAACATCTGGTGCCCTGCGTGGTTCTCAAGCTCTCATTCCAGTCAGGATCTCCTGTGTCGTTTAACGTCACATTGCATACAAAATGACATAATCATCCTCATCTGACACAACCTCTCTGTGTGCTCTTACAATCTGTTCTTTTTCATTGCTGTTTTATACAATCCTAGCATGAAGTGGAATAACGTTTCCCATTGCTTCAGGTAACTTTCATTTCAGATCACGTCCCCCACATGGCATCCTGCCACCCGTATAGTGACCAGTGGCCAGTACAGACATCTACACCTGCCGAGGCTACATGGCGGCTGTGCCAAGTAGTCCCTCCAAGGAGCCCAGCAACGGCCCTGTAAAGGCTGCCGCCTTTTCCACAGCAGCTGCCATCTTTGCAACGGACCCGTACCCACCTGCCTTTCAACCTTGAAGGGGGGGATTTCTCCCAGTAAGCTGACACCATTTTTGACAGCGGCTTCGGAGGTTTGTAGTAGCTGGCAGGGGAGGGGAGGGAGACCTTGCTGCGGGAGGGTTCTGCCCATCCTGCTGCACTCTTACACACGGCACATTTGCTTTTAAACTGGGTCAGAACAATTTGTGTTCTTTAGTACCTTTCATCCAAAAATTGGAACTGCCTATGCCCGTTGCATTTAATCCTTTTTGTTATTGGTGAGGAAACGGAGCTGTGATGGTGAAGCAGGTTGGCCAGGATGGCAGAGCTAGTAGCCCTGTGGCTGCCCTGCTTCTCACTCCACTGTTAATGGAGCGCACGCACACAAATGCCAGGCAAGGAGAAAAACTACAGTGAAACCCAGAGAGATACATTAACAAACTTCAGTGGTCGGGTCCCAAAGTCACCCAAGCACACTTGCCTTGCTAATCCACAATTTGTGATTCTGAAGAAAAAGACGACGACGGCGGCGAAGAAGGGGGAGTTCACAATTCACAAACCAATTTGTGTTGTTTCTGCAACACTGCAAAAGTGCGACCCATGAATATGCTAATGAAATTGCAATGAGAGTTTTGGCACCATTTCATCGCTTCAACTAGATTAGGGAGCAATCACACTATGGGTTTACATGTCTTTGGGAACTGCTGGGGAGGGAGGGAAAAATAGATCTGCAATATTTATAATTCAACAAAAATTGCACTACCTCTACCATAAAATAACAATAATGACTGTGAATAGATAAGGAATGGCTTCTGGGTTAGCTAAAGGGCTCGCTGTTAAGACCGCTTTCCATGCCGCTACGTTGGTACAAGGGTCTCCTCCCCCAGAGGAGAAGTCTGTGCCCAGAGGTGCATGGTGCTGTACCCCCGTGTTGAGTCCCATCCTAGAGCAAGCAAGCGAGAAGCACACATGCAGGAGTGCAGAGAGAGCAGGACCATGGGACGGTCCAGCTCTGCTCATCTTTCTTTTGGATAAGGGAGCAGCAAAACAGCAACCAAGGGAAGGTTTATGTCCCCTTCAGCTGGGGCAGGAGAGAAGTAGCCAGGCAGGGGTAGGGAATAAAATCCAGTGGAGTGTTTTGGACATTGCCTCCTCAAGAAGTTTTTAGGTTAGACTTCTACTGCCCCGGATGTGCATAGGGCGGTACAGGATCTCTGGATTGGGAGAGATCGGGGAAGTTGGCTGCCGTGCTTGTTTCAGGAAACCAATTATGGCAACAAACAAAAATTACTAATCTCACAGTCCAGTTTTGTACATGGTGTGTCCCAAAATAGAAGCACACACACGTTTTAAATCCTGTCAGGAGGTGAAAGCTATGAGTCTCAGGAAAATAGTCATCTCTCCATAAATGATCTACATGAAAGAGTACAACTGCTGCCCTGTTATTACTCAGCCTCTTTCAGATCCTGTATGATGCATTCATGTAAAAAAACCCTTAAAGATTAGGCTTCAGTATTTGTATTTATGTTCCACAATTAAATCCAGAAATAAACACTGCAGGTATTGAAATATAGCTCTGACACATCGCACCCACACATAATGTCTGTTTAGCAACTGAAGTAGTAATAATCCTACGGTTGACCTTGGTAGGAGCAAGAGGAGTATCAGAAGGAAGGGTATAGAAATAAGCCCACAGATCAGATTCTCCTCGTTTGCTCCCATGAATAGTCCCACTGTGATGAAATCTTCCCTTGTGCCAATTCAGGTGAAATGGGAAATGCAAAAATCACATTTCCCACAGCACCCTTCTGGAGTTTTATGCTAGCCTCTACTCAGCCCCTCTTCTTGCTTTTTTATGGGCATTCATAAACTTTCAGTGGAGTTGATCCCATAATTAACTTAACTCTTCTATTTCTGTGGCATGCATGAGCCAGGTAAGGAAAACTTGGACTTTGGGCCACCTTTTTAAATCTTAGTGCCTGCAGCTGTCGCCATGATTAGAGAACGTGCAGAATGGGATGGCGCTGATTTATACCAAATGAGGATTTTGTCCCAGAAACTTCTGCAGTGATGTTTTCAGAAGTGATGGCTAGTTTAAAAGAAACTTCAGAAATGGGGAGGCACAGAACCCGTGGTCACTTACGGAAATTTGCATCTAGTTTTTAAGGTTATCTATCCGCTGATTTCTTCAGGGTTTTACATGTACAGCCTAGCGCTGTAAAAACAAATGGCATTGCATCGAACACGCGGATGTCGTATGGGAAGAGGGGAAAGAAATTCCTCAAAACTGATATAAAAGAAGATATCAATGGGTGCAAAGGGGTGTGAGGTAGCATAATTCATTCTGAGAGTCATTTACCTGTTTGATACCTGGTAGGTGTCTGGGACATCTAATAGTATCACCCTTGCTGGTTTATTTACTAACCATCATAGTTATTCTTTTCATTACCTCCACAGTGTAATGGTTATTTTATGAAGGCTCATTAAATTTAATGAGACACCACCAGATTTTATTGCCTTCTAATAAAATGGGTAGGGGGAGCTGTTTTCTTTCTGATTCATGCAGCTCCAGAGTACCTTAAATAGTTAGGTATTCGGCTGGGTTATGAGCAGGGCCCCTGACATTCTTTCTGGTGGCCTCCTTGGAGAATGTCAGCGATTAACAGCTATTCAAATAAAGATGCGTAGAGGGATATGCCTAGATAGGTGAAGGTTTATTTTACATACACGTATATTTTTTTTATATATATATCAGACCTTGGCATTTTTCTTCCAATGGAAGACACAGTTCTGCCAGAATTAGAAAGATATTGTGAGAGTATCTGGTCAGGAGCTTGTCAGTCCCAGAGAGAAGACACTTGCCAAGGTCCTCAGCAGGTGACCTGACAGAGCAAGGGTAGTTTCTCCTAGCAGAGAATCAGGTTCATGACGGCTCGGCTTATTCATTTATTTATTGCACAACTGTCCATTACAAGTATTAATTTTATCAATTTTTTTTAAGTATGGGAGTTAGTGAGATTTTGGAAAACCTTGTACTGTGAAGAAAATGCTTAAAACCAAGAGAGAAACCAAGCAACAGTCTTCTATAAGTATCAGGACGTGAGAAAGAAGATGGTCCATAGAGCTCCTCTTCCAGAGGGCCACTGCCTAGGAACATCATATTGCTAAAAAAATTAATGCTGAAGTGAGCTCCTTGATAAGCTAAGGCAACTGGGGAGGGAAAGTCCAGCGAAGGTGCAGTCTGTGCTTTGCGTCTGAATCATCTGCACTATGGGGAAAGTAGAAAGTGGGGCAAGTGCTTGTTTGAATTAGTCCTGATGGAAGTATTGGGGAAGAAGGTGACTGGTCCAGTCAGGAGCTAAGCCTGCTCTGCAAAGGGTCTGCCCACAGACAGTTGCAGGCTGTGCGGGCAGTCTCGGGGTGAGATCCAGTGGGTGGTTGTGGGAGGAGAGCGCAAGGAAACAGTGATGTTGCAGACAGTGGTAACAGGAGGCCAGCAGCCTGTACCGAGAATCATACTGTTTTAATAAAGCAATACATTTAAAAATACAGGGCAAAACCCCAAAATGCTACAAGACCAATTCTCTCTCCTATTCATGTTTTATGCTGTGGTCTGAAAGCAGTGAGTGTCTGAAATCACTGTATCGAGACCAAGATAAATAGCTTTGAACTTGGTGATTGTGTTGTAACTTCAGTAGCAGAACACCCAAATTTAGGAAGTGAAGGCTCTCTGAAAAATGTGTGGTGATGCAGCCTCACTGACTCCCAAGTGAACAGCCCAAGCAAATGAAACTCTTCCATGTAAAACTGGTTGAACTATTCATTATAAATAAATTATCCAATAAATGTAGCCCTTTCACTGATCATAAATAGCCAACAACCGGATCCTGATTTCAGTAGATGTCTTTGGTACCCAGAAGTATGTGAAGAAGGGGCTGTTTTCAGGCTGTTCCTTTTGTGAGTACGTCACTAGGTATTATTGCGCCGTTCATGCTCCCTGCTGTTAAGCTGAAAATAACGTTAGTGACTGGGTGCTGCGAACCTGGAATTCACATTTTCTGTTGTTCTGTCTGGTACATAAGCTCTCCAGCTCCCTCTTCTTCACCGCTTTCCCTCCGGTGACTTGCTTGGCACATCGACACCTTGCTGTGTCTCTGTATCTCTCAGCCCTGGGGTGGCTCGCCTGTCCCGGTGACTCCAGTCACGCTCCTGTGGCAAGTCAGAGTGGGAGATTTAGAGCATGTCCAACCCTGGCGGTCTTGGGCAATTGTTCTGGGGGACTGGTAGTATTGGGAATGTAAGTCAGACCATTATCCCTGCCTGTCAGTGATTCATCCAATACCCGTAGTCTAATAATCAATACAAACCCTTATTTCTAGCCTGATGTTATGGCATGATTTTAAATATGGATGTTGAACTGATTAGGCATTTTCCTTACAAAACAGGTTTTTGCTGGGAAAATATCTATCTGTCAAACCACATCTTTCCCCTAGTAACCATAATTTGGATTAAGTTCTCCCCTAGAAAGTTTCTCCAAAGGAGATTGGAATTACACATCCAATTCAGGAAGAGATGGGGGATGAGTCGTGTTTAGCTAGAGGCCCAGCAGTGAGGGTATTTACCTAAAAAGAAGGGATGTCTGGCCTCTCAACTCAGCTCTGATGTAGTTACTGACTCAAAGCTGAACAGCTCCATCCAGAGAGAAGTCCACACCAGAGCAACCTGCAGCCCAGCAGCAGGGTGTTTGTGTGGGAGGAAGGAGACGCAGGTGGAAGATCCTTGCTTTTCCTCGGAAGGGATAATCAGGCTTGAACCAGGGTCTCTCGTTTCCATGGTCTCTTCTATCCGGATTTTTTTTTTAAGTAAACTCTTCAAAAAAATTTGGATTTGCCCCAGTGCAGAGTGCAAAGTATTATGAAAGCTCGGTAACACTTGCCAGATCAGAAACTACTTTCCTATTTGATTCAGCGCTCGTAAGTACAATATTGTGATATTTTTCAAATGAGGCTTGTTGGCTCTGTGAGTTGGCATCTGAATATCATTCCCGGGCAAGTGCCTCACCATCCACGAGTTCTGGTGCTTACGATAATCACGCCTCCACCATGCGTGTTTGGACACCGAGGCCGCTGTTCCTCAAAGCAGAGCAGAGCAACCCCAGCCTCTCTGTGGGGGGACAGGGAAAAGAGTAACGGGAGACCTAGATGCCCAACCTCACAAACAAAAAAGGAATTAAAATGGACCAAGCACTGCATTTATGCCTTACTGGTGTAAAGCCAGAGGAGCTCTTGTAACTCGATTTGTGGAACGGACAGCAAGATTTCTTCCCTGATATATACCCTATATCCTTATCATAAAGGGAGCAGTTAAGAGGTATATAAAAAAACCTGTCCGTCCTCATTAGAGTAAAGTTGAGTATAGTCTATTCTTGCTTTAATGCAGTGATCTAATTAACCTTTAGCCAGAATTAAAATGACCTTGAATTGGCCTTGTGACCTCCGATGCTTAACGTTGTTAACTTTAAACAAGCTTTTTGGGGTGGTCAGGAGCAGCATCTGTTAAAATGGGCAAAAGGTCGAATCCATTTACTTAAATACACCTAGTGCATACATTGCTGGTGGATGTGCTGCCTACATTTTTAAAGGGGACAGAAGATGTAGCTTTAAAGATAAAGGGCAGCCTATCTGTGAGAAACCGTGTGAGGAGGATGAAGAACTGCTCTCAACATGTGTTTTCACCACCTCGTTATACTTCCTCAGCAGTAAGCCTCTTCGGGTTTTCATTTTAAGTTCCGCTACGTGCAGAATATCACAGTGTGCAAAATAATGCCGCTCGGTGGGCTCTGTACCTGGTGTTACCGTTTCCAGAGGAAGGCGAGAGGCCGGTCGCTGCTCTCACGGCCGCTCACCCAGGGGCAGGAGGTGCCCGTCGGAGCAGCAGTGCCACGTTTCGGGCTGAGCTTTACGTTCCACTGGGGTGCGGGAAATACCTGCTCGGGTGTGAAAAGAAGTAGACACCCAGTCGAATTCCTGGATCACAAGGTCACTGATGGAAATTACTTAAAAAAATACACTGTCAGGGCAAAGAATTTCAAAGGCAACATATAAGAATTTAGATGAAAACAATCTGTTCAGACCTCTCCTCTGATTGATATTAAGGCGCTGGGACGTTCTGTACAGAAGTCGGTTTTGCTCTTAACGTCTGCGCGCCCGGCTGCCGCCCT
>NW_008825107.1:784171-785003 GCF_000699105.1 Pygoscelis adeliae
GCCCGCCTCCCGCTCCCCGGCAGATGTTTGCGTCCCTCCCGGAGACTTGTAACCGCTGTTCGAGACAGCTGGTAAACGCTGCCAGAAACATGTATCTGGAAAATACCTATCGGTGCAGAAGGTAAACGCGGAGCTGCAATTAGGAGGGAGCAGTTCGTCTTACTTTTTAATTTGCGTGCAGCGACGCCGGCTCTGGCCGCAGGATCACTCTGCAGGCGCCTGCCTCTCTCTCCCAGCGGCCTCGGTACGGGAAGGGAGCTCAGGGGAGGCCGGGCCGGGGGTGAAAGCCCACCACCCGCATTTTAAACCCCGGGTTCTCGGGGGTGAGGGACGACCCGTGTCCCGACGGAGGAGGTGCCGAAAGCAAAGCCCCGGGGCGGCTGGCACGGATGAAACGAAAGTCTTGCACGAGACGACATCACGGCGGCAAACAGCGGGAGAGCGGGGGCGAAAACGGCGTGTGCTTGATATGGGAAGCGTTACAAACTAGTATCACTGAGAAGTGATGAACGATAACGGGATTTCAGGAGCTCATAAAAGGCGAGCACGCGTGAGGGGAAGGGTGGGAGAGGTCAGCACTCGCCGAAATGGTCGGGCTGTCCCGACGTGGCTGTCGGTCTGGGCATCCCTCTGGCAGGGGTACAGGCATTGCCTCGCCTGCTGCCTACGCTGGGGACTCTGGGTGGGAGTTGCCGCCGGGATGAAAGAGCCCGAAGGCCTCGGGGTTGTGACAGCGCTGGTGTAGGGCCTGTCGGGGGCCGGGCGACAGCGGCGTACGGACTGGGATCCCCACCCCACGCACATGCCCCGAGGCGAGGGGCCACTTCGTTAC
>NW_008825107.1:786976-788211 GCF_000699105.1 Pygoscelis adeliae
TCCCCCCCCCCTCCCCCCGTGTAGAAAATGATTCACAAATTTACGGAAGAATACTAATTTATTTATTTTTTCCTCCAGAATAGCCGGCCCTGTTCTCTCTCATGTCAGCGCTTCTGTTTGCTCTGCTGCAGCCGTGAAAAAAAAGCGATTGTTTCTGGTCTGTTTAGATATGGAAATGATCGCGTCTAGATAATGAGTTTCAATTTAAACGAGTTGTTTCGGTATTGGGTCTAACTATTTACTCTAGACCCTCAGCCGGGCTCTTATTTTATTCGCCGTTTTCTTCTCGGGAAGCAGTTTATTTCCCATAATAATGGTAACACTCTGCCCTCGATAACAGCTTACGTCGCCCGCTGCTTAAAAAGTTAATACAGCCTAATTTAGGCTGAGACGAACCACTCCGGGGCCGGGTGGAAACTCTGCCTGCCCGCTCACGGAGGGACCGGCGCGGGCAGGAGCCGTCAGCCCTGTCCCCGAACAAGCCGCCGTTTATTTTATTTGTATCCTTCTTCAACCCCCACAACAAAGTGGACAATTTCCATCGTTAAAAAACCAAACCAAAACAAAACAAACGAAACAAAAAACCCCCCAAAACCCTACTACTGAGATCGAACAAAAGATCCTGAAAATTATCTTTTTTTTTTTTCTCCTGCTCTACCGTGGTTTCATTATTTAATCTCTGATGAGATCAGATTATCTGTACCCTTTAGTGAAGGCAGCAGACGTCTTTAAACTGGTTTAATTGATTTATCTTTTTTTTAAACAGAAAGTGCATTACATTTAACTGGTCTTGCAAAGGGCTTTTCTTCTCTTTACAAACCGAATTGTTTTTAATATAAATTAATAAATGTTAAGATGCTATATCACGATATATCATCGTTATTAGCTTAAAAAAAAGAAAACAATTTACATTCTATAGTATTCCGTATGATACAAAAGAAAACACACTTTAAATTCAATTACAGCAACTAAATGAATTTTATATTTTGACTGAAAGTGGTTGTGACAATTCCCACCAGCTACTTCTTCAACACGCGGTTGATTGGAAACGGTGTAAGTGAAAGCAAACTCTGTCCCTTCGCCCTCTCCCCCCTCCCTCTGCACGACGACCGCAACAGAAAGTGTTTCAAAAATACTAATAAATAGCACGCGGGGCCGCTGCAGTTTCGGCCCGAGGGAGGGCCCGGTGGCAGCCACGGCGGCTTTTTCCTCGGCGGCCCCGCTGCCGCCCGTCT
>NW_008825107.1:789873-790226 GCF_000699105.1 Pygoscelis adeliae
TGTTCCCCGGTCCGAGCCGGGCGCTTTGCGCGCCCCCAGCCCCGCACCGCTCCGTGCGTGAGCCGCTCCTCTCACCTTGACTTGGCTTTCCGTCATCCCCAGCGAATAGGCCAGCCGGGCTCGCTCCGGGCCCGCCAGGTATTTCGTCTGCTCGAAAGTCTTTTCCAGGGCGAAAATCTGCTGGCCAGAAAAAGTGGGTCTGGTATGTTTTCTCTTTCCGTCCTTATCCAGCAAAATTGAGCCTTGATCTGGCGGGGGGCGAGAGAAAGGGAAGGCACGGACAGACACGTTAATCTACGGATCTGGGAAAGCGCTTCGCTCTCAAGCGGCCCTGGGGGACGGGGGGGGTCTCT
>NW_008825107.1:795104-807349 GCF_000699105.1 Pygoscelis adeliae
CGCAGGCGCGACGGCAGGGAGGGGCTGAAGTTGCGATGGACACCCCGGTCACACAGAGCGGAGGCGAAGAAGAGAGATGAATTAAGAGGTATACAGAAGGAGCGTTGTCAGAAAAAGCTGTAGTTACTTGTTTGCTCGTTCGAGGCGTAGGAAGTACGAGGGCTGGAGCAGCTGCGCCTCTGAAATTCACGTTGGCTGGAATGGTCCCAGCATATTTGAAAGGAAAAAACCAAAACATGAGAACACCTAAAATTAAAAGGTCCAAAGTGATTTGGCATAGCAGGGTCAGATATTCTTCAAGCTGATGAGACAGGGACCCGAACTGCAGCTTGCTGCACCGTGCCACCTGCGGTGTCCAGCTGTGCCTGGGGTGGTGCCTCCAGGGGAGGGTTGGCCCTGCCCTGCCCAGAGCTCTCT
This sequence comes from Pygoscelis adeliae, assembly GCF_000699105.1. Classification (NCBI taxonomy): domain Eukaryota; kingdom Metazoa; phylum Chordata; class Aves; order Sphenisciformes; family Spheniscidae; genus Pygoscelis; species Pygoscelis adeliae. Next base: position 795,522 of record NW_008825107.1, read on the forward strand.
CAGCCCTCCAGCAGCGGGGACAGATGCCAGGGACCCCACCTTGCCCAGCTTTTGCCCCAGGAAGTCATCGTGACCGGGAGAGGGGTCTGTCTGAACTAAATCAAATAATCGCTTTATTTAGCAAATAAAATGCTTTGCCATTACCGTATGTTCTTCATTGCAAGCAAGCAGTCGGTTACTTTCTTAAAGTGATGGATAGGTATTTAGACACCTTTTTGTTGTAGCAGCACTGTAAGGCCACTGAATCATTTGGTGCCTGCCCTACATGGTGGAAAGGAACTGAGCCAGGAAAGCCTAATGTTCTTCTGGGTGCTAATTCTAACTCTTAATCAAGATCTGATTACCAAAAAGGAAGACAGAGCATAAAAATGCTATAAAGATTTAAAATTTTTCTATCTTGCCCATAATTCACACCGCAAATGTGTCCATTATGGCATTCACTCTAGCAGGGAAATTGTGATGTTGCAAGATTCCCTACAGCAGAGCTCCTGCCAATGATGATGAATAATCTCGGTCCATATGCTAGCTCTATAGAGCTCTATAGTACCAGCGTGCTCTCTTTCTGCTTCCTCAAAAACACGGAATATCTGAAGAACAGTAAAAGCTAATTAAAAATAGTTAATAGGTTAATCAGACTCAGTCTTATATTTATCTAATGCAGAGCACTGATTCTTTAGTGATGTAGCTTTGAGGCATTACCACGAGCCAAGAAAATGAATCAGACATTTAATGGAGATGTGGAAACGGAAATTTCTTGTAAGACTACAAAATAGCAAGCCAATAATGCACTAAAATATAATAAAGTTATCATTAAAATTCCACGCATGAAATGCCATCCTCTGTGTCCTCTCTCACTAGGCGATAAACCGAGGCAAAGCTGGCCAGAAAATTTTTCAGGAGCCAGGCCATTGGATACATCTCACCTGCTTTTTAGCATTCTTGTCCCAGAGTGTCTGCCTGCAGACCTCTGGTGACAGCCAAAGGCAGAGGCATCATTTCACGGGCAACCCCACTGCGGACCCCCTGGTTTGCTCTTCGGAGTGCCAAGGGCCATGAAATGCTGCCAGCTCTAGCTGGGAGGTGCACTGGAGACGTCAACCTAGGACTGATACCGCTTTGCGTTACTTATTTGGTCTGACCACGCAGGAATGGTTTCTGCGGGTAACAGCTTCCCTTTTCCAACTGGTGGCAAATGCTGTGAGCTCTGCCTTCCCCGGGGGCTTCCAGTCACATCTAAGGACACGCTCATGTCACTTTGCGGCTCTAATGCTGTGGTCCCCACATTCTGGGCGAATTTCTGTTTCCATTTACACTGAAGTGTATCCAGAATAACTGGGAATGGAGGCTGAGACTGTAATGAGACTGAGTGGAAACAGGAACTAGTCATTGCCTTTTTAAAACAGCTGCAAGGACAAGAAGGGTGTTGCAGGCTGCTGCTTACAGTCACCTCTGTTGCCATTTCAGTATTTCTTTTGCTTTTCTTAAATGAGATGTTCAAGTATTTTCCATATCCTCAGTAAGGCAAAATATTTTTCTCCTTTCTGGAGCATTGAAAATATTTGATGCTGGAGCAGTGTCACTGCTTTTACTTTTGATTTGTGATCGTTGGTCCAGCCTGACCCCTGCTGGGGGAAAGCCAGGAGGAGAGGATTACAAGTGCAGTATCCGTCTGTCCGGGATCCACAGGTTCACCAGAGACCATTCCTGGTGCAGTCCTGCTCTGAACCCCTCTCCCACCCCCAGGCCCGTGTCCTGCTCAGGCTCTGCCCTCACTGCACTCTCCCCTCTCGGGAGTACAAGCTTTACCTGAAGTTTGTCCAGCTTACATCTGCAAAGACTGCCCACCGCCTCTGTTGTTACACTGTGGTGTGGAAGCAACATATATCTCTTTAATGTGGTCGCAGGGGCCCGCTGCAGGTGCACCCAGCGCTCTGCTGGCATCCTGGCTCTGAAGCCCTGCTAGCAACAGCCGTGTGGCATTACTGATTACCAGGTCTCTGTTTATCCTAACTAATTAATGAACAACAGATTTCTCAACGGTGCCATGTTTGTCTATTCCTGTGTGGTGCTACCGAGAGCTGCAGCTGGCACAGATGTGCCCGTGATGCGAGTGAGTGTCCCCACAGCTGCAGTTGTTGGGTATGGGTCCAGGCACTACCCTAGCATTCGCCGCAGGTCTTTCTTGATGTGGATAACCAGGTATGCTGTAAGGCTAAAACTAATGTCTGGCTCTACTTTGGCTTCACATTAACAGCAAAAATGTATAGAAATTTAACTGGCATAGCTGGAGCTTTTACATAGGTTCTTTCACTCTGTGAGACAAATATATGAACGGTAGGCCATTGCTGGCTATCGATCTTTAAGCAGCCCCCCATGGAAATCACCAGAGAGAGCTTTGCTTAGAAATTGTTGGCACAGGGTGGTCCAGTATCAGGGAGCTGGAAATCGTTAAATTGATGATCTAAATGGGGATGGGAGGGAGAAAGTGGCGGCAGTAGCTATCATTATGTGCATATTTTTATGATTTTTAGAAAATCATATTTCAGCATTTTCCATCACATCGAAGGCTGACAGGTCTGCATTGATTAGCGGATTCAGACCAAATTATAGAGAAAATTACTGAGCGGTATACATCGTAACACGACTTTGTTTAAGAAAAGATCTTGCTTGCTTCGTTTCAGTTTCAGTGTAACAACACGTCGAGGGCCATCAGCGGTGTGCAGGCGTAGGGAGCGCCCGGGGAGCAGGGCCGGGGCACGGCGCGTCTCGGGAAGCCCCAGCCGGTTCCCCAGGAGCCGGCGGGTTCCCGGGGCTGCCGCAGGTCGCCAGCGCGGTGCTCGCTCCGGCAGCTCCACCTAGCGAGGAGCGCTCTCCCCGGCCGGCGGTTCTGGCTCTCCGCCGGCTCTCCGGCGCTGGAAACCACAGCGCTGTGTCCCCAGGGCAAGGCAGGTCCTCCCTGTCTTCCCCATCCTCCCCGGTCCTGGTCCCACCAACCCAGGCCAGGGGTCCGGCGGAGGCAAGCTCTCCTTCAGCCCCGCAGCGGCAAGAACCACCTTGAGCACCCAACACTCCTGGCCAAGCCTCCCGAGGAGTAAGCCTGGAAGAGAGAAGCCCTTCTCAGGGAAGGGCACGAGGAACGAGGTGGAAGCTTGATGCTTTCAGCCTCTCTCTTACAGGCTGCCGAAAAAACACCTCAACTGGTCTACAGGGGTTTTATCCCAAAATGAACTTTATCTCAACTGCCACCCCTAAGCTCTTTGCTTGTGAATCACCGTAATGCACTTAGGTCACACTGACCTTCCTTTGCTCCAAGCCCCTTGCCTCATTCCTCTGAACCCATTTGGGCTTAGCAAAGCCCTGCTGTCTTGGCCATGCTGGTCCTGGCCTGGCACAAACCAGTGACAAGAGGACAAGTGGCCTGTTAGTCTCAGCGCGTGGGCAAATATCGAGAGCAGTCACTACGTGCTGCCTAGGCCAGTCCCCCTGCCCCAGCAGAGCAGCAGAGCAGACCCTGTGCTCTCCTTCCCACCACTGTAAAACCCTAGCATGTCATGTCCTGCACAGAGGCCGGCTGCTTGCTTTCTAACTTTATCAGAATATAATAAGGGAAGATACAAACTTATTTGTATAATCGTGAAGGACATGATGCTTCTGCCTGCCCCGTGCCAGCAGAGGCTGCTGTGCCGTAATGGAAGGGGCAAGAGTGTCTCTTCCTGGACGGGGCCAGGGCTGTAGGCTGCACCGTTGCTTTAGGTGTGCACCGTTGCTTTCCTTGGGATTTGCTGGAGCAGAGCAGCCTGGCAGCAGGTTGAGCAGCAGGAAGGAGTTACTTCCCTCCCTTCTGTTGACGTGCAGCAAACTCCAGGTCACCTTACTGGCCCTAACAACAGCGTGGGGTTTTCTTACAGGGTCTGCGAGCGCTACTCTATTGAGAGCTGAGCAGCACCTTCAGAGGCCTCAGGAGGTGTGGTGGCTTCTGCCAGGCTCAACCCCATTCTCCAGGGGAGAGGATGAAGTGCCTCGCATGACAGAGATGGCAGGCCCACAGCCGGTCAGGGCTGCCGGGCTGGCCCTGCAGCCATAGGGAAGCGCAGGACAGCTGGACCTGCTCTCCAGAGGTGTGATGGGGAAGGCAGGGAGAATGCTGTGGAGTCTGGGAACTGCTGAGGGAAGCAGGAAGACTGATGGTCAGATTTTTCTTAATAAGCCGAATCCTTAGGAGAGGAGGGTTGTTCAGGGTTTTGTTTTTCCCCCTGTGCTTTCCTCTCTTTAGAGGATAGGAGATGCAGACCGCTAAAAAGCCTGCAGCTAGAAGGGGCAATTTCCTACTGTGAGAGTTTGAAACCAACTTCCCACCTCAGTTTGCAGTGGCATTGCCAAGGACTCCTAGGATAAAGCATGCTGCCATTTCTTTCCCCACAGAGGAAACTCATTTTTCTACAGGTTTCTCAGTCATCTCTACCGGCTTCCACTCCTGTTCACATTCACACTTTCCTCATCTGTCATAACCAGTGGTGTCAACAGGAGTCATGTTCTGCAACCTGCATGAACATCTAGTGGTACAGGGGACAGGCCAGCAGGGAATGCTTGGGAATGCTTGGCTGCAGTAAGATACCCAGGGGTTTTGTCTCTTCTACTTCCAGCCATGTTCTTGATGCTTTGCTGTCTTGAAATAATTTCTTCCAGTACTAGCTTTGGTTAGCTGTCACAGTGGCATGAAGGATGCTGTTCAGAAAGCACCTTCTGAGTGTGTTGGTACAGTAGCTGGAGGAAAATGAGTCTTCTTGTATTGGTGAACAGCGAATTTCATTAGTTTGCAATTGCATGAAAAAAAACTGGATCGAAGAGTGAGTGAGCCTGAAGATATGGTTCTGGACTTCTTTCTCTTGTTTTGGCTTTGCACTGCAGGCTTCAGGTAAGCAGGCAGCCGTCTGGCACAACAGTAGAAGCAGTAGAAAGCCACTTGCTGTGGTTGCTCTCCAGTCCCATTTCGGCTCTTGCTCTTCCAGCAGTACCTGACTGAGGACCAGCCAGTTTAGTCAGAGCCCCAGAGTGAGCTAAAAATGCTAAGAAGCTGAACTGGTGCCTCTTTTGGGCAACCAGTACCCGATCCTTCTGGTGTTGCAGATCCCTCCTTCACCATGATCTCAGCATGAGGCAGGCAGCAGCTGAGGATTTTGGGGGACAGGTAATAGGCTGATTAACTCCAGCTTCCTTGGCCTATTTAGCACACAGAGCATGTCTCTAGAAGAAGCTGTCTGTTCAGAATCAAGTGCTTTTCCAATAAATCTGGCACCTCCAGGTAAGAAAAAGAGGCATAAGAAGAACTTGCCAACAGCTGCCCCCATGTGTGCTTAGGGCGGAGAGAAGTGAGATCAGGAACAGGAGTGCTGTGGCATACATTGAGAAGTCACTAGACAAGATTTGCTGAGGGGCTTTCAACCACAATCCTGAAAACTTAAAAAAGAGAAGGGGCTTTGAGTCTCTGTCTTTTGTAGCTCACATTTTCTTGGCTCTTTTTAGGTGAGGGGAAGACACTTCTCTCAACCTGTATTCCCCTAGTAAAGAGCTCAGGGTCTCATGTAACAGTTCCAGTCCACAGGGTTTGGAGAAATATGGTAAAGATGCCAATTTTCTAATGTAATTTCTAGTGTATTTTTATGACTATACTACTGGAAGATAACTCTCAGAGAATTCACCTAAGTGAATATGTAGGAGCACCTTTGTAAAGCACAAGATGTACTTCAATCTAAAGACTACCACAACAAAATGACAGCAAACCAGGACTTTACAGGGCAACCTTTCCAGATCGTGACTGTAATACTTGGCTTAATTGCATCCTGCTGACTGCTCGCCACTTATAAAATACACTCTGAGCATGCCATAATGCTCCGCCTGTCCCTTGAGATAAGATAGTAAGATGGTATTGCTGGCAAAACAGAGTGATATTTCATAAACTGCTAAAAATCAATGGTGATATGCCTGCTCATGCCTTAGATGAACTTTCCTTATGAACTGGAAAGTAATAGGGTGGGTAATACTAGAGTTCGATTAAATGAAAAGACATAAAACTTCTTGAAAGCAGTAAAAAAAGGAGGGGAGCAAAGCCAGTGACAGAAAGCAGAGACAAGTGCAGGCTGTGCTCTGTGCACCACAAATCAAGTAAACAGTAAATACTTCACGTGGAAGCGTTACTCTGACCTGAGAATGGGAGATGTTGCTGAAACTGCAGAACAGCTTTTGCCTCGGAATAAGAAGATGGCAAAATACCCACTGATGGGACTGGGGCTCGGCCCCGTATCTGGCATGTGGCGGAGCACGTTTCTGTTGCAACAGGACAAAATGGGGATTGCTCATAGTGCAGTAGGAAAGCCCCGTCCCTGAGAGCCCAGCCGTCAGAGAGATTTGTGGTCTGCTCAGTCACATAGAAAGAACCAGAATGACCTGAGACTGGAGGGGGAAAAAGTTTGAGCACAAGCACGGTCCCCTTGAGATTATGCAGAAGGGATTATCTCTTGCAGATGAAGACAGCTGGCTGCTAGATGCAGGCACTCGCGGTGTTAAGGCTGGTGCCAACCATATATATGTTAACGTAAATGGTCTCCACCTCCAGTGAAACCTCTGGGAAGTGCACTGGGCACAATGAGTTTGCCTGGCCAAGTTTCTCCTCTCAAGGAGGTTTTGCCAGAGTGGTGGGGGCTGTGCAGGAGGCAATAGGTCTCCCCTGCCTCTCTCCTGCCCTGCCCGCTGTAGGCTGTGGGTTAGGGTTCCCAACCTTGTCCTGCAAGGGACCAGGTGTCCCGGCACCCCCTGAGTCTGCGCCAGGCTGGTACCACTCTGACGGTGCTGGTGAGCTGCTGCGCGGCAGCCCCAGCTGTGGGGTCACCCGAAGGAACTATTGTGTATCTAGTGAGGCCTTTTTAAAAGCATCTTATAAAACTTTATGGAGACTGGTTTGCTCTTCAGTCCTGCCCAAAACACCCAGAGAGTAAGCTAATTTCTCCAAAGACTTTGGACTGAATTCAGTGGGGAACAGCTGATTCTGTCAGTGCTACATTTCGAGGGACTTGCCTAGAATGGAGCCAGCTCCTCTTTTCTCTCTGGCAGTCATTTGTGTTTTGACAGAGTGGTGCCGCCAGTCCCTTTAAATGATCCAGTGATTACCCCTTCAGCCTTACCCAGCTGGAGTTGCAAAGGTATAGTCTCTACCCCTGGCATCAGCCAGTCTGTTTCCTCATCAGGCTTGTCCCCACCTTTTTCCATGCCCACACACTCCTTGCAAAAGGTACCCCTGCCAGCAGTGAAGAGTTGCAAGCCGATAAATTATGGTATTCCAAGCAGAGGTTTGTATTAAAGGAAAGGATCTGCATGGATAATGTAACATACAGTGCATGTGAAATTGCACAGGAAGGGTGTGTCACAGATTCATGGCATGTTCAGACAGTCGCAACAATTAAGTTCAAGAATTAATTTCACATCTTATATGCAAACAGCAGCAGCTTGCCGAACACTCAGCACATATGAACCCTTTTTTGGGAAAAAGCAAGAGCATCCCAGGGAATATGGTAGGAAGGAAGGATCAAGAATAACTCAGTAGCTGTGCAATACTCAGCTGCTTGGACCAAACAGGTGACAGCTGCATGGGGCAAAGGTTTCTGCAGCCAGACCTTTCACAGTGGTCAGTAGATTATGTTTCTCAGGCTTTGTTGCTTAATTTGGAAATAATGAGGTCAGTTTGTTTTGTTGTTTTGTTTTTTCTGGCATACAAGTGGCCTACTTTATAAAGTTCAAATGTGCAAGTAACAAGCAAATAATTCTTGACCACAAATACCATAGACTATGATGTTTTTATGCCAGACTAGCAAATGTAAACAGATTACATGACATGTTAACTAAACACAAAAGAATAATTCAGTGCTGTCAGTAGATTTAAATTACTAAAATATAGATACGTATGCTCTATTCAGGATGCCTTGGCAAAGCATCATTGGCTTTCGACCCATGTTAAACCCAGCAAGACAGTATTAAAGCTCTTGCTGTATTCATTTAGAGGGGGAAAAGCAGCCTCTTGATTGACTCATACACTCCTATATTCCAGTGCGGCTTTCCTTTTTTTCAGCATCTGAGTCTAGCGCTTAGAGCTGGAGGAGGATTCATCTCAGAGTGCACAGGTTGTGTAATAACGAGCTTCTGACCTGGAATCTCAGCTTCAAGCATAACCCGAGCACCTGGGCTCCAGAGCCCTGCGCCCACGCACCGTCTCAAGGCAGCGCCAGGCAGTGTTTTGCAGCTCTCGGTTTTGTCAGGGGAGCACAGGGTATTAATAGCTCGCCTTTTGCTTTGGAGAACAAACACTCAGCGTGATCTGAGGCTGTTGTATCGCTGTTCTCTCTGCTTCTTTCTGGCTTGGTGTTATCCTCTTTATAATGATCTAGGGAAGCAAAAAGATTATAAATTGATTAAACGCAGCACATTACAATATCATTCATAATTGATATTATCTGAGGGGATACTGAGCAGTTGTTGACATCATTTGACATGGCTGTCTATGCTGACCAGTAGGTACAGACATTTTCCGCTTGTCTCACTTGTTCTGTGCATTGGTAGGAATCCGTTTAAAAAACACAAAAGCTGCAAACAAATTCTGTTTCTGAGACTGCCAGCAATAGGGCTCCTCAGTGTTACGTCTGCAGATGTGCCGTTCTTTCCAGCATGCATCTTGAGCCGGGTATCTTCTGTTCTTCAGCCTCCAAGCGGACAGGGGACTAGTTCCTTCCATTTGCTTCTGCTGCAGCAGCAACGAAGCAGCCCCGCTCTGCTTCTCTCCTGCACAAGGGGCTTTCTGTTGGTCAGCGGAGACAACAGCAGCCCCTAGCCGGCTGCCTTTCTGTCAGGAGGCTGTATGTGGCTTATGTAAGTGCTTTAATGCAGGGCTTATATAACTGTTTTAATGTCAGGGCTTTAGTTTTGCGTCTGCCTGTGGAGAACTCCCCCTTCTGTACGTAGGTCGAGGCACACAGCAGAGAGGCAGCTCCTGGCTAAGCAGGCAAGGCAGATCTGCCTGCCTTGGGTAACTGGAGTGCAGGGCAGGGGGGAACGTGGCCACGGCAGGTGGTGCGTCTTAACTTTGGGCACCTGGGGGAAGTGCAGGGATGTGCTTGCTAGGGGCTTTCCCGTGCTGCAGAAAATGTTGGGCCGGGTCGCTGATGTTTGGGTTGTTTGCTGGCAGCTTTGAGCCACTAAATTCATGTGGGAATACAAGGAAAAGGCAAAGGCAAGACAGAGCAACAAAAACCCCTGAAGCCTCACACATCAAGATACTGAACTTCCATACAAGATGGTATTTGCATATCACAAAAGTCGGCGGCTGACATGCTAATACCTTTGTGCGGGGAGAAGATGGAGGTTTCTGCCACACATTGTGAAACCACACAGGATCAGAACGCTTGGAGAAGTGATGTTACATTCCAGCCAGTGTAGTTACTTGCTCCAAAGGAACCTGAGTAACAGGGTGTCGACTTAGAAAATTCCCATCCAACCAGTCTAACCAGCTGCGATCAAGAGGCACACTGGGCTCCCATGACTGCAAGGGGCTGCGACCGAGAAGCGGGACAACCACGCTCCCATGCTCTGCTTGCTCTCTAAGCCCCCTGCCCCGCAGCTCTTCTGGGAGCCCCTTGCCTCTTTCCTCTGAGTTGGAGAGGCTTGAAACGCTTTGCTGCGATACAGCTGTTTTGCTGGCCCTCCTCGCATTTCTGAGTGCTCCGTGGGTGAAAAGGTGCATGGCAGCAGCAGGAGCACCCAGCTGGGAGAGAGAGGGAGCGAAGCTGGGGCTGGGTTCCCGCCTGATCCCACCGGTGCCTGGTCCTTGTTTTTAATTCTCTCTCTCCTGGTGGCCCTGCCCAGAAGATTGCTCATTCCCTCGCCCCACTGCCACCAGTTGTTCATTGCTTGCTCTCTTTCTTATTCTCAAAATGCAGTGACTCATCTTCTTGCACTTGCCTTGCCTCTGCTCGTTAATATGTTTCGAGTACTTCACCTTTTCCTCCTTTGCCATTATCATTACTTTCTTCCATCACACCTTTCACTAAACAAATATTTTTTCCTCCAAGCTTTTCTAGGTGAATTCTTTTCCCCTTCACTGTTTAGGTTAAGGATGGAGCAAAGATGTAGGAGAAATGGAGACTCTTACTCCTCTCCTGGATGGGACGTAAAGATCTGCTTAATGATCTTTATGCAGGTACTGAAGCATTGTCTCTGTCTCATCGACTACAGAAGGGCCTTTTCTGTGGCAGAAGCGTAGCATCTAGTCATTCTCAGCCCTGTATTTGTTAGGCCAGGCTTACCAGGAAGGTCTATAACAAGGCACATACTTCTTCAGCTAGACCCAACTGCTCTGTGGTGGCTGCAGGGCAGTTGGTGTCCATCCCACCCTGGGCTACAGACCCGCGTGTGGGACCTTTGCACCGGGGGAAGCAGCCTGGATGTCTGCTCCACACGTCACAGCCACCACAGGTGGCAAAGCTGCGGAGACCAGACAAACCACTTCTTATTTTCTCTGCGCAGAGAAAATTTTTTATGCTTTCCTCTACACAGGTAGTCCCATTGCAGGGCCAACAGAGTAAATGCATGTCTTGCGCTTGAAATAAGGGAAACCATGATTTCTTCTGAAAGCTTTGCTGGAGGAATGCTGGCAAGTGAAAACTCAATAGTAGAAACATACTGAAAGAGGAGAGAGTGGAAAGGACGCCTCATTACCCATTGGGATCCACTCTACGCCCAGCTCACCCTGTATGGTTTAGGTTTCTTCCCTGCTGTTTCCCACCCTCGCATATTCTGAGGAAGGAGAGCTGAGTTTTGACTCTGTTTTCCCCCATAATATTTCGCTTATGGAGAAATACATTCAAAATTATACTTAGTAAGAGTGAAGTGTTGGAGGATCCAGGCCATATAGCCATAGCGCTGATCTGCAGCAGGCTGCCGCTGTCACCTTTGTCCATAAAGGACCCGATGGTAGAAACTGTGCCTCTGTGGCCTGTCTGGTCCGGCGTTGGGTCTCTGGTTTGCCTTCTGCTGGAACAGCCCTTCTCTTAGCACACCAGGTTTTTGCACATGCTTGGGAATGCCGCAGGCATGCTATCTCCTGACACTGTCAGTGGTGCACGGGTAAAACATTTCACAGAAGTGGCTGTTCTTCCTGAACACCGGAGGGTCCGTGCTTCTCGCAGTGAGGTCAGAGTCGGTTTATCAATGCTATAATCCATGTCCACTCACAGCAGCTTGCTCTAACTTCCTGAACCGCGGTGTTGTCATTAAAAACATGCCAAGCATACCTTCGGAGGGACATAATAATAATGTTGTTTACATAATAAAACTAAATCATGAAATAAAGCCAATCAAGCCTGGTGAAACCAGTCACCATAGGGATAATGTAAATAATAGCAGACGCGGCTAGATGCTGCCTTGCAAGAGGTGCTGATCCTGTGTTTGCAGACACAGTAAGCCAGCATGTGGACACCAAGGTGACATCTCGACTGAGTGTCTTTATGGGAATTCTCTGGGGCAGCCGGCTGTTGCCATGGCCAGACTGACAGTAGCCATACAAACATGGTGGAGCGGGACAGGCACTGTAACAGGGTGGCTGGAGGAATTAAGCAGGCTTTGGGAAGCGAAGGCAGTGTTTGCTCTCCTGATCACCTGGCAGCAGTGTGCTAGGCACTAGGCTGAAAGGCACTCCAACATGATCATCTGAACTGGACCAGAGGGCCGGGGTGGCACCAAATTGTGGCAAGTCTCAGCAGACAGGGGTGATTTCCGGACAGCTCATC
>NW_008825107.1:807374-808059 GCF_000699105.1 Pygoscelis adeliae
CTGCACAGGGACGCATCCCGCTTCGCTCTGCACCCAGGCCTGCCCCCGATGTCTCCCGCACGGGTGCAGCTTGGGTGAAGGGGGCCTGTGGACTGTGTGCCTCTCACACCCATCCTCTGCACAGCCCCTGGAGTAGCCTGTCTAGTAAACAGTGGCTATTTTGAGAGGAAGATAGAGCTGACAGTGTAATACCTGTTACAGAGTATGTGTAACTGCCCTTGCAGAGCATTTTTCTTGACTGCAAACTCTTAGGCAGGTGTGTTACATTTCTGTACAGGCCGGTGGCACCACACCTGGCAGGGCACGTGGCATGGTGGGGCAGGAACGGGGCAAGCACCAAACCTGCCTTTTTAAATGACCATACAGCAGGTGGGCATAAGTATCCCAGAGGAAGGCAAAGCACTCCACAGACAACCAGCGATGCCCGTGTGGGCTGCAGCACCGGCGTCCACGGGTGTTGACACAGAGCTGTACCAGGGCTGCGTGGAGATGCCTGCCCCCATCGCCCTGGGGATTTCACCGACGGACTGCAGGCCCGCAGCATGCCGGGGCCATGCTGACACCCAGGAGAAAACAACCTGGAGGTCCACGCCCGCGGTGCAGGGGTTTGCGGGGAGGCGCGGGAGGAGGCACGCGAGGGGGTGGCGGCCCAGGCGTGCGCCGCGGTTGCGGGTGCCCACCGCAC
>NW_008825107.1:809072-815203 GCF_000699105.1 Pygoscelis adeliae
GGCGAGACTGAAATGGAGCGTCCGGTTTCTCCCCGGGCCCGCAGCAAAAGCTGAGCAGCACGTCGGGCTGCGCGTCGTAGTTCACCCCTTGCCGAAGTAGCTGGGCCCGGCAAAGGGCTCGCTTCAGAGTGACTGGGCCAGTGTGGCGGCAGGGAAACAAACACGGAACAGTGAGCTGCTCCGGTTAAAGGCTGTGTCAGCACTTCCCCAGCAACTGTTTCTGTTTTATGGCCTTTTAAGTGATAGGCAGTCACCTCTGGCCCGGAAAGGACTTACAGTATGACATTTCTGCTAAGGCAAGAGGTTTTTTAAATGGCAAGTCTATGCATCAGGTTCATTATAGTGGCAAAACAGCCACAGTGCTGTTCTTTTGTTTGCCGTGGAGTTAAGGCTTATCTCTACAAAAGCTAAGCACATCACGGTTGCTAATTATCTGAATAAAATGAAAGAGATGTTCTCATTTTGGTAACTGGAATTAAAAAAAAAAAAGCTTTCTGACTGCTAACTTGAGTTTGCAATACATGGTGGAGGGCTCCCAGATTGGTGACTCTTCAAACCTGCGTGGATGTCGAAGTTGCAGCATGTGCAGTCTGCCATAGGCCTTGTGGCAAGGAATTGGAAAGTGAAACTCAATAGTCAGTTTTTATTCTGCGCTTTGGTTGCGTGAACTCAAAGCCAATGAACTTGAAAATTTGCAGTACTGTGCTGCATAGAGGGCTGTGATCAAATAAGGTAACGTTTAGACTATGGCTGTGCAGAGAATATTTCTCTGTAGGTGAGAAATAACTTTTAAACATGATTTCTTGTAGCAGTGTGCTCACAAAGCTGTTTTTCTGTGGAGTTGTTCAGGTTTGCTTTATTTTGTAGGCTAAGTTCATTTCTGAGGTGTGCAGTGAGCTGCCTTCAAAGAATTCTTCCCGTTCAAAGCCGCTACTCTCCAGACCTCAAAAGGGTGCACCTAAAACTTGCTAATTTCCAGGGAGGAAAATGCTGTTTGTGCCTATAGGCCTACTGTACTTTTAGCTGCTCGACAGTCTAGTGTTTCATCCAGTTTCAGATGATGTTGAACAGAAAGGACTCTGCTGCTGTGTATGCAGCTGGGATGTTGGTTACAGGAGATGAATTTCAATGTGCATACATTTGTGATGATTGCTTGAACTGTTAGATATGGAAAGCCTTTTCCACCACACAGAAGACTTTTTGATGGATTGTTTGGGGGATCCTCCTTGTTCCCGTTAGACTTGTTCAACCTATCCGTGTTGTGCACAGCACCGGTGACCCTTGTCATGGCTCACAAGCGACGTTAAGGATTGATTTTACATATTAAGCTGTCTTTAGTACCATTGGTAACTGTAAAGATAAGCCAGCATTTTGTACTGAGTTTTCTATCAGTGGGTCACAGTTTGGGTCTCTGTTTTGAATATGAGTACACAGGTAATGTCTGCTGTAGGTGGTTTGATGAGAAGCATCTGGTCATCTGGATTCACAGATGCCATGTTATACGCCTTCTTAGATGGTTATCTTTGTGCTCCACCTCTTGCCTGACCTTTACAACAAGTGGATAGCTTATTGTCCTTTGGCTGTTTTCAGATGACCAATTTGGCGTGGTAATTGTGTATTTGGTCCCAAACTTGTTCTTTTGTGCATAACTACTCAGGATGGCCACGATGCAGTGGGTTTCCACTGCTTCCTAGTACGCAGCTTAGAAACATCACCCTCTTCCTCACTTGTAATGAAGGAGAAAACTTGGTTGTCTCCTTTCATATGATAACTGCTTTGTGCTGCTTCTGCTCTTGTTGACCCAATTAATTCAGACTTCCAGATACGTAAAGGTGACATGCTTTAAAGCACCTTGTTTGCCAAAGCAGAGAAGCGCTCTGTGTTTGCTGAAGAACTCCACGAACACTAAATATGTCTGGAGGGTTTTATCTTTTGTACTTTTAGACCTGTTTTCAGTATGTAATCTGATACTTTTCATGTTATGCTTACTGTGTCCATAGATGCTCATTTGCAACTGAATTTAAGTGAAGCTGTTTTTTTCCCTCATTTGCATGCTTTTTTACCACTAACTGGAAAAAACTGGTAGCCATTTCTACGTCCATATAATTTCAAATAAAAGTTAACTTCCTTGGTTTTGTATGAAGGAATATGGTATGCCCTTTGTGAAGCTTCTTCCTGAAGTTCCCGAGCTCTGCAAGTCTCGGTGTCTTCAGTTGCTCACTAGCTTATTGAGCTGATGACTTTTTGCAAACTTCCTGTGAACATGCCTTTGCCCTGTAGGGCTTTGCAATTTCACAAGTTTGTTGTTTCTTTGTGTTGTCCTGTGGCATGCAGGAGTGATTTTTTCGGTTGTCCCTTTCTTATTTGCTGCGGCTTGCCCTGGATGATCTTTTCCTAAGAATGTCTTGTCCAAGTGCCTTCATAAATACTCCGTGGCCCTTGGGAGCAAGAGGAACGATTCAACATTCAAATACTTAATATGTATAAGTCAGGTAAAGTTTTACAGATTGATCTGCATGTGTTCATGCTTATTTTAAAATTCCGGTTGTTTGCATTCTTTACTAAAAAGCAAGTGACACTGCTTCCAAATGCTTCAAAAAAATTAGTGTATCCTGGAAGTAGTCACACAGTTACTCCTCTTTGTACTGTGCAGAGTTGTTGGAGTAGGATGGGGAGGCGGCAGTGGAATCATGTTGCATTGCTGGCCGTGGGAGCAAGTGCCTCTTTGCCTAGGGTCATTGTTAATTATTTGTAACTAAAACAAGCCCGGAATCACTGACCACTGTTTCAGTTCTGTGAGACAGCCCTCCCAAGGAATCAATTGCTCAGACCTGTGAAGCTGGGTTTGGGACTTGGGTCTTTGCCACCCAAAACTTCCCAAACCCGCTTGGAGATAAATGAAATTCCTGATGGCGGTATGGGTTTTGGTGGAACAATAGAGTCTGTCATGGATCACTTAGTTACTTCATTTGACGGACTTCTTTTGGAATATCCAGAAAATGGGTCTGTTTAATTTTCACAGAGAAGTCTGACCTCTATGTTGTCTGCTACAAGCATGATGGTAATAATAAGGGCTGAAAATTTCCAAACCTCTGTTTTCTTGGGAGTGGTGGTGAATTAGTACTAGTGCAGATAGTAAAGGATCTGTAGGTTTCAGTCTTCGATTCAGTGTGTGCAGTTCTCTCGCTTGTGTTTCTGCATATGTCAGGCTTTAACAGTTCGGAAAAAAAGGTTTCATTATTCAGGATCTTCTGACACTTTGATATCTTGACTTCAGAGGAACGTATCAAGATACATCTAATTAAATATGCTACAATGTGGTCTAACTGAACTATTGACTTAATTGTAAAACTTGTGAGAGAGACTGTGGAAAGGTCAAAACCGGAGGAGAAAAATTACTTTAAGTAACACATACAGGTAAAATGACAATAATTAAATTCTTTTGCTTGCTAACTTTTTCACATAAGCTGTTGGAAAATGTCTTCATTTTCTCATTTGCTCTTCATGTAGATGCTACATTCTCCAAGAAAAACATATTTGCTGTCTACTTGGGAGTTCCTTATTGTGTCCTGGAAAAAATGCAGTACAAGGAAAGCATTGCAAATGCCTTTGTAACTAGAATAATTCTTGTGCGTGGTTCACTCGTCACGTGTTAATTGTAGTGGAGGGTGTGTGGTACAAAACAGCAATTCAGATGCGTATATCCTTTTAGATGATGAAAGGTTGACATGTCTATTTTTTTCTGCATGACACATGGCTGTATTCTGGTAGCTGTTGTGAAGTAGCCAGCAAGCAGAAATCCACATGGAAGCTTAATTTGTGGCAAGATGTCACATGTTTTGAACTCCTGTTAGGGAGGCTCAGGCTCTTGACTATTTGAGTTCCTCCTTTGTATGGCCAAGTATTTATGGTCTTGTACAGAAGATTTAGCTTAAGGATGAAAGTCTTGTCTTTTAAGAACATCAAAATTAAAATGAAATAAAACCCTGCAACTACATAAACCTTTGTCTCGGAGTACTTTGGAAATGTTGAAAACCAATGAGCATCACAGTGTGTCAGGTAGGCGTGTTTATTATGTGCTGAGCTGTTTGTAGTGTGTGAATAACTGTCATGTTTGCCTCCTTCCCTGTACTTGTTAGGCCTGCATCATCTCAGCCTTGTTGGACTTGTATTCTATGAGCTGAACAGATAGGTTCTCTTGAAGGAATATGTGCCTTCAAATGAAGAGAAGCAAGGCAACGGCCTCATTGCAACATCCATTACAGACACTTGGGATGTGAATCAAGGAGACGGGAGTGGCACACGTTCTGCATGTAAAAGGCTCTGTCACCTGCAGTTTGAGAACTCTAGAAAAAAATGAAAACACCTTAGATCAAACATTTAATTTGGAGTTGGGGTTGAAAGGTGTCTTAGTCACTTAGGACCATACAACTTCTGCTGTTCTCAATTAACCTTTGAAAACCTTGTAAATACCTGCTCACAGTATGAAATCCATGGCATTTCAATTAATACCCCTCGCAGGTCCTTGTTGTTACTGTGTGTTCAGCTTGGCCAAATCCCAAACCTGAAGAGCAGGAGAAAGAAGGGCTGCTTGGTTTTATACTGAACTCCAAAACTGCTTCTACAAGGTCAAGCTGAAGTAGCAAGTCTCTTGATTTCTTTTTTTTTTTTCTTTTTGAGAGCTTTGATAGTGATTAACTTAGTGTTTCCTTCCGTAATGATTGTTGTTATTTATGGCTGTAAGATGGAATGTTTATAATCAATCATGTAAAATAATTAAGAAAACAATTAGCAAGAAAGACTTGTCCCCCAGTGATGGGGTTCTCTAAGCACTTCATGATGCAGAAGACAATTAACTAGCTTTTAGTGAACAACTTCCTCTTTAGCTTCTGACTTTGCAAATTAAATGCCTTATTCAGGAAATGGTTGTGGCCATTACAGCAATTAACTGGAAAATAAAGTATTCAGGCTAATTTTTGAGGTATGTTACAAAGGGAAGTTGAAGATAGTTGGGGGTTTGTCTCCCACTGGTTATTGTAGCAATGTAAAGCTAAAAAATGACCGAATGCACCAAGTTCTATGCAACTTGCAGGTTGCACCAGCCAAGCTCCCAGTAGCAGCAGTATGAAGCACAAGCTACTGAGAAACACATCGGATAAACACAGACTCCTTCTTCAAGGTATTCAGATACTCTGAAAAATGCCATGCACCTGTGAATTCAGATGTTGGAAATAGCAATTCTAAAACATTGCTTCTAATGAGGTGCATAAGTGACAGTTGTGTGTTAAATATCAGAGGGATAAAACTAAATATGAATTTTTAATATTTTTTTTTCTGTTTAAACAGTGGTTGAGTATGGAAACATTTTCTGCAATACCAAAAGTCCAAAATGGAACAAAAAAGTTTGGGGGTATTCTTAGTTCTGAGTGCTTAAAAGAGAGAACATCTCTGCCATGTGCAAGCAGGGATTAATATTAAAGATGCTAAGTCATGGTCTTAGGGCCAGGATTACTGCCCATCATCTGCGCAGTGAGTAGTGTCTTCTAGAAGTGTACAGACAGCTTGCTGCACTCCAGTGCAGGTCATGGCAGTTGGAACATGGCTTTGGGAGAGACCTGTGATCCCCCCCGCAGTTGCATCTATAGTTGATTTCCTAAGCTGTGGTACAACGCTGTGAGAAACATCTCTGAATAACAAGGTTGCAAGCACAGTAATTTTTTATTTATTTATGTGCTTTTTCAGGTGTTCTACAGACTTTCTGAAGTCTGGACCACACCACTTAGAGTATTTGCTCTTTTTACTTGTATTAATTATAGACAATGTCTGTCTAATAATTATTCGGCTGTGGGGTTTCAAGGAATAGGAAAAGCATTGATCATGCTTTTCAAAGAAGTAAATGATGTAAAATCCATTCAAGAATTTTGTCTTGGGCGCATGTGTGGTACATAAAGTGAATGAGAAAAACACAGGCCTAACGTTAAAAAAGAGAATTACTCTTCCTGTTGTTACCTGTTTCCCTTGTGCATGTTGTACAGTGCCAGCTCACGGTCTAGGGTTCTAAAAAGATAAAAAAAAAATTAAAAATGGAAAGGGGGGTGTTTTCCGTCGGACTGGTGTCCCTGGACAGAGCG
>NW_008825107.1:815309-819341 GCF_000699105.1 Pygoscelis adeliae
CGGGACGGGGCCGGACCCCCGCCCCTCCCCGCAGCCGCTTCTGCGCAGCTTCTGGGTGTTTAGTCCTTGACTAATTAGTCCGCGACTTTGGACGGCGGTGTTTGAAAAGCCTTATCTTTTCCAGCCGTGTTGTTTACAAAGGTCAGTCACTGAGGGAATGGTTACACTGAAGTGTAACTTCCTGGAAAAGGCCAACGGATTGAGAAGAAAAGGCGATAGCCTATAAACAGAGTAGCCACGCGATGGCTGGGATTGTAGGCCGCCTTAATTCTGTGGTGTCTTATGGAGGGGGCGAGAGGGAGGATATACGTCTGCTGTCTTCCAAAATGCCAAAAATACTCAGAACAAGGGAAGAAAGTAATATTATTAAGGAAAAGTAGGAAAGAAAAGCAGTCATGTTCATGGACATAGATTAAGGAGAAAGAACCGAGATCTGCGATGAGGAGGCTGGAAAGAGAGGGAGACTGAGAAATAGCAGTATAGCGGTGATGAAAAAAGTTTTCAAGCACAGTTACTTTGCAGTCCCCAGAGCTGTTAAGAACTGATGAACCTGAGGCAGCAGGGCAGGCTGGAAGCTGTTTGGGATTGTAAGGAGGTGAGGCAAGTCAGGGAGGTCAGGAGGAAGTTCAAGTCTCAAGAGAGCCAGACACTGAGCTAGAGACAGCTCTCTGCCTTACTGCTGCGCCAGGGCCGAGTGCAGCTTTCTGACTCCCTGGAGCTGTGGTGTTTGTAACATTAGAATGAATGAAGTAAATCATCAGCACCCTTAGTGTTGGTTTTAACTGAGGGAAAAATAATCTTGACAGCCTACTCTGACCGTTGGTGACAATTTGTACATTGTCGCCAAAGTATGTACTGCCTGTTTTGCATTTGGGTTAGACACACAGTCTGTCTAGGTGATGTCTTCCTGAGTGGTCGTTAGTGAATACTGAAGTGTTGGAGTCATACAAGAAATTATTCTGAGTAATACTGTGTCCATAGGACACTTGGTCACTTCACAGTTTGTTTTTGGATTGTTCTTTTCAAGCCGGAGGGTTCAAGTCCTAGCGTATGTATGTATGAAACTGTGCCAGCAACCTCTTTTCCTTGTACAAAGGGACTGTTTTTTCATGCATTCCATTTCCTTTTTTTCTTAATGTGACATTAAACCACCAGAAGACCCTTCTCCTTATCCCATAAGAGGTTAGTTTGAGATGTAGGTGAAGGTTAGGGCTTTCTGTTAAACTTGTGTTCTATGACAGCTGTAGTATTTCTGGAAACATATATCCTCATGCTTATGTACGTGGGTTAAAAAAGTGCCTAGAATGTGAAGTTTCTTGAGCACAGCAGGTACTGTCACAACATCTGAGTACTGGCCTTCTTATAAACATTTATTGGGATACATTTGTCTCCTACAACATCTACAGTTTCACTAGTACACCATTGTTGTCTTTTTAGAAAGTAATGTAGATATCAGTTCCTAAAGTAATGTTTATGACTCTGAATACTGTTTTCTGACATAATAACTAATAGTCTTGCATGTTGTGTTGGGGTTGGTTTTTTTATTTATTTTATTTTGTCATAGGAAGTGGATTTGGAAGAAAGACTTGGAGAGTTGGATCTTAGAAGTGATTCAGATGTTCTTCCACCAACAGACAGCACTCCAGAAATCCTCAAAAGGGCTTTGTCAGGCTTGTCTGCCAGGTATAGTAAAACAAACAGGTCTCAAGTTTAATAGCTGCTGGCTAAAATTCTTAGATTATGTTGCAGTTTTAATTCTTACAGTTTGTACTGCAGTTTTAAATTTCATATGATACACATGAAAATTCAAGGATAAATTTTTACTGGATATCATTGATTTATTTATGCTTTGGTAGTCCCTTCAGTGTAATATTTTTTTTGCATATACCTGAAGATTGCCCATTGCATGCATTTCTAAGTAAACCACTGCAATGCTTAGCTACAGTTTACATAAACATTTGCCATTGTTCATTGAGCATTGCAATAAAATGGGCTAAAGAATAGTCATTGGGTTTGATATCCAGAATAACTATTTCTGAGGGTTATAATAAACTGATTTCCTACATCCAAAGTTAAGGGGGGGGCAGTATTTGTGTATAAATGAAAAGGAAAGAAGTGTAAATTCTCTGGGTGAGCTTTGCTAGCTTTTTGTGACAGCATTTCCACTTCTAAATAATTTTTCTTTACAGTTAAATACAACATAGCTTTTATTTTCATACCTTTTAAAGCAATATTTAATTTTTTCCTGCCATCTCTTTTCAAACCCAGGTTTCTGCCTCCAACCCCTGTTCACAGGAGCTTAAGGGCTACCAACTGCGGGGGAGGGGTGTGTGTGGGCGTGTGTGTGTGTAGATAGACAGATAATCATGGGGACCTGCATATTCATGGAGGCTAACGAATAAAGTTCCTAGTACATTTTTTTTGTACAGTCCCTTTACAACACTTGATCAGTCAAACCCTTTTGGAGGTGACAATTCACAGTACATTTTTTTCACTAATGCAATGGAAGAGCATTTAGGTGTGTGATAGATCACATACCAAAAAAACTCCCTAGTAAAATGAATGTGTGTATCATATATACCTTATGCTCAACAAAACAAACCAAGCAATATACAATGTATATTTTAGACGCAACTTAGGTCTTGCAAGAGTCAAAAGAAGGACCTCCAATCCAGACTACGATTAAAAACTTCCAAGTCCTTGTAAAAAAACTGATCTCCAGTAGGTATCTCCAATAGCAGTGTGAAACTACAGTTTTTTTACTTGCTCCTTTTTTAATCTGTTGTCTGTTCCTGTTGCAATATCTGAGAGCTATAAACAAACGTATTGTTCCCAGGTTTCAAAATGTGTGTTTCTAAACTGCACCAGCTGCAAGCAGAATGTGATATTCTCTACTGCCATCACACTGCAAGGAGTATCTAGTTCCTATCACCTTCAGAGTTCTCTTACCATGTTAAATGTTGTGGAAGTCTTAGGTCTCCAAATCAGACTTGTTCCAAAGGGCACTTGCATGGTGATACCTCAAAGCCTGCAACTAAGAGGCGCAGGCGAAACCTTTCCTGTTTCACATGCTTGAAATTCTTTATTGGAGTGTGTGCACAAAGGTGCACAAAGGTGCTTTAAGTGCAAAATTAAATTCTTGGTGCTTTATGAATGCTAGATTCAAAATTACCTGCCAGTTTAGTAACTGGCAGTCCCACCAGAGATGTTGTCATAATGCGCAACATGAGTTGCACTGTAACTCTCAGAAATATTGTTTCTCTTTGTATTTGGCCTTTAGAGGAAATAGTATCCTTAACTTTCCAGTGGAGAGTTAGGACACAATAAACTTGTCAGCTGGCTTCCTAGATTCTGGAGCTTGTTTTCTTACTTACTGAAGCTGTCTTTCCAGTGCTGCACTTGTCAACACCCTCAAGATACTATGTGGTATTTTAACATTATTCTTAAGGGAAGTTGAATTCTTCTAAAGGAGTCTTGCTCACTATAGGTATGCCACTAGGAGCAAGCTGCTACTCTATAGCCCACGTCGTAGAGGAGCATAAAGCATCTGTTGCGATAAAGCCTGTTGTGCCTTTGTTCTGATGCTTACGGCAAATTCAATTAGTGTCTTTAGCAGCCATTAACCTGCCAATGAATAACATCCTTGAAAATCAAATGAATGAAGTTTACATTAAAACTGTAGTATGATGCAAAACTAACAGTGTCCTCTGAATCAGGTGTATCCCCTGATGCAGCAACGAAACACAAGACTGATACAAAGCAAAACATTAGAAAGACTTTCTTTAAGCTATAGTAGGGTTTTTTGTATTTAGCAGTAACTTGTGATCAGTTGGTTCAGTGTACTTTTAGACGCAAAATTCCTGAAGGGAAAAACACAGGCAAAAGAGGAGAAAAACTTACTGAAAAGTAATATGAACAATAAAATACAGACTATTGATAACTAGAAACATTTTCATGGCAGAGTGGGGCATGTGATGAGTTCTTTTAAACTGTTTTTTAAAAATGAACTGGGCTCTTGCTTTTTCCTGATAC
>NW_008825107.1:819654-822236 GCF_000699105.1 Pygoscelis adeliae
AGAAAAGGAGGTTGAGGGGAGACCTCATCGCTCTCTACAACTACCTGAAAGGAGGTTGTAGCGAGGTGGGTGTCGGTCTCTTCTCCCAAGTAACAAGTGATAGGACGAGAGGAAATGGCCTCAAGTTGTGCCAGGGGAGGTTTAGATTGGATATTAGGAAAAATTTCTTCACTGAAAGGTTGTCAAGCACTGGAACAGGCTGCCCAGGGAAGTGGTTGAGTCACCATCCCTGGAGGTATTTAAAAGATGTTTAGATGTGGCGCTTGGGGACATGGTTTGGTGGTGGACTTGGCAGCATTAGGTTTACAGTTGGACTTGATGATCTTAAAGGTCTTTTCCAATGTAAATGATTCTGTGGTAACAGAAATTTCTATTCTGCTTTCCTTAGGTAGCCACAAGCAGCTGCAAAGGTCTATAAGGGCAGAAGAGTACAGCTAGTTTGACTCGTCACCCCTCATTGTCACATGTTTTCCTGTCCTGGTTCCAGTGCTCACAAGAGCACAGGACTGCTTTCAATAGATAACCCTCTATCTAGCAAAATAGCTACTTTGCTGCTATGGGAAGTGGGTGATCGCCTGGGGTTTTTTTGTCTGTTGCTCCTCAAAGAATCATATGCTTTTTACCTGACAGCCTTTCTTTCATATGTAAGCCTTTACATGACTTGGGCCCCCATCAATCTTGCTGATTATGTGATGTTTTTTGAGGGTCCTGATTTTCACAGCAGCTTCAATGCTGATCCATTTAATTGCAAATTATGTTGGGCAGGGGGGGAGCATGGGGGAAGAAGAAAGGTGGCTAACTTTAATTTCTTTTACTGTGTATCCTGTTTAGTTGGATAGTTGGTTGATTCTGTGTTTCTTGCTATGTGTCTTATTAAGCATGAAAATCTCTGGAACTCCCACTATTTCTAATACACTTTAATCTCTAGTTAGTAAAGGAAGTGGCATTTATTTTCATTTATAACTGCTTGCTTTTTATTCTCTTTTTTTTAAATAGATGGAAAAATTGGTGGATTCGTGGAATTCTCACTCTAGCTATGATTTCTGTGTTTTTTCTGATCATATACCTGGGATCATTTATGCTGATGCTTCTGGTAAGTTTGTTTAAATACATTTTGCCATGCACGAGTTACTTGATCTCTTGTTAATTGTGCCTAAGGCAGCTGGAAGCAAACTGCATAGACAGTTCAGAGCAATTTCTTTCTTATTTGTGTAAATGTAAATACTTTCAAAAAACACTGGACAGATTCACAACTGGGCCTTGTGGATTAAGGACTTCTTATATACTGTAATTAATTATTTTTTTTTAAGTAGGAATTAAAGTAACTCTAAGAAGTTGAATGATTGTTGCCTTGAAGTTTACTAAACTACTGTCATCTATTTCCTTGTCCAGTTCCCATCACCTACTGTTACATTATTTGAGGGTTGTTTAAAAAAAAAAAACAACAAAAACCAAACCCTCAAAAAAACCCCCAAAACACCAAAAAACCAAAGACACAAGAGTTTCATTTTTAAAGCTGAGGAAAGCAGGCAGCTCTGGTCTGCTGTCTGTGACCAGCACTGGAAGGCTTTCCTCAGGTATGCTCCATTAATTCCCTACTTCTCTATGGGGCTGCCTTGTGGCCTTGGGTTTATCTGTAGAATGGAGCTAGATCCCTTTCTAAGGTATAGAGATAAAGTGCGTTTTTAGGTCATGAAGTATAATAATAATAACAATAATAATAATAATAATAATACACACTGCATACCCACTCAGCCTTTACTGCTTCTTTCCATCATCTTTATTGCTGGTCTTTTTATTGAATAATGGTTTAACTATCTTTCCCAGTCATGGCACCTAACAGGCAGGGATGTGGCTTCTAAAACACTGAAATTGGTACTTCGGGGTAACTGCTTTGATTTTTGACTCTAAGTTTGTTTAACTGCCAAAATGCGCTTTTACTTTTTTCATGGCCACCTGTGAAACACCTTTTGGATTGTATTCATAGAATCATTTAGGTTGGAAAAGACCTTTAAGATCATCAAGTCCAACCGTTAACCTAGAACTGCCAAGTCCACCACTACACCATGTCCCTAAGTGTCATGTCTACACATCTTTCAAATACCTCCAGGGATGGTGACTCAACCACTTCCCTGGGCAGCCTGTTCCAATGCTTGACAACCCTTTCGGTGAAGAAATTTTTCCTAATATCCAATCTAAACCTCCCCTGGCACAACTTGAGGCCATTTCCTCTCGTCCTATCACTTGTTACTTGGGAGAAGAGACCGACACCCACCTGGCTACAACCTCCTTTCAGGGAGTTGTAGAGAGCGATGAGGTCTCCCCTCAGCCTCCTTTTCTCCAGGCTAAACAACCCCAGCTCCCTCAGCCGCTCCTCATAAGACTTGTTCTCCAGACCCCTCACCAGCCTCGTTGCCCTTCTCTGGACACGCTCCAGCACCTCAACGTCCTTCTTGTAGTGAGGGGCCCAAAACTGAACACAGTATTTGAGGTGCGGCCTCACCAGGGCCGAGTACAGGGGCACGATCACTTCCCTACTCCTGCTGGCCACACTATTTCTGATACAGGCCAGGATGCTGTTG
>NW_008825107.1:823262-826912 GCF_000699105.1 Pygoscelis adeliae
CACTAACCATTTCCCCTTGGATTATGGGGGCTTCATTCTGCTCCCCGTCCCTGTCTTCCAGCTCAGGGTGCTGGGTACCCTGAGAACAACTGGTCTTACTATTAAAGACTGAGGCAAAGAAGGCACTAAGTACCTCAGCCTTTTCCTCATCCTTTGTCACTATGTTTCCCCCTGCATCCAATAAAGGATGGAGATTCTCCTTAGCCCTCCTTTTGTTGCTAATGTATTTACAGAAACATTTGTTTTATTGTCTTTTACGGCAGTAGCCAGATTAAGTTCTAGTTGGGCTTTGGCCCTTCTAATCTTCTCCCTGCATAACCTCACAACATCCTTGTAGTCCTCCTGAGTTGCCTGCCCCTTCTTCCAAAGGTCGTAAACTCCCTTTTT
The DNA here is from genome assembly GCF_000699105.1 of Pygoscelis adeliae. NCBI lineage: Eukaryota > Metazoa > Chordata > Aves > Sphenisciformes > Spheniscidae > Pygoscelis > Pygoscelis adeliae. The sequence continues at coordinate 823,650 of NW_008825107.1, forward strand.
TTCCCCTGTATTGTCTTGAGAGACTGGAATGCTGTTTCACCAGTATTACGGTCTGCATTACAGTCTCTACATCTGAATTAGTCTGGTTTATATTTCCTGTTTTCAGGTGAATGACATAACAAACTAGTAATTCATTGTTTTGTTGGTGTAGGATTTTCTTTTTTGTGTGTGAAGAAACAACAAGAACAGCCCCTTTAAAGTGCAGGTCATTGCAGAGAGATATTTTTTTTCGCAATCTTTCCTTTAGTAGTCTGTTACGCTTGAGAATGATGATAACGAACAAAACCGAACTAATCAATTTGCAGCGTGATTTGGTATATTCATGGTATACGCTGAGATTGCAATCATGGGCAAAGCTATCAAGAGATGAACCAAAAAGTAATTAAAGTATAGAATTGTGATAGAGTTCTTCCTCTGTTGTACCATAAAGCAAAAACTCTGTCTTCTAATGTAATAAACTGTTTATAAAGTTGGCATTTGAGACTATGTAAAAAGAAGAATGGAGGGAAAAACCAGTTTTGTTCATGAATTATTTCATTTCACTGGAATCAAATAGCTTACATTTAAACAAGAGTTGTCATGCTAAAACCAAATCTTAATACTGAGAATGAAAATGCTCAGAGACTTGCAGGAAGGGTAATCCAGTGAAGTTTGGAGGACAAGCCCTGAGACTGTTCTAAAAAGCTGGGAGGCGTGTTTTACGTTTGCCTGCTACTAAGGTAACAGGCACAAGCTTCCATGCCTTTGGACCCCAGTGTCCTTTTCCACTGTAAGGTGCAATCCTTTAATGTTGCTCTTGCATATAGCATTTAAGTTTTATAACATAGGCCAAGCAGAGGAAAGAGCACAAGATAGGGGAGCTTCAAAATTAACTCACTGAGGTGGTGTAAGACTGTTTTAAACTGTGTTCACACATTGAGCAAGGTGAAATTTATTCATCAATGCAGGTGGTAAGAGAATACTGCAAAGCCTAGCATGCTGACGTGCAATTGGTGTGGGTAGGTTCTTACTCCAGCCTCTGCATGGGATTACTGTTGACCTGTGTTTGGCAATACTCGATATCTGGGCAGGGCAATCTGCTTGGTGACTGTGGATTAGCCAAAAGTGGCAGAGAGTCCTTTGGAGCCCAAAGACTGACAGGACGTACTACCAGACTTGCATGGGCAAGCACTGACGTAGTGAGATCGGCAAAACAAAATGAGGGCCGTGGAGGGTGTGACATTCAGACCTGGGTTAGACGAGCTTTGCTTCTAATCATCGGTGCTAATTGCCCTTAATGAGACACTTGCAAGTGGAAGACCTGGGTGTCCAAGTTATGTTGCACAGCTAGTTTTTTCCATTGGGCCTAGAAAATATTTCTTAGACTAAATTTAAAGATAAAACTTAGACAAAAGAAATAGAAGAGCCTTCTTTACAGGAAGTTCTTTTGACCTGCTGCTGCCAAACTGTTTTAATGAAGAAAAATCAGGAGCTTTCCTTTGTTTCACGAGCGTATTCTTGCAGCTAGGTGTTGTGGTTTAACCCGGCAGGCAGCTAAACACCACACAGCCGTTTGCTCACTCCCCCCCAGTGGGATGGGGGAGAGAATCGGAAAAAAAGGTAAAACTCATGGGTTGAGATGAAGACAATTTAATAGGACAGAAAAGGAAGGAAAGATAATAACAATGGTAAAAGAATGTTCAAAACAAGTGATGCACAATGCAATTGCTCACCACCTGCTGACCGATGCCCAGCCAGTTCCTCAGCAGCAGTCGTGCCCCGCCCTGGCCAACTTGCTCCATTTTTTTTTTTGTTCAGCATGACATCATATGGTATGGAATGTCCCTTTGGCCAGTTTGGGTCAGCTGTCCTGGCTGTGTCCCTGCCCAGCTTCTTGTGCACCTCCAGCCTTCTCACTGGCAGGGCAGTACGAGAAGTTGAAAAGTCCTTGACTTAGTGTAAGCACTGCTCAGCAACAACTAAAACATCGGTGTGTTATCAACATTATTCTCATCCTAAATCCAAAACACAGCGCTCTACCAGCTACTAGGAAGGAAATTAACTCTATCCCAGCCGAAACCAGAACACTAGCCCAATGTGTTTTTTCTCAGCATGCCTAGTGGTTTTGAGGTTTTTGGGGGGGTTTAAATGGAGCTTTAGTTTTCCTTGGACTTGCTTTGAAGCTGTCTGTTTTCTGTGTGGAATTTGAATTCAGAATAATTTCTCCCCTTAATGCAGGTTGCAGTACTACTTAGTGCCTTTAAGAAACAATTGCAGCATCTTTACACGGTTCTTTATTTCTCTTATTTTAGGTCTTAAGCATCCAAGTGAAGTGTTACCATGAAATCATTACTATAGGTTACAGAGTCTACCATTCGTATGATTTACCATGGTTTAGATCCCTCAGCTGGTGAGTAGCAAGCAAGAACATCAATAAGTAGGGATGTGAAACTTAAATCTTCTAGTTCTTCATATCCTGTCATGGTGGAATGATAGCTTTGTAGGTCATGTGCAGACATAAAACTCGACATCTGTCTCTAATACAGGATTCTGTAGTTGTCTTCCACCTGTGAACTTGGACAAGTCAGTTGGCCTTTTACTACTTCAATTTCAATACTTGTTATAAATATGTGTATAGGTACACATATATGTATGCATGCATATATGCGTTAAGTCAGAATTGAGCACGTGTAAGCTATCTAAAAATGTGCATAGCCAAATAATCACCTGATATGTATTAACTGAACTGCTTTGGGTTTTTGTTTTTTTTTTTTTTGGGGGGGTGGGGTGGCTGTTAACCTTGCACAAGGAATAAATAGAACAGGCACCTTAAAGGCTCCTCTTCACACACACAGAGAATTAAAATAATAACATACAAGTTTTAAATCCTTTCCAATCATGCACTTAATCACAGGACTGCATAAATATAGTGTTGGGGGATCTTCTGAAAGCCAAAAGATGAGATTAATTTTTCTGGCAAATCCCGGATACTTGTGACAATGTCCAGCTTACATAGGGCTGGATAGAACCAGGGAAATCAACTCTTCTTCTGAGTTCTGGGAGGAAAAATAAAGGCTTTTGATTAGAGGCAGCGTTATGAGAAGGTGTTGGGCACATGTAGTCTCTAAGGTGCTTAAGGACATAGTTCTTCAGACATGACCTATGTTGTGTTGTTTTGGGTTTGTGTTGGGTTTGGTTTTTTTAAGGAATTGAAATATCTGGGTTATTCCCTGCCTCTTGTCACATTGCTTCTTCACTTCTAGAAGCAACTTCACTGTGTAATG
>NW_008825107.1:826980-850329 GCF_000699105.1 Pygoscelis adeliae
TGTTTAAATGCTAATTAGTTCCCCTCTGGTCACTCCTGGATTATCCAGGGGACCGATCTATTGTCTGCTTTATTCCATGGCTTCTGGATCTACAGCTAGAGCAGACTCATACATGAATGATTCTGCGGTTTTGCCAAAATTTTTAGAGGAGGAGATATGCACTTTACCACTTAGTCTACTTTGGCAGTTGACCACCGTCACTTTCGTATGTGGAGCTCAAAGTCAACTCCTCTGCATTGCCACACTAGTTAACATCAAAGTTCCTTTCAGTCCAACATCTTGCCACTGAGACTAAATATTAAGACATTTCAATGAGATGAGAGAATCCTGTTAGTAGTCTGAACATCAACTATTTGGCTTATTTAGAGATGTGAAGCTTTGCAAAGTGAGTGTTAACATCTATTGGGGGGGAAGAGAATGAATACTGATCGCTCTGAGACTATCCGGAGATCCAGTCTTGAATCACAAGTTTTTATTTTCTGTGACTGACTTTGGTAATAAGCCGAAGTGTATGTTGCCTAGAGAGGTGCATCTCTTAGTGGTTTTGAATTTGCTATTTATTGGTTTTTATTGAGTGCTGCCTTGGCATTTGAGAATCCCATTGTGACTTAACTCTAGAAAGCTGAGTAACTGAACTTGTATGAAAACCTGTGACAATTACTTGCATACTGACTGTTTTGCCTGAAAGGAATTTCTTTGAAGATTCTTCAGAAAGAGATGGCTGAAGGTGACATCAGTTGAACCTTGGGTGTGGACATACTCCCACAAAATTGTTTTGAAAAAGTTGTAGTAATAGCTGCATTTACTAGTTAGTTGATGGATGTAATCCTGTAAGGTTATTGCTTGGTCAAGAAAGCTAGAAGTCAAAGTGCGTGGTGGAGTGGAGCAGGAGATGCAGCAGTAACTCCTTCAGACAAGAATCTTCAGGCCAGATGGCAGAAGTATAGTTACATTCAGATCCTCAAGCCCCATGTCAGATTCACTATCCTATAACCTCAGAGGACTTGTTATGCAAGTACCTTTTTTCCTGTTTGTAAGGCAGAAATCACAAACTACCCTTATTAGGATACAGGAAAAGAATACGTAGAATTGCTTTTGTCAATATCGATGATAGCAGATACTTGTTCTGTGCTTTTAGAATATCTGAAAAGGACTTGCATAGGTGTGGAGCATTCAATACTGTAGTTAAGGATTAAATTAATTTTCCAACCGTATCCTGCAAAATGTGATTGTTTTTCTAATGCGGTTGCTTTAGAAAATTACAAAAATTGGCTTGTCGGAGGAGACACTGACCCAGAAGTATAAGACTAGATTTATGTTTGAATTTTATTTTTATCATATGTCTTTTCTACCCTTCTGGTTTTCCTTTTGTGTGGTGTTTTTTGTTGTGGTTTTTTGTTTGTTTTGTTTTTAAGAATGACACTTAAATATATATTATCTTGTTAAAATAACTGCTGGCTGTTGTATGTTGTAGGTACTTTTTGCTGTGTGTGAACTACTTCTTTTATGGAGAGACTGTAGCTGATTACTTCGCTACATTTGTTCAGAGAAGAGAACAGCTTCAATTCCTAATTCGTTACCACAGATTTATATCTTTTGCACTCTATTTAACAGGTAAGTGTACGAAATTGCACAAATGAAAGAACTTTGTGCTGCATTTGTTTCTGTGCTTATTTCTTTTAAAATAAAAAAAAAAAAAAATTGCTCCCCAGCTTTATGCACTTCCAGCTTCTTTTTCCTCTTGATGTTCAAGGAAATTAGGTGTTCACAGTTCCATTTTTCCTGTGAAAGGATGAATATAAATTTTGCGTTCACTGAGAAGAAAGCAGCCTAAACAAGTAAATGATCTTGAGAAAGTTGAGCTAATAGCGCTCAAGAGAAGTTGGCATGAACTAATTTTGATCGCTGAAGAACTGGGGCTCAGTACCTGAATACATGAACGCTATTTGGCAGTCTGTGGAGATGACTTGTATGTGTAATTGCTGTGCTGGGTTGATGCTTTATTGTGCAAGTGTTCTGCTAGGTCGACAGCAATACGGTTTACCAATGTATTTTAAACTGATTATTCAAAATGCCTGAGGCTTTATTTTGTCTGCAAGATATTCAGATGCTTGCCTCATGGATAAATTTTCTTCCCTATCCAAAGAAAGACTTTTTAAAAGCTTCTTCTCTAGGAAGAAGAGACATAAGCTGGCAGTCTTGTGGGGCATTGCTTTGTGAACACGTAAATATAGTCCAAGGCGTTTTCAGCAATGTGGTAAAATTACTTTAGCCTAAACTTAAATCAATTGAAGATTCAGATTGGCCTAAGGGACAGGAGACTGCTATGCTACAAATACTTGTAAAATATATTAAGAAACCTGATCTTCATGATGAACTGTCAGTCTGTCTACTGTTAATTTTTTTTTTTTTTAAACCAGATAAAAATTCTACTCGGTGCTTAGATCGCAAACTTGAAACCAGCTTTGCAAGACTTGACCTTTTTCAGCTGGCTTTGGCTGAGGAAACTAACTTAACTAATGCCTCATGACTGCTGAAGGGCGGTGAGGGGTGAGATGAGACAAGCCAGTCATGAGCAAAAGCAAGAGGCAGAGCATAGCAGAGCCCCTTGGTGGCTGTCGCATTGGGATCGTGGGGTCACTGAGGGGCTGTCCCCAGGGTTAAGGGTCTTTTGAGGGCCTCTGACCCTTGCTGGTGCAGGAAGTTGCCCTAGGGGAGACAACATGCTGTTAGCCACCCAGAGCGTTTCTTTCAGTCAGTTGAATTCTCCAATGCCTGCACTTCATGCTTGCATTGCATGCAGCTGTATGCCTGTCTGGGGGAAAGGGGCAAGCTGGTCTTTTCCTTTCAATTATTTCTGTTAATTATTCAAAACCAGCTTGTCGACCTGGTTTTTGAGTGGCTTTTAAAGGTGATGGTGTCCTCCCTTAAAAATTGATGTCTACGATGGGACCTTGTAAGTAATGAAATGGATGCTCTTTACTCATGTTAACTAAATCTTATGCTCTAATGAGAATAATTCTACATGTATACTTAACTGAATACAAGCAAATGCTTCTAACAGCAGAGGGATTAAAAGCTGCTTCAAGGGAAGAGAATTACTGGTATACCACAGTTCAGAGTAATTAAATATAAGACGGTACAAACTACACTTGCTTTGTTTTACAGGATTCTGCATGTTTGTTTTGAGTTTAGTGAAGAAACATTATCGTCTGCAGTTTTACATGGTGTGTATTACCCACTTTGCTGTGGTCACTTGTTATGAATGTCACTAGAAACAGTCGTGTCCCTGTGTTCATAAAATAGCTTGGAAAAGGGGTGTGGAAAATGAGCTTAAACCAACAGTAGCATGAAATCAAGTGGTGTTGGGGCTGTTCGGTATCTGTTCACCTTGCAGCTTATTATTATTATATCATGGGATGTGGCCTTTCAGTCAATACAAGCTGTCATTGGTGAGACCTTGTGCATATACAATGTGATACGTTTCCCCTAGTAATAGGCTGGTACGAAAGAGATTCCTGGAGAAAGGGGTGTGCATCTCCCTCCCAGGTCTGAAGCCAAATAGTTCAGCATAGCATGGGAAGTGGTTCTTGTGACTCAAGTGTTACTTTGTAGAGGCCCCATTGAAGTACTATGAAGGGAACTTGATCTTAACCCCTATGTGGAAGATTTATTCTGTGACATTTAACAGCAGTTCTGGTATTCTGCTCTGCTTTGCCTCAGTAGATCATTAATCTATTAAAAGAAACCAATGTTCTCATCTCTTGTATTTGTCCACCTAATAAACAGCATAGTAGCTAATCAAGAGCATGAACCTTTTTCTTATATGTATCTTATAGGTTCAAAACTAATTTTGTAACATCACAGGTTAAAAAACCCAAACCAAAACAAACAAAAAAAACCAAAAAAACAAACCACCACCCAAAACCAAACCAAAACAAACCCAAAAAACCCCACTGAACTGCCCCCCGCTTCTATATAGGAATGATTAGAAATAACAGTAAAACATTAATGCAGTACAGCTCCAGTCTTTAAAGAACTTGAGCAGTCAGGGCATTGTGCAACCTTAAAGATTTCCTAAAGCGCTGGGGATGCAGTTAACCCCTCTGTTTCTACAGTGCTTTAGGTAGCACTTTACCATTGAGGATCCTTAATTCTAGACTAGGACTTAGCTGAGCCCTGTATGAGCATGTAAAAAAATATTTTGCTCAAAAAAATTTACCCTGTTTGTGGGAGAACTTGCCTGGCAGGGAGATGCAGCTTTTCTAGGAGAGGTGGTCTTTATCTTCTAATCTGCAAAAAAAGTCCTCATCTTCAGATTGGCACAAGGTAAATATATTAATTTTCCATGATTTTTTTTTTCCTTTTCCCCATTCTGGAAAGAAGGCAGAAAAAATGTGGTGTGAGTCATATGATGTGGTGCCTGCCCAGAAAACATTAAGGTGTGACTACCTAAGAATTGCAGTAAAACAGAGGGAAGCCGTGTATCCACTGTGTGGCAACAAGGTGTTTGGACAGACAAGGAGAGTAGCCATTTGGTTTTAGGTGGTGTTCCAATATCACTGTACAAATACTAAAAATTTTGCTGCAGAGATGCTTTAATTAACCAGCAGGTAATATTTTCAGAAACCTTTAGTCAGTTCTTGCACACCACCTTTCAGCCTTCTTGAGTTGTCTTAACTAGAAGTAGATGCTGGATGCCATAGGAAAACACATGTGATAGGAGACTTAAGAAGTAGGACATTCCAAGTGTTAAATCGCCCAGACATTTAGAGTGCTTAAATTTGGTGTTTCTTGGAAAAACTACCAGTTCTTGATTTAAAAGTTTTTGGAAAATAAAATCTATTGTAGCATCTTTACTGGTAAACTGTTTGGAAACCACTTTATTGTACACTGGCGCTACAGAATAAACACCAAGTACATGCAGTAATACTGAGGAAAATTACTGTTTAAATGATCGTGCGCATAAAAATTAACACTTTGTTTTCACTAATCCTGAGAATTCTCATGTTTCATAAGAGGACTGGTATTCTGTTATGAGAGATATCCACATCTGTGTAACATGACTCTTTCATGAGTAGTTCATTGCCATTTTATTGTTACAGTTCTGACATGTCTGCTATATGTATATACAGAATATCACATTGCTTATGTTTCTTTGCTGCTTTCATGCTGAAGGTGTATGTCTTATTAAATCAGATGTTAAACTGCACATTATAAAATTCTGGGTGGAGGTAAGTGATGGGGAAACCTGTTAAAGTTTCAGTACTTGCTTCAGAAAGCCAGCTAACTTGTGATATACTGTATGCACACATCTCTTGCATTATCACTAGAACTGGTCTTTCCTGTGAGCTCCTAAGTAGCTCCTCTAGCTGACACACCAATATTTATCAAGGTGTATGGATCGGTGTTTTCACTAACTGTTGTGTTGTTGCATTGTTAACAGTTCGCATGGACTCATGTCACTTTGCTGATCACTGTAACTCAATCTCATCTTGTCATCCAAAATCTCTTTGAAGGCATGATCTGGTAAGGGGACAGTAATAAACTGATTTGTAACTCTATTGCATTGTAAGCTTGGTTCTTTTACATAGATCTGGTTAGGGAATAATCATGGGAACAGTTAAAGCAGCACAAATTAAAGAAACATTAGTGTCTAGTTGGAAGGGGAGTCAGAGGAATTGGGAGCGATGAGGTAAAGGATACAGGAGAGGAAGCAGAAACCTCTTAAACTAGATTGGCAGCCACAAGTACGATAGTTTTGAACAACCACTTCATTTACTTGCAAGGAATAGGATTGCTTGCATGCTTGGTGAAATAGTTCCCATAGCATTTTGCTGAATGAATTAATATCTAGCAATTCTTTTCCAATTACTTGGGAGCTTTAGGTTGCTCAGAACTATTGAAGTTGGACCATTTAATTTGAAATCCCCAATCTGGCCACCTTCCCTGCCACCTTCCCTGTTCAGATAAATTCAGATTACTTAAAATATTTTAAGAGTTTACATCTTGGATATTGCTGGATCATCTTAATGCCCCATTTCCAGCAATATATTAAATTCTGATGATGCAGTTAAACTTGATTACTTAAAACCACTCCTCAAAGAGAGGGTGTGTTTTTCCACCCCCCCACTTCTTGAGGGACAGGGTAAATTACAAGTTGAGAAAGAAGGAAGAAGCACATGGAAGATGATTTGTGTTCTTCCAAGGACATAATACTGCATGTTCTCCTTTTTCTTTTCCTGACATATGTACAACTGGGGAGATTGAGCACGTCTTTTCTGCAATATAGTTAGAAAGAAAACCCAAAGCCTTTGACAAAGTTTGTATAAACAAATTCTTTTCACAGTGGTCATGTTCATGTGCCAAAAACTGAACCTAATTGCCTTGCTAGCCTACTATTTCTTATTTCCACTGGTGCTAGGCAATTTGGCAGATGGTCAGAAAATCTGGCTTTTAACTTATTAATACATCCGTGCTTTGAAAAGGGAAAAAAAGAGGTTAACAGGCTTGAGTAACAAATTCAGATGCTGTTTGCATGCAGAGAACACTTAGAAAGCTAACACAGGCTGCTCCAAACTGACGAGGAAAAAAAAAGGAAAACTTTTTTTTTTTAAATTTAGATATCATTAAACTGTACAAGGAATTTGCTTGCTTTGATGTTACCAATAACATTAACATTTTTATATCTGTTGATTTCTTCTTAACTGTGGTACCAGTCTTCAAGCCTGATAAGGAAAAAGCCAGCCTGTTCACATTTTAAGCTCAGGCACCAAAATCATATTTTAACTTGAACTAATATGGGTCTGTAATGGTCTTGATTGGCTGAAGACTAAAACCAATATAGCTAAATATGCTGCTCATGGGGGAACTAGGTGAACATGTTATGAAACGTAATCCCTTCTAAATACTACAGAAAAATTTCCCAGAAAGAAATGCTGCTGTTTCAGTTTCTGTCCTGTGTTTAGGTTTGGGCAGCTTCTCTTTTTCTCCATGAAACTTTTAATGTCTTTCTCTAGGTTTCTGGTTCCAATTTCAAGTGTTATCTGCAATGATATTACCGCTTACATTTTTGGATTCTTCTTTGGCAGAACTCCATTAATTAAGGTATGTACTTAGGCACTTCCTCACTAACAAGCTTTTACAATTTATAGCATTTTTGATACTTGTTCAAAAACACATTTGTGGAAAAAATACTTTCTGCTGTACTGCATGATACACATCTTTGCTAAAAAACCGAATTGACTATCCTGTTTCTGAAGATTTGTAAGTGGAAACTGGGGTTGATGTGAATGTAATATTGACATTACAGTATAATACAGTTCAAGCCTATTGCATCATCATTTATAATGGCTTGCTTTTTGGATTTCATATGCAGGTTTAACTGCATGCTTACTGTACAGAAACTGTAATTTGAAATAAGCTGCTAGGTCACGTATACCTATTCCTCATCTGGTCTCATTGATGTAGCACTCAGAAGGGCTCGAGCAGTAATCTTCCTATTCTGGTAGAGTATGCAAGACCCCACAGAAAGCCATGAATTATTACTTTCATGATGTTGCCATGTTAACTTTTGCGTATTTAGTTGGTTCTGATATTAAACTGCTCCTACATTGAAAATGTGATAGGATTTGATGAAGAAAATAGCTTGCTACACTGGTCTTTCTAGGCCAGTTATTTGCTGTATTAGTTTGCCAGTCTGTATAGGCACAGGAAGCTAGTGTCTCCCGAGGAGCGTCCCCAGCAGCAGTTGTCTAACACCCAGGCTTTTGTCACTATCTCCATGTGCACTTGCTAGCAGAGGTCTCCAACAGAGCCATAGCGTGCTCGTGCAGGTTTCCAAGCCTTCTGCTTGAAGGAGGTCAGCTGCTTAATCAGGGTCAGCTGTGGCCAGAGGCAGGCAGCAGCCTCCAGACACAGCAGCAGATGGGAAGGGAGCTCTCCGTTCCCTCACGCTGCCCAGTGGCTCCAACCAAACTGTGGCACTTTCCCTCCTTGCCTGGGACAGGTGCTAGCCATACTCCTCTGTTTATCATGTTCAGTGGCTGCAGCTGCTGACATTCAGTATTTCACGCATACCTTTGAAAAACCAAGTAGGAGCTTAATTTTCACAAACAAGGTCCAGAAATAGAGTAAAAAAGGGTTCAGTGATGCAACTGATGAGGCTAACAAGCTCTCTTTTGTGCCTAGCTATCTCCCAAGAAGACCTGGGAAGGGTTCATTGGAGGCTTCTTTTCCACAGTTGTATTTGGATTTATTGTAAGTAACCACAGGACTTTCCTTGTATAGGTTCAGTTTTCAACTTCCTGTTTTTACTTGAAGCAAAATCACTGACAAATCTGGTCATCTCAGACTGCTGAAAGCCTAAGAGTTAGAGGTCTTTTTGGCTAGAGAATTCTGCCAATTTGTAACTAGCTGTAAAGGCTAGGCAAGGCTTGCACCTATCCTGAATAGGTTATACTGACTATTTTTGCCATTGCTGTTACTATATCTGGAACTATTTTATCTATTAGTTGTATCCCTATTTTAAAATTGAAGTTTATTGATAGCATTATTTATGCTTTGTAGTAATATTTTTGTATTACATAATTTATGACATTTCTCCTGAGAAGTAGTTTACACTGGTGGTATGCATAGAAGATAATAACAGCATACAGTAACTGTTCTGATAAGTAATTTATCACCGAGGTCAGCAGAACCTATGACTGCCAAACTTGGTAGAAGCGATAGTTCAAGTTTTAATGGAGAAGTGAACTGCAAACAAATTATGAGTGGCTAACGTTTTGGGATTTCATAATGCAGAAACATCCAGTAGATATGAATCTGAGAGATATGAAAAGGAAAACAAGTTGGGAAATCATCGCTAAGTGCATTGAACGTCCACATTTGTCTGCTTTGTGGAGGCATTCTCCAACTTAAACAGGCTGATTTTACGCCATTCTGGGTCTCTTTGTTATTAAAAAGATTTTCATTATCCTCAGCTTGCAATGACAAAGCCATCCATTACAATATGATTTTTGACTGTAACAACAAATGCCTGTTTCAGGAGTCCTTGTTTTGCTTTTCAGTTTTCCTATTTTTTGGCTCAACATCAGTACTTTGTCTGCCCCGTGGAATATAACAGTGAAACCAACAGATTTGTGACAGAGTGTGAACCTTCAGAGCTCTTTCAGATTAAGAAGTACTCTGTGCCGCCATTGCTTCAGGCTGTGTTGGGATGGGTAAGGAAAAAACCAAGGCTTTGGTTAAAATTGAAATCGTACTTCCCAGCTTGAATGGTTTTCTAAAACTTTTTAGAAAGGTATATGAATGCTGGTAAGGCTTGAAGGGTAAGAACTGAATTGATACCGTTAGCCTTTCCGTTGCTCAGACAGGGGAGGTGGTCACCCAAGCAGAATTGAAATGCATTGCTGGAGCCACCTGAGGAAACCCGCCTGTGTTCTTGTGGCCTGTATTCTCTTTGTGCTGGAAATGGATGTCACTTAAGCATTTTGCAGACAAACCTATTTTTGAAGAGCAACCTTTAAATTTTTGTAGAAAGTGGACAAAGGCTTATTATGGCCCAAATTAATAGCAAGCTTAAGTAATCTTGTAGAAGTTCATTCCGTTTTCAGCTAGTGTGTAACCGCTGTTAGGATTGGACTCGTACTTTCTTCACCACGTAGCATCTTGTGCGTTAGTGCCATTACTTCCATGCTGAGTGAAAAAGGAGTACCAGTAATAGTTCCATGTAATGTAGTCACCAACCCTTTTCCTCACACCCAGCCTGCAAATTCTTTTAAGTGAGCTGTTGTGTCTTTACCTGTCAGGAAATGGGTGGTCAATTATCCTACTATACAAAGCAGTGCTTCAGAAGCCACAGGCTCCAGAGGCACTCCAACAGGAAGAGAATACCAAATAGAAACAAAGCAGTCTGTCATTATCTTTCCTTTAGGGCAAAGAGGAGGTGACTGGGATAAATGCAGAACAAGTGGGTTCTGCAACACTCCCCTCGCCTGTGCAATGGCTCAGCAGAGAGAGTGAGTGTACAGCACTAGGGAAGGCAGTGGGCTTTACCTGTGGTTACCTGGGGGTAACACTGAAGGTAAAAAGTTGATGTGGTTACAAGAAGAAAGCACAAACTGGAAACTGTAGCAACCAAACCTAAGACTAAAAGTAATTAATGGCTACGGTTGGTACTTAGAAAAGCAAGATTACATCTAGAAGGAGCTCCGATATTTTCATACCAAATGAACGTACCGTTGCTTCAGGGACTGTGGGGTTGATTGCAAATTTAATAAGGATTTTTCTGCACAGAAACATAATGTGGACCGAGCAGAGAGAAATCTTACTGTGTCCAGCTATATTGTGTATTTTGGTAAAGGGTAAGGAGATGGGAATGCCCAGCTCTATGCCAGTCTAATAGATAGCTATCAGTTAACCCTAAAAAGAGATGGTAGTTCCACGTGCACTTCTGAAGTACTTTTGCCAGGCTCTAACAAGCCTTTTGAGGAGAGAATTAGTTTTAGCACTCTTTACAGAAAGTCAAATTGAATCTACTTGTTTGGGCAACAGCCTGCTTTTGGTTTTCCCTCTGTTACTCAGTTCCTGATGTTCTCTCACAGAAATATGACCAGATGTTACGGTTGGAAGACACTTTGCTTGGTGTCAAAAGATGTCGAGCCTTGAGTTCTCCCAACAAAATTGACTTAATTCCAACTCATAAACTTTTCTGTTTGACCAACTGAATAGTTTAGCCTAAAAGAAAGGTGACTTAAGATAACTGTACAAAGTAATCAAGAAGTTAATTGGTGTTGGCCAGCTGTGATGCAAATCAGAAACACAAGGTACAGGGTTTTTCAGCTACAGATGGCGTTTATCAAGACTTGCCAGGTGAGGTGTGCTCTGCTCTCAGGGATGAGGCCAGTATGGCATTCCCTCAAAGGCTGGAGCTTGTACTATTGACTTGAAAGTGCTCAAAGCTAAGTTACCAAAAAAACCCCAAACCCAGAAAACCCAAACAAACCAAAAAACCCCAATCAAAAAATCCCAACAAACCCAAAACACCCCAACCAACCGACACCCCCCCCCCTTTTTTTTTCTAATCTGTGTCAGGAAGGAAAACAAGTACCTGTTGCCAATGAAGTCTCTCTTATCTTTAAGAACTTGAATGGATCAAACCAAATTTCAAGTCTGTGAATAGGCTGAGGGGAACAATATCTGTTTAAATGCAAACCAAAAAGTATTAATGGGGGTAAACCTTCTATCTCCCTTTATTGCTGTATATACACAAAGGTTACAGTATGGCGGACTAGTGCAAAATTCATATCTATCTTGTGAGAGCACTTGAAAGAAGTGACAGTGAATTGCGTGAAGGTGACAAGTTTGTGGAGAGCATTGGGCCACTTACTAGAGCAATACTAGGAATTTGTGGAAAGCTCCTTTGTTTACAGGAAATGGAGCTGGAAAAGCAGAGCCGGGAAAGACTAGCGAATCCCATTGTACGTTATGGAATTAGTAGTTATATTCCTTATCATCAACTAAGGGATTTGCTGAAAACCACATCATTTGTTAAAGTTGACTGCTCTAGCAACCCCGAATAATTCATCCTGTTCACATGACCAGACCTTTCAGCAGCTTTCTACAGTGTGTCTGCTTTTCCTTTCTTTACAGTATTACTTTGTGTCAGGAAAACTGGAGCTTCGTGGAAATTTGCTCTGTTACAGCCCCATTTGAAAATATTTAAGCTTAAAATGCCTATAATCATATTGAAATACAGTGCTAATTATTTTTCTTGTAGGAAACAGTGAATATGTACCCATTTCAGATGCACAGCATTGCACTGTCAACATTTGCCTCATTAATTGGGCCATTTGGAGGATTCTTCGCCAGTGGATTTAAAAGAGCTTTCAAAATCAAGGTGTGTAATGACTCCTGTAAGCTGGTTTTGTTTTGGTTTTCTCTTTGAATTAGATAAATTGGTGGGTTGGGTTTGTTTGTTTGTTTTTTTCCAATTGTTCATTGTAGTACCTAGTGTTTCTACTAAGGTGCGATGATGTTTGAGCTGTTTTTTAGCATCAGCAGCAGTATTTAGTTTTACCAGATATATGTATGTGTTATTCTTAAAACTTTGTGTAATCAACATGTGACTTTAGTGTTGGAATTCTAAGAATAATTTGGTTTCATATTTTGGTTGATAATTACTCTTCCAAGTCATGTTGCAGAAGTGGTTTAGACAAGCAAGATGTGAGATATCATACTTGACGTGAAAGGCAATCTGTAGATGCCTAAGAAGCACCGACAGTGGTTTACCCTTCAGATTGTGGCTGGCTGTGTTTTACCAATAGTATTTGTGTCGTACGCAGATGCTGACGTGTCAGGTTCACCAAAGCATGAGATGTTTGGCTGCCTTTGCCAATACAGTGCCGCCTTGTAACAAGAGTGTGTGTTGGCAAATGATGTGATGTGCTAACCTCTGTTTATTGCAAGGTGTGCGCTGTCGCTTGTGGCAGTGTTGTCCCTGGCTGGTATTAAGTGGCAGCAGAAGTATGGGAAGAGGGCAGCCCCAAATTTTCTCCCGACCTTCTTTATGTCTTGGTAGGCCTGCTGTAATTCTTATCCTGTTGCTTTTTGTTTTTCTTGTTGTTGTTCCCTGTGTCCACCAGTTTTGGCATGTGCTTTGCACAGAAGCATATAAACCTCTCTGTTTGTGCTGAACTCCCGTACATGTGCTTGTACTTACTCTCTTTCTTATGCCAGTCCGAGCACCTTGTCCGGCACTTTGCTAGCTACAGCCTCGTGTGCTGTCGTACCTGTACGTCCAGGTAGCAAAAGACTGTCTGTGTGAAGAAGGACTTTTTGGGGAAAAAATGCTTCTGAAAAGCAGCACTTATTCTTAAAGTAGAACATTAAAAAGTAGATTTTTATTTTTTTTTTTTTTTTTAATACTTCTGAGCCCCAAGGTGGTGACTAAAGGACTGTCGGGAAGACAGGGATATTGTGGAATTGTTACTGCAGGCAGCGCGTAGATTGAGTTAGACACTCTCTGCCTGCCCAGCGCTGGAGGGCTGGAGTGGCACCGGCACAGGACTGGTTTAACTTGCTGGCAGTTGCCCCACATGAGTAAGGTCAGGGTTTTCACCCAGTGAGTACACAAGTGAGTGTGGATGACAAAAGGATATACGAGGGTAGTTCAACTGGTAAAGCTGTTCTACAGACAAGATCGGGTAACAAAAAGGTAGTGTATTGAGCTTTGTTTGCATCAGAAATATATTTTTTTTAAGTAGTGATAATTTTTTCACTACAGGGTTTTTTGATTCTGTTAAATATATTTATATTGTATGCACACATTATGGTTTTTAGCTATGGTTACCAAGAACGGCAAAAAAACCGGCAGGTGAACGGGCAGTATGACTTGCAAAGCCAGTGTTAGACAGTGGAAAGAGTCCTCAGGTTACTGCTTCTCTTGTAGCAAATGTATATTCCCTGGTAACAAGTGCTTCAGCAGCAGCTACCAGTAGAGGATAAAGCAATAAAAGTATTAAAGAGGAGAATTAGATTTTGCAGAAGCAAGAAATGACAGCCATGAGCTTAAGAGGCTCGCTACAAAATGAAGTATGTATAGGCATGCAAGTGTACTCAGTACCGGCAAACCTGCACCTGACCTACCGCTGTCCTCTTGTGTGATACTGCGGACAAGTTGCTTCATCTCTCCTTTTTCTTCTCACCCCTTGACTCACCTTTGCAGTTAAAAACTCCTTTAGCAAAGGAGGCTCTTTCTAACTTTTGGCTCAGTGCAATGAAATGGTAGCTTAATTGCGGCCTTAATGTGCTGCTGTCAAGTGATATGTCATTAGTGTGTTTCGTCAGAATCACTGACCATGATTTTATTTTCTTCCCCCCCCCCGCCCCTGTCCTTCACACCCAAAAGGATTTCGCAGACACAATCCCTGGGCATGGTGGGATAATGGATCGCTTTGATTGTCAGTACTTGATGGCCACTTTTGTTCATGTCTATATCACCAGTTTCATAAGGTATGGGCTTTTTACAATATTAACTACTTAAGCTTGATGATGATGTGACTAATGATGTGACTGATGATGATAAGCTTGATGATGGAGTGACTACATCAGTGGACACAGGAAGGGCTACAGATGTCGTCTATCTGGACCTCTGTAAGGCCTTTGACACAGCCCCCCACAACATCCTTCTCTCTAAACTGGAGAGGGATGGATTTGATGGGTGGACTGTCCAGCGGGTGAGGAATTGGTTAGATGGTCGCATCCAGAGGGTAGTGGTCAACAGCTCAATGTCCAGATGGAGATTGGTGACGAGCGGCGTCCCGCAGGGGTCCGTATTGGGACCAGTACTGTTTAATATCTTCATCAATGACATAGACAGTGGGATCGAGTGCACCCTCAGCAAGTTTGCAGGTGACACCAAGCTGAGTGGTGCGGTCGACACGCCAGAGGGACGGGATGCCATCCAGAGGGACCTGGACAAGCTGGAGAAGTGGGCCTGTGTGATCCTCATGAGGTTTAACAAGGCCCAGGGCAAGGTCCTGCACCTGGGTCGGGGCAACCCCCTGTATCAATACAGGCTGGGGGTGAAGGGATTGAGAGCAGCCCTGCCGAGAAGGACTTGGGGGTACTGCTGGATGAAAAGCTGGACATGAGCCAGCAATGTGCGCTCGCAGCCCAGAAGGCCAACCATATCCTGGGCTGCATCGAAAGAAGCGTGGCCAGCAGGTCGAGGGAGGTGATTCTGCCCCTCTACTCTGCTCTGGTGAGACCCCACCTGGAGTACTGTGTCCAGCTCTGGAGCCCTCAGCATAAGACAGACATGGACCTGTTGGAGGGGGTCCAGAGGAGGGTCACAAAAAAGATCAGAGGGGTGGAACACCTCTCCTATGAAGAAAGGCTGAGAGAATTGGGGTTGTTCAGCCTAGAGAAGAGAAGGCTTCAGGGAGACCTTACTGCAGCCTATCAGTACCTAAAGCGGACTTATAAAAAAGATGGTGGCAAACTTTTGAGCAGGGCCTGTTGCAGCAGGACAAGGGGGAATGGCTTTAAACTAAAGGGGAGGTAGATATAGACTAGATGTAAGGAAGACATATTTTACGCTGAGGGTGGTGAAACGCTGGCACAGGTTGCCCAGAGAGGTGGTGGATGCCCCATCCCTGGAAACATTCAAGGTCAGGTTGGACGGGGCTCTGAGCAACCTGATCTAGTTGAAGATGTCCCTGCCCACGGCGGGGGTGTTGGACTAGATGACCTTTAAAGGTCGCTTCCAACCCAAACTATTCTATGAATCTATAAGCTTGCACAGGAGCTGTACCATAGTTACTTCATACAAGTTATGTTCTGCACTGTTGGCATAGCAGAGATTGCAGGTTTCTAAATCTGATTTATGCAATGATTTCAAATACAGAACTATTAAGAAAACATATGTCACTGCCTAGGATTTGTGTCAGGTTCAAGCTGTGCCTTAATGTTTCTGTGACTGCTATTAAAGGTAACCTGTGTGCCCTAAATATCAGAAAGTTTTTGTAGCAGCCTCTTAGAAGTTCTACTAGAATTTACTGATTACAGGGAGGTATGAGGATGGGGTTTTCGGCAGGAGGGTTGCTGCAGCATCTGCTTTCCCTGTGTGGTTCCTGAAGAGCCTGTAGGTTGCGAGACTGCAGTTCTTCCTGTAAGTTTCAGTATTTCTGTCGCTTGACTTGGGATTTTCTGTTTAAGATGAAAACACTACAGTTAAAGAGAGGAGGGAACTTCTTAAAAATACTGCTCATCTTCCCTGAACCACACCAGCTTTCAAGAAGAAAATTGTCATTCCCATGATTTCTTACAGTCAGTCATTCTAGTTCCTGGAGCAGGGGGGATCAAGGGGCTGTAGGTGTTCAAACTAAGGGCATGTAGGGTACATGCCCTTAGTTTTGCAAATGCATATGGCTAAATAATTACTAGATAC
Source organism: Pygoscelis adeliae (assembly GCF_000699105.1). Taxonomy (NCBI): domain Eukaryota; kingdom Metazoa; phylum Chordata; class Aves; order Sphenisciformes; family Spheniscidae; genus Pygoscelis; species Pygoscelis adeliae. The sequence goes on from NW_008825107.1 coordinate 842,933, forward strand.
CTCATCAGCAACAGATTCTTTGCCTCATATTCGGTCCACCTTAGCTAGTCACTTACAGTCTACTTCTAAAAATGAGGCTGTTATTTAGAAAAGCTTGGTTTAATTTGCGGTTTTCTTTACTGACTTGGCCAACTTTCCTTTCAGTTCAATAGTACACAGCTTATCTGTCAACAGATACTAAACTAAAAAAGATCTGTTGATGAAAAATGTTGATAACAGTGATTAAGGATGAATCAGTGAATCTTATTTGTCATAAGCCTTCTTAATATACCCATCTGACAGCAAATACAAGAAATGCTTTTTAGTTTCTGTTCAGATTGAGCTAAGGAGTATGTTTTGCCAGTAATGCTCACCCATGCATCCTGAGGAGAGAGGCTGGGAGAAATTCATAACTTTGTGTCCCAAAAAAGAGAAGACATTGTTTGTGCAGCAAGAGGAAAATGGAAAGCTGTTGAAAAGTTTCTTTAGAGCTGCTGCTCACAAGAAAAATTTTCTTTTTTCATTGATAGGGGTCCAAATCCCAGCAAATTACTGAAACAGCTGTTGATACTTCAGCCTGAGCAACAACTAATCGTGTATAAAACCCTGAAATCTCACCTCGTTGAAAAAGGGATCCTGCAGCCATCCCTGAGAGGGTAGCTTGTCAAAACGGAGGGCTAGAAGAAACCTCCGTTTACGAGAAGCCTGTGGAAAAGCATTGCAAATGTGCACATAGATAATAGCTAAAGGAAGAGTAGTTTGTGGTCTGGAAGAGGTGAATGTTTCCTCAAATGAATGTGAATGCTATGACTTCCTATTAGGACACAGAAGATCTCTTACTCCTAAAATAATGAAAATGCTTGCGAAGTAACAGTACACATGCTGTATATTGTAGTTCCTGAAGTGGACGGCAGCAGTCTTCCTTCAGCACCCAGCCTGACAGGCTTTGTATTTAAAAAAAAAAAAAAATCACCATTAGTTTTTAATGAGTTATTTAATATTGCATATCTTAGCAATACTTTTTTGGTCTCCAGTGGTTACTGAAGCATAAACAGATGAGGCAGGTGGTCACTTTTATGTAGCCCAGTGCTGAAATTACAATTGGGCAGAAAATGCTTGTTAGCCTGGTCAAAGAGGTACTTACAGCCTGCTGTATCAGACTACCTGTATTTACTAAATCGCGATGAAGGTTAAACTTAGCTCTGTTTTTAAGCTTTCTTATGAAACTATTTCATGCTTTCAAGAGAAAAGTACCTTTACTGAAGTATAGCTGGGCTGTTTGGGCTGTGGAGCTGCTATTTTTTTGGTTAATGTTACGGATTATAAACAAGTGTCTACATCCAACAGTAGAGATTACCTGAGAAAATGGGTAACGGTAACCCAGTAAACAGATTGGGGGGAATCTGGAGTTTAAGCCCTTGGTTTCCACGGCCTGGTCAGTGTCTGAAGACAGTAATTCAAGCCTTATTCCTTGTGCCTCTTAACTACCGCATAGAATGGGGGTATTTCCTTCTTTTTAAAAGCACTTTGAGGTCCTGAGTAAAAAGTGAAGTTTAAGTGCTGTTTTATTAACGTGTTACTCAGAGAAGGCAGAAACTTCTATCTCATGAATGTGTAAGGTACAAGACAGGATGCATGGTTCGTCTGCTGTGTATTATTATTTTAAGAAGATCCTCAAGCAAGCTTAGGTAACCACATAGGTGTTTGAATGGAGAATTTTTATAGAAAGCAGCTATTCTGTAGACTTAGCGGGGCATATGAGGAAAGCTGATGCTCTGTAATTCTTCTTAATCCTAGCTGTTTTCTAACTTTTTTCATCATGTGACATGTCTGGATGCAAATAAAAATATAAACTTTTTTGAAATGACAAAAATGACTCCTGTACAAACAGAAAGCACAAATGCCAATTTTGTTTTGGTATACTGTAACTTGATACAATTTAATTTTTCCAACTAATTGTAAATAAGTTTCTCCTGCGGTGAATGTACTGATGCCACGTGTGTGTATATGTATATAAAATATTAAAAGGTGTATGTGTGTATATATATATAAAAGGTGAAAATTTTAAATGGTTGGTGCTACTTGAGGATAAAACCATGGAGAAAATCACTAGGGTGGGTGATAAGCTGTATCTGTAAAATTCAGACTGCTTTTTGTTGAACGCCATGCAGCTGAGACCACTGTGCACTCTGTTTTGCACTTAGGCCATGGTAGCGTGTGTACAGCTTGTGTATGGAAGAGCACCCCTGTACATGGCTATGAAATGAAATCCAGGTCTCAAGTAGTTCCTGTTGATGTCAGGTATTTGACAGAATTTAATTATGTCTGACCTGGAGATTGCAGTGCTCCACAGAGCACTGGACAGATTGCACACTCCAGGAGGTGAAAAATGTCGCCAGCTGCTTGTCCGTCAGTGGCCGTGCGACTTGGCTTATTAATTGGAGGGGACTGAATTTCAGCCCTTCCACCGGAAGGTTAAAAGGTAGCACAGCCAGGAAGTGGGACATGTGGGAAGGTGCTTTAAAAAGAAGGGAAGGGAAAATGAGAGGGCGACCAAAGTAGCGTACCTGGAAAACTAGCTTCTAGATGAGGCTTTGGTTACGTACGGGACTTTGGTAGACGCTTATGAAAAAACACAGCTGTACTGGAGCTGGTATATCTTCATCCTGGGTATTTGAAAATAAATTAAAAATTATATATAGAAAGGTAATTGTTACTTCAGAAACTTGAACTTTTTAGTGTAATTTTATAGCATGTATAATAAGGAAGTTAAAATATATTTTAGCATTTAATACAACAGAGCATTTGAAATTAATTGCTATCTATTTGCACAATAGAAAGTTCAACACTGCAATTCTGCTGTTCAGTGTTAAAATGAAGAAGGGATCACTTGTGAACTCACTCATCAATTTTCTGCATACAGTAATAGCTTCCTGCTGGCTTATGCGTGGTGTAAATGAAGCTCAGCAGGGCCTGTCACTTTGGAGTGACAACTACGCTTGCCTACTATGAAGTGTATTTACCCCACTTGTTACTTCTGTTAGTTCAAGCATTGCAACATGAACAACAGGAACATTTAACTTTTTACACCAGTGATTCTTTTCACTTGCACTTTTGTTTCAAGTTGCTAGTAATTACCTGTTGAGCAAAAAAAAATGTACATTATGTAAATATTGTAAATGGTATGAGCATATAATGTCTGGTTTAGTTTGACTGTTTCAATCTTTCATTGAAGCAGATGTTGTAAAAAAATAAATAAAACTGGGACAGAAATCCTCCTGTCTTGTATTTCCTGTGCACAGTGGGTGGTGATTTCTTAACAAAAATTTATATTCCTTTGTATTTTTCATTGAAGTTGTGTTCTTAATAGCAAAGCCTGCTATTAATTTCCTACCTTTTGCCCCTCAAGACTTCAGGCCATCCTTGACTGTTGCTGCAGGCAACTTATACGGTGTGCCTCATCTCCAAAGACAGGCAAACTTGGCATCTCTTCCAAAAGGTGCTCATTTCAACATTGTGTGCTTTTCCCTCCAAGTGGATGGTGCACAGTGTGCAATGCAGCGTGGCTACTGCAGCTACCTGGAGCTGACAGAACGGAAAAGCAATGCTTTCATTGCCCTCTGCAATTACTTCCCTCCATGTAGGAAATACCGCTGCCTGCGGCCTCTACGGCACACCAGTGAGAGGCTGGAAGAGGCTGCCACAGAGCATCAAGGCCTGATCCTGGCACTCTCTCCTCGTGGTTCATAACCAGTGAGAGAGGTCACTTACGTGGGCTAGACCGAACAACCAGAAGTGCTGCGGTGAGTGCGACGCTTGCTCAACGGGCGAGCTCCATTCGTAGGGGCGCTTCCTGGGACGGCCAGGCGGGACTTTCCCGGGTGTCTGGGCCCCCGCTGTGTCACGAGGATGGCACTGCTGCTTCTGGCCACCACTGCTCCCTCTTGCTTCCGCTCCAGGTATCTGCAAAGAAATGGCAGAGAGGGGAGGGTGTGGCAATGCCAAGACTAAAGCTCCTGCTCAGGGAGGACTCAGTGACTCCTCTTCCCACCCTGCCACATTCTGCCTCTGGAAACACGACTAATCTTTCGGTTTTCTTGGTGTCAGGGGTTGTGAAATTTTCTTGTTTTGGAACCCCACTTCCCATTCGTTATTCCTGGTGCTGCTGGCACAGGCCTGTCAGTATTCACCGTGCATGGGGATGGTGGGGTGGCAGCTGGCAGCTGCCTCCCTCCTGCTTTCCTGTTCCTTCCCTTTTAAGTCTTGGATCCGAGGCCCTTCACCTCCTGCAGCCTCAAACAAGCCAGGTAACAAATGCATCTTGTTTCTAAATTACAAAGACGACCGTAAGATCTGTTAAACACTCACCATCAACAAATCATGTCTGTGTTGCGCACCTCCTTGGACTTTAGAACACTAATGGAGAAGCACAGAGGGAGCTTTCCCATGGCCTGCACCTGCTTCCTGATGCTCTTCTGAGGAAAGGAAGGGGAAAGTTAGTGGTGAGTTTTCTCCTGCTAGACAGATAATGTTGTGGACTGTTACTTGCACAGAAACAGGAAATTTTTACCTTCAACAGACAAAACCCTTTCAAGGCATGCTCGCTGAGACAGTTGGAAGGAGCTGCTTTCAGGGATGCTAGCGTAGCAGTGGACTGGCCTGACAGCGAAAGTAATCCTTGTTTGTGCAGTTGCAGTGGAGGGAATTAGTGACTTTTTTTTTTTCTTATAACACCGACTTCAGTTGTCCTAATTAACATTTAAGCCACACTGCACAGAGTGCCTTTGTCCAGCTTGTACTAGAACCTGCACATAGCTAAGGTGCAATTGCTCTTTCTCTTGCAAATAGTTTCTCAGTTATAAAATGGATATTCAATTCCATTGTTTAGCAATTTCAAATTGCATAAACTTAGACGTAAGTCCTGTATCTGACAGGATTCCAGAAACAGGTGGTAATTCAATGTCACCCATAAACACAGAATCATAGAATCACAGAATCATTTAGGTTGGAAAGGACCCTTGAGATCGACAAGTCCAACCGTTAACCCAACACCACCACATCCACCATTAATGTACCACTGAATACTGCAGACACTATGGTTTGTTCATTGCATACATATTGCACCCTGACTTCCCAATACTGATGCTTGTTCTATGAATTACAGGGACACATTTTGATCTCTAAAGGAACAGGTGAGAATCATAGAATCATAGAATGGTTTGGGTTCGAAGGGACCTTAAAGATCATCTAGTTGCAACCCCCCTGCCATGGGCAGGGACACCTTCCACTAGACCAGGTTGCTCAAAGCCCCATCCAACCTGGCCTTGAACACTTCCAGGCATGGGGCATCCACAGCTTCTCTCCGCAACCTGTTCCAGTGCCTCACCACCCTCACAGTAAAGAATTTCTTCCTAATATCTAATCTAAACCCACCCTCTTTCAGTTTAAAGCCATTACCCCTTGTCCTATCACTACATGCCCTTGTAAAAAGTCCCTCTCCAGCTTTCTTTTAGGCCCCCTTCAGGTACTCGAAAGCTGCTATAAGGTCTCCCCAGAGCCTTCTCTTCTCCAGGCTGAACAACCCCAACTCTCTCAGCCTATCTTCACAGGAGAGGTGTTCCATGCCCCTGATCATTTTCATGGCCCTCTTCTGGACTCGCTCCAACAGGTCCGTGTCTTTCTTATGCTGAGGGCTCCAGAGCTGGATGCAGGATATGGTTGGCTTTCTGTCCTGCAAGCGCACATTGCCGGGTCATGTTGAGCTTCTCATCAACCAACACCCCCAAGTCCTTCTCCTCAGGGCTGCTCTCAATCCATTCTTCGCCCAGCCTGTATTTGTGCTTGGGATTGCCCCGACCCATGTGCAGGACCTTGCACTTGACCTTGTTGAACTTCATGAGGTTCGCACCAGCCCACCTCTCAAGCCTGTCAAGGTCCCTCTGGATGGCATGCCTTCCCTCCAGCATGTTGACCACACCACATAGCCTGGTGTTGCTGGCAAACTTGCTGAGGGTGCACTCGATCCCACTGTCCATGTCGCTGACAAAGATGTTAAACAGTGCTGGTCCCAATACCGACCTCTGAGGAACGCCACTTGTTGCTGGTCTCCACCCAGACATTGAGCCGTTGACTGCTTTGAGTGCAACCATCCAGCAAATTCCTTACCCACTAAGTGGTCCACCCATCAAATCCATATCTCTCCAATTTAGAGAAAACGATGTTGTGCAGGACAGTGTCAAATGATTTGCACAAATCCAGGTAGATTACGTCAGTCATCTTTCATTAGAAAAACTGGTATTATTAGGACTTTGTTAGCACAGATATTTCCTTTGCAAGTGAGTATGAAAAAGCAACATATTCTCATAGAGAAGTCAAGGTATAAAGCTTCAGCCCCATTTAATTGCCACCAGTTCACTTGCACTTGCCTAAGTCAAGGTGCAATAGCAGCAGTTTGCTTCTTCAAGTGGTTGCTGCTCCTGGGCAAAGCAACCAGGCCAGCTGCACCCGGCTCAGCAGGGGCTCAAGTTTTGAGTTAATCCCACGCGCAGCTTTCAGAGCAAGAAGATAGGTTTTCACTTCTGCTGTTAGGACCCTGCTATTTGATCACAGGAAATTAAATACTTGTGCGATCTGGCAGGAATCGTGCACAGTTCTAAAGAAAACATAGAGAGAGCTCTAATTGCCCAATTGTGGCTTATATTAACTACCTAACTGTGGCTAATCATTGGGGTTTGTATGTACTTGAAGGGCGTGTGTAGCTCTGTGTACTTTGACCTTGTTTCTGGTGTGACAAACTGTCACACCCGCCAAATGTAGGCTATCCCGAGACAGTGAGAAGCAAGCTCTGCCAGACTCCGTGCTGTGCCATGTCCAGCCGCACCAAAAAAGTTTCTGACTTCAAATTCAGACAGAAGCTCTGTAAAACTACAGGCCAGGCCCTTTCTTCCTGGAGCAACTAAGATGCCGGCAAGCCTCTGGGCAGTTGACTCATATTTGTATCAAAGAAGAAAATCAATGTGAAAATCAACATGTCTGCATTTAATCTAATTGTGCCGAATTGTGCACAACCTTTTCTTTGTACAGTGTCCTTCAGGCTAACTTTTAGCCCCTGCACAACTGGCACTAGCAATGCTTTGAGGTATCTCATCTACCACATTGCAATCCACCTGAATTATACCCGAGTCCAGCAGACAGCGTCCTACCTGCTGCCTGGTTTTCTCAGACACCCACCCCAGAATATTTAAGGCCTGGCAGGGGAGGCCTGATCCCTCTCGCTGCCTGTCTTGCAGAAGCCTTGTGTCAGCATGGGTCTGGTCATGAGCTGCCTGCCTGTGCTAGGTCACTGGAGAAGTGTTGTAGTTTAACCTCAGTCAGCCGGCAACTGAGCACCCCCCCCCCCCCCCCCCCCCCCCCCCCCC
>NW_008825107.1:850554-853431 GCF_000699105.1 Pygoscelis adeliae
TGACGTCCCATGGTATGGAATGTCCCTTTGGCCAGTTTGGGTCAGCTGTCCTGGCTGTGCCCCCTCCCAGCTTCTTGTGCACCTCCAGCCTTCTCAGTCGGTAGAGCATGGGAAGCTGAAAAGCCCTTGACTAGTGTAAGCACTGCTTAGCAACAACTAAAACATCGGTGTGTTATCAACATTGTTCTCATCCCAAATCCAAAACACAGCACTATATCAGCTACTAGGAAGGAAATTAACTCTATCCCTGCCGAAACCAGGACAAGAAGTCAGGGCTTTCCCTTCGTATGTGTCTTCCTAAGCCCCAACCTGGGTAAATGACCAGGCTCTAAACCTGGCTGAACCTCAGTCAAGAAGCATAAACTTTTTTTTCTGGAACAATTACACCCGGGGAGCATACACCAGGCAGATTAACTTGGTTTTCACGTACTAGAGGAGAAAAACGTGTTTATCTTGAACACAGCCAGAGAGATCCACTCTAAGAGACACATAAGCAGAAGATGGAGGGGGGGGAGCTGCTGTTCCAGAGCAAGTCCTTGCCAGGACTGGGGTGAAACCCTGAACACCGAGTTCATTCAGTGCATGGGTGGCAACACAAGGTAACCAGCAGGCAGACCCCATCCCCTTGTGCCTTCTGCCACTCTGTACAAGGCAATGCGCTGTGGTGGGGAGGAGGGTGAGTCCTGCGACGTAGGGAGACTCCTGGGCATCGCAGAGGACATGTGAGAGGGGATGGTTTGGGCTGAGTGGACGTGAACCAGGGTCTCCATGCCGCATGGCCAGGCAGCGAGTGTCTCAAGGCACAATGGCTCTCAAGGTGATGGCTTCTTAACCAACTGACAGCAAACCTCCAGGATTTCTTGCCAAAGGATCTTCTGGATGCATAATATTTACATGGGTTTGAGGCAAGTCTGGACAACAGTGAGGTTTGTTAAATAGATAACACTGGTATGTGGCCTAGGATGAGCTGAAAATTACAGGAGGCCAGAAGACTACTTGGAATATCCTAAATACTTGTTCTGGCCTTATGCTTTTGTTGCCATCTGCTTATGGTCAGTGTCGGACACAGGACACTCAGGTGAACCTTTGGTCAGACCGAGTACAGCCCTTTTTTTGGTTGACCTTCCTTTTCCTGTCTAACTGTTGGTCTCCCTTCTTAGGCTCAGTTTGTAAGACTCAAACATCCCTAACAGGGTCAGGCTAAATAACAAGTGTGTGTCACCCACAAACAGCCTCGCTTTGTGGACCCAACCACACAGGTTTGTGGCCAGTGCTGCCTCCGCAATACATGGACATCACTTCCAATGAACTTGTTTTTTCCCTCTTTTAAACAAAGCAGACCGCATAGTCCAAAGAAACAGACTTTACTTTTTCCACAAACATTTCACCAAGTATCTATGCAGAGCAGCAGGACCTAAAATCATGCCCGGGCTTGGCGCTCTACTGCCGGTAGGGCCAGGCGTGCCAGTAGAGGTCCACCACTGTTCATCGCATCCCGCCCCGGGACCCCCGCCCGGGCACTGCTGCTGGGCTTGCAGCTCTTGCTCCAGCCTGGCAAAGTAGGAGGCTTTATGGGAGGAAAAGCCTTGTGGCCGGGTGCATTTCCCAGTGGCAGGCCGAGACAGGGCTCGGTCACGGTGGTGTGGTGGAGGAGCACAGCATCGCTGCATCTGCAAGCGACACAAGCACTGCATCTGCAAGCCACACAAGCACGGCGGGGGCTGCCAGCACCTGGGCACGATGCAAAAATTATTGGGGACAGTTCAGCAAGGAGAAGGAGCCACGCTTAAGCAGGGTGTAGGTGGCATATAACTGCTTCTCCTGGACTTTTTCTGAGGGCTAGTAGGATCACAAGTTTGCTGTTGGTAGGTCACGTTATGGTACTGGTTTTTGCTTTTCGTGTTGTTTTGGTTGTTCCAGCTGCAGCAGCCAGAGCAGGCTGCCCGGTTTCTAGATGCAGGAAGGAATGCGCTGGATACACAAAATAACCCTTCTGCTCTGCTCAGCTCATTTGATGTGGCGAGTCCACGCTGAAGCACGGTACTATAGGAAACACACTGACCAGACTGAGCATTTTTTCAAGGAAACAGAATGATTAGAGGAAGGTTTAAACACACACCCTTGATCACCCCAACAGAGTCAGTCTGGGGAAGGGATGACTTGAAAGGGAGGACACAAGAGACACTAGTGAAAGGCGTTTTACAAAGAGGAAGGTACTAGATGAGCAGGGATGTGATTGGATGAGGGAGAGGCTGTGGATGTTGTTTATCTGCACTTAAGTAAAGCCTTTGACACTGTTTCCCACAACATTCTCCCGGAGAAACTGGCTGCTCATGGCTTGGATGGGCATACTCTTCACTGTGTCAAAAACTGGCTGGATGGCCGGGCTCAAAGAGTGGTGGTGAATGGAGTTAAATCCAGTTGGCGGCTGGTCACAAGCGGTGTTCCCCAGGGCTCAGTATTGGGGGCTGGTTCTGTTCAATATCTTTATCAATGATCTGGACGAGGAGATCAAGTGCACCCTCAGAATTTTGCAGATGACACCAAGTTGGGCGGGAGTGTTGATCTGCTCGAGGGTAGGAAGGCTCTGCAGAGGGATCTGGACAGGCTGGATCGATGGGCCGAGGCCAATTGTATGAGGTTCAACAAGGCCAAGTGCCGGGTCCTGCACTTGGATCACAACAACCGTATGCAACGCTACAGGCTTGGGGAGGAGTGGCTGGAAAGCTGCCTCTTGGAAAAGGACCTGGGGGTGCTGGTTGACAGCCGGCTGAACATGAGCCGGCAGTGTGCCCAGGCGGCCAAGAAGGCCAACGGCATCCTGGCCTGTATCAGAAATAGTGTGGCCAGCAGGAGTAGGGAAGTGATCGTGCCCCT
>NW_008825107.1:853722-873054 GCF_000699105.1 Pygoscelis adeliae
CGTGGGTGGCTCCATCTGAACATCAGAAAACACTTTTTTACTGTGAGGTTGATAGAGCACTAGAACAGGCTGCCCAGGGAAGTGGTGGAGTCACCATCCCTGGAGGTATTTAAAAGATGTGTAGATGTGGCGCTTGGGGACATGGTGTAGTGGTGGACTTGGCAGTGCTACATTAACGGTTGGACTCGATGCTCTTAAGGGTCTTTTCCAACCTAAATGATTCTGTGATTCTATGATTAGATAGGACAAGTCTGCCAACTCAGCTAAAACAGTAATGCAGTCACTGTTTGGAAAAAGAACTGGCAAGCCTGGACCGTGAAAGCAGCTTCAGTGAGAGACACCGCAGCAGGAGGGCCAGAGCTGTGAGGGGCAGCCCTGCTGGGTACAGTAAAACCAACGCCTTTGCTGCACCTGCACCAGGGCTTCAGTGGCCAGCTTCTCAAATGACTGCTTGTGTTCACACAAAAGGATGTTTATGAAGTCTGTAATCCCAAATGCTTGAGCTCGTCACGAAAAGGATATATTTGACTTCATGGGGATTAAATGCAGAGGTTGCTAATGTGAATGTGAAGATTTCAGGAACCAAAGCCCTTCTACTAATATCCCCCATGATTTTACAAGGCACAAATTAGTACCTCTGCAGGGAACTCCTGCAATGAATGACAAGCAATACTATGCCCTGCCATGCTTCTAACCACCCACTTCTTTTCCTCCTCCTCCACACCCTCCCTCCAGCCTCCACCTCCAACCTCCTTGCAAATGGATACACCTGGAAGGACCACCTCTGCAGAGACACCTGCTGCAGAGCACTGATCCCTTGCAGAGAGCACCTCCCTGCCCGGCTAGCAGCATGCTCATCAGGGTATGACAAAAGTCACGCTTCTGGTAGGTGAAGTGATTATGGTCACAGAAAAGATGATTTATTGCACTGAAGCCTCCTGAGGTTTCAGTAGCCAAAAAGCAAGCAGCTGGTGAACATCAGGGAACACCAGGGAGAATGAACCAGGTGTGAACCAGCTTCGCAGAGCACTGCAGCTTCCAGGCAGGCACAGGGCCTTCCCCTGCCAGGGGACGTGGAAATGCTGAGGGCTGGGACTGCAGGACCAAGGGTAGTCTTAACAGAGATGCTGCAGCCTCCTGCTGCTCAAGTGCTGAAGAGAGCTACAGCCCTTACCTGAGGCAGTCTTAGATTATGATTGCCCTGATGGAAAAAACAACCAACCTTGTATAACCAGCTTAAAAATAGAGAAGCTGTAACAGTCTGGAAAGTTGTGGCATCTGTCATCCCAGCCAGCCTCCTATTAATACCAGCAGGAGCAAGGACCACATGGTCAGCTAGCTGACCACACAGCTGAATTGCAGAGCACAGGAACGAGTACTCTAGCTGATGGTTGGTGCTGCCCATTGCAAAGCTTGCCCTAACTTGTAATTTTGTTTTACTCCACATTTTTTTACTGATTTATTACCTTGAGCTAAGATTGAACCGGTTTGCAACAGCATGTCCTGCTACCATTTATTTTTTCTGGGTGTGGGCTTCAGGAAAAACCCAAGACAACAAGGTACGCCACTAAAACAGGCAGTGTTCTGGAAACCCTAATTTAGTTGTGCAGAGTAATCCACTAAAAGCTCGTCAGCAGTTTCTAGCATTATGATCCACTTCCATGATCTGAAAAAGAGGTGACACTGACAATCTGTGCATTAGCAGGTATCCTTAGACTGGCATTTGTATCGCTACTGCAATCTCTCTTCCTCACGCCCTTCTCCTGCACACTGTGTGCTGGAGCCACTGACTGCCAGCCCTAGGACCCTCAGCCAATTTTCACTGTCAGTACTATGCAAGTTGACCTTGAAAAACCTGCTCCTTGCCTTTCGACCCTGAGACCTGAACAGAACAAGCTTTCACCCAATTTTTTTCCCATTACATTTTTGTAGTTGCCCATGAGGTTTCTGCCTTGCTTAAGCAAAGGAAGAGGTGCAAAAAGACTGGCGAAAGGGGATGTGCTGACAGGAATGGTCCATTTAACTGCCCACTGTCCTCCAGACATGCAAGCCTGCGGTGCAAACCCTGCTGTAAGTCCTGGAGAACATGCAGTGCACTGCACTTTTTTGTGGTGCTCAGACACGTGTGATATCCTTTCCTTTACTTCCCATGTCATGTCTTCACACAACTGTAGCCTGCGGTGGAAGCTGCAGTGAATGTAGGGTCACCTGCAAGACCGGACAGGAAGACCAAACCAGAATGGTGTGACCATGGGAGGGTGGGGGAAGCGGGAGGTGGGGGTTAGTAGGGGGAGACAACATCTGATTTGGTTTTCCATAAGGAAAATACTTGTAAGTTTTTAATAGTTTTAAGCCCTTTGGAGTGTCCAGTTTGTGCCTTGGTTAAATGTGGGAGGCTTCTCATTAGCAAGCCTGCTCTGAGTGCTACGGGTGCTGTGTGCATGAGGTGACTTGTTCATAAACCCTCTGGCAGCAAGTAGCTTTACTAAGCAGTTGCCTATAATGATTTATTTTTTGTGAGGCTGTTTTCCAAATCAAATTTGAAGAAATAGTTGCTTTCTGGACAGAGGACACGCATATGGAGTTGAATAAATATCCAAGGCTGAGCTTCTTCACAGAAGACAAAGCTCCTGGCATTGGATGGTCTCCACCTGAGGCCTGTTTGCTGTTCATTAAGTGACCACGTGGTTTTACTTCATTGATGTGAGCAACAAAAAGCACCTGGGCTGTGCTCCAAAAGAGGAGCTTCCCTATCACCCATGTTTGACTGGGAGGAGAGGTGCTAACGCATCAGTCCTTTGGGGATTAGAAGGGTTTGCTTCAGGAACTCCAACTGTTAGGTTTTCAAAACATTGAGTATGGTGGCATTTGAAGCTAGCTGAAACTCAGGTTGAAGACGAGTCTTTTACTGTAGTTCCAAGAGTGTGTTTAACCCTCTCTCATCAGAAGAAATGCTTTATAAAACTTGTGGCTGGCTCAATTACATGCTCTTAATTTTATTCCCAGACCTGATGTGGAACAGCTGCAAATATCAACAAAGTGAGCTACAAGTCAATTTTTTTGTTAATGCTCAAAGTCTTGAAGCCAGATGTTTGAGCAGGAGCAGAGGGAAAAATGAGTTCAATTTCCTGGCAGGGATATAAGCCTTTGTGTCACAGGATCTTCTCCACTCCTTTGAGGCATCATTTGTACAGTTTTCCCAAGTGATTTTCTCAAAACAAACAGGAGAACCTGGAAGCTGAAGAATGGCTATCACATGGAGGAAACTAGAGCAGATAAAAATGGTTGACCAAGTATGCTGGCTTCAGCAGATATGCAGACCATATGGGCTGGAGGCTCCACACCCAAGCAAATGAGCCCTGCTGAAGTTCAGCATCTCCACCCAGGTTCCTTCCCTGGTGCTCGCTTCCCCACAAGACCACCCTTCCCTGGGAGAGAAGACTGCCCTGCAATGGGCTCTCCTTGGCAAGCACAGCAAGGGCCAGCCAACCGTGGCTGTCACAGGCAGAAAGGACAGCTTCTACTGGGCAAAACTGTGTCTCAGCAGACTCCCAGATTCACCAGGGGTGCACCACTTTGGAGCTAGAAGGCTAGATGTCCAGATGGATTCGGGGACTTCAGGATAATCTTGGCATCAGGTAATTTTTGAAATGTTTGTAAGAATTAGGTGTTTCAGAACAGGGGGGCTGGTGAAGCCAGCTGCAGAAAACTTTCTTTACGTCCTAGAGACCCTTAAATCTCTAGTCAGAATACAGTGTTTTTTGCTACTGTGATTTATAGTGAGGTACTGGCTGCTGAAGAGAGAGAACAAATTCTTCTCTCTTGAGAGCCAAGCAAGGACCATCATTCCCCACACACCCAGGAGAGGGGCAGGGGTGCAGCCATCACCCCTCCATGTCTACTCCAGCATACAGCAGTGGAAGAGTAGTTACCCATCTCAGGGTTTGGTCTCCTTGCTGTCTTTGAGAGCACCTCTGTGCTATGTCAGGAATGAGACCCTCCTTATCTCCCATGGTGGCTGTTTGTAGCACAAATCTTTGATGCGGAGATTGTCTGAGAAGGAAGATGCATGTTTAGTTATCCTAAAAGGCAAGGCATTCATCTCCAAAGCTGCATGTCTCGGTCCCAGCTCCCAGTGCTGCTTCTGTGCTGGGAAGCAAGCATGTCTTCCCGCTCCCTTCTGGAAAAAGTTGGCATTGGCAGATGCTGCATGCCAAGCACCTCCAGAGGAGAGGATGTGGAAGGCTGTGTATACAGGCTTGGTGTGTTTGGGATGAGCGTGGATCTCCAGGCTAATCCTCAGGCTGAAGGAGACCCATGTTTTGAGTCCAGAAGCAGGAGACCCAGAAGCAGAAGTTGGTGAACCTGGGGAGCTTTAATTTGAAAGTGCATAGGCATTGACATTTTCAAAAACCTTCAGGGTTAGTTATCAGCCTAGCAGGAATCCTGCAGAGCGCAAATCTGGATTTGGGTATTTAAATCCCCCATAACCTTTCTGTTTGTCTGAGCAAAAGTAACTTCAAATGTATTTTGAGAATACTGCTTCCCAAACATAGAGCAAAGGCTGCTAACTCTAGCTTTCACATTAACTGGAATAGGCTTAATCAAAACACATCATGTTGATCTGAAAGCTTTTGGTTTACCTTGATGGATTTTCTCCTAAGGGCTTTTATACCCAGACACTTGAGCAAAGTGACCAAATTGCCCCCATGCAATCAGTAGTACTTGCAAGGCTAAATACACTTAGTGAATAGAAAGAAAAAATTTAGGTTTTCAACTTGGGCTGAAAGTGATCTGATGCCTTGTTATTAAACAGCTTTTCCCACGCTTGAATGACCCTCCTCTCTCCAGCAAAGACACATTTCCAAACCAGTCCCAAGCTAGCTAATTTCAGCCTCAAACAAAAACCAGGGAGGCCACTCGGCGAAGTGAATGAAGCTGAGGGGAAGCTTTTCCTTCAGCTTGCAGCATCCTCACCTCTTCTAATGCCAAATGTACTTTCAAAAGCAGAATGTAAATTTGACCTTACCCTGCTCTGTTGTAAACTGACAAATTATAGTGATTATGCAACCAAAGTAATTGCACATTGCAAAAATACATGTTTACAAACACTTCCTATACAAAGAGAAACAGAAGGCATAGCTATAAAAGAAGCCCAGAGACTGACTCTTAAGGCCAAGAATGCCACTGAGTGGGGACACAAGCCTCCGCTGCACTAACCGTTAAACCAAAAGATCTTTGCTAATCTAATAAATCACTGTAAGGCTCGGTAGATAACCCTGCTTCTGCTAGGGTGGCATCGAAAAGAGTGATAGTCGGTAGGCATTGGTGTATTTGACCTCACTTCAAACAGATGACAATGTCCTCTGAAGCTTTGGCTAGAAAACAATATGGTATTTGTCTTCTACATTCTTCTAAATAATTTGTCAGCATCGAGGTTATCATATTTATCTCATCTGGTATACAACAAATGTAATACTAACCCTTTTGAACAAAGGCTGTAAGACAGAAAAAAAAATAGCTTGTAAACTTCTCCTTATGAGCTTTTTTCCTTGAAGACCCGCGTACAGCAAGACAACAGAACAGCCTGTCTGCTGCAGGTGGCATCATCTCTAGCCACCAGATCACAAACTGTAAATCTCTGGGAGAAAGCTTTAAATGCTTTTTAAAATTTATTTACAGTCTGTAGAAACTCACATACCGCAAAAGAGAGCATTTGTCAGAATCAGACAAGGTCCCTTTGTGTACTTCATGGTTGCTTTTTTAACTTGTGCAGAGATTTGGCATGTCTTTAACACAAGGATGATTTATTCACAGTGGCTCAATAACACTAACTTCAGAAAATTTCTTCTGGTTCATGGTTGTTTGGTTTGGGTTTGTGGCTGGAGCATCTGTATACTCCCAGTATGTGGAAAAGGTCCCAATTGCCTCATAATTTGAATGCTCCTAGGCTAAAAACGTTGAAAACTTCCTTACAAAGGAAGGAAGTAAAAACAGATTTAATTGAAAGCAATTTTGTCTGGTCTCTTCCACTCCTGCCCCTTCCCTTTTTGAAGGTCTCATTTAAAAACAAGCAAACAAAAAGGAACGCTGCCCAAGAAATGCAGGGTTTTTTCTTAATTGCCTCACTTGGAAGCTATCTGTCTTTAACTGTGCTGTAGCCAGAAATTACTTCCAATTTACACACTTACTCCTATTCTTGAAAACTTCCACAGGCGAGCATTTACACTCAGTTGTAGTTGTGATGCCCAAGTATGACGGTGCGCTGGAGACCCAGTCTGCACTTATGTCCATCAAGGCAGTGAGGAAAACCAGCTGACCCTCTTTGCTACAGCCTTTAAGCATGCTGCTGTTACACTAATAAATGCAAGTAAGCAGTGACTGCAAATCACCAACATCGTGGTGAAAGCTAGCAACACAGTTAATGTGTTTTCTAGATTTAAAAGCCTGAGGACTTGCAGTGGCTTGTAAGTTTAGTGTGATGAGCCATGAGCAAAAGCATAAAGGAAGACCGCAGTGATTTTTGTTTTCATGCCATTGCCAGACAAAGGTATTTGGAAGGTGAGGACTTTGAAACCTCGCTGGAAGAACTTTAAGAGGTAGGAAGCCATGCAATGTAACTAAGCAATGATTTTTTTTTTTAATGATGTAGTCCTTCAGTGTTAAAATTTAATGCAGGCAAACTCCACCACAAGGGTGCAATGGTAAGGCAGGCTTTGCTGTAAGTGGCAGAAAGCTTTAATTCACTGCCCTTGTTCTAAGGGATCAGATGATGATCTTTACATCAGTACACCAAAGGAAATAATTTAAATTTAATTAACTTGAGCTAACAATGAAACTCTTGGGAACACAATGGTGTTCAATGCAAGGGGGGTTTTAACTTGCTCTTTATCATGAATGCGATATTACTCTCTGAATTAAGACATCTTAATTAAACTTGACCTAAGTGATAATACAGTTGGGTTAATATTATGTTTGCTTAGATTGTAGTTCTAGTATACTTTTAGAGTGGAGAAGGACTAAACTATTGTTTTACTGAGGATTAATATAGCAACTTATTTTGATAAATGCTGTGCAACTTCTCCATTGCTCATGCCTGCTTCTCACATTCTTGTTTCAGTAATTGTTTTTTGTGAAAATGCATTGTAAATCAACTTTATCAGCATTAAGCTTTGTTCTCTATCTAACAATTAGTAAATGAGTTATTTTGTACTTGTATGCCTTTTCAGATAGGCTGTAAAGATAGCCATCCATTGGGGTTTTTTTATTACTTTTGTTTAAAAACAAACACACAAAACACTATAAAGCAAAAAACCCTACAGCAAGACTTGAGAGACAAGTTAAGGAGAAACTTAGAAATGAAGTGCATTCACATGGATCCTGAGGGACTGATAGCTGAATGCAATATTTTGAAAAACAGTACTTTTGCCTGGGACTAACAAATTCGAATATATTTTAGTAGTTCAAATGAAACCTACCTCCTTTTGTCTGACTGAAAGGACCAAGCTAGATGTTATACCTCCTCCCAATGTCTTTAGAGTATTGTCCTTCATTCCACAAGGCTAGTTTTTTCGAATGCTGCCTCATTTTTCAAGTACAAGAAGAGAGGAGACGAGGGAGTTTGGTTGTGTAGCTGCCTCCAGAAGCTACTTGCAGCTTCAGAGCAGATACCGATTCCCTCCTCCCACATGCAGTCAGCTCCCCCTTTGCAAACTGTCTACAACCTGCAGCCCTGCTGCAGGATACCTGTTCAGTTGTGAAAGACACACTGTGCCAGGCATCTCCTCTGCAAGGCTTTGTAAAAAAAAAAAAAAAAAGCCTCAAAGTGGGAGCCAGTAGCTCGAAAATGGTTTGGTGGGGGGTTTTTTTGGTTTTTGGTTTTTTTTAGGGTGTTAGGTGCTGGAGGTGCCACTCTCAGATTCCAGCTGTCCTGAAGGCAAACCCGCAGCCCATGGCACAGAGGGTGGCCTTGCAGAGTGCACCCACCTGGTGGTCCCAGAGAGCCATGAGCACCTGATCCAAGACCCATCCAGTCAAAAGACTAGAGTCTAATGCCTAAATTAGCTGTATTCATAGACCAAAAATCCAAACCAGAGGGAAAGATGATACTTTCGCAGAATTAGCTATTTAAAACACCAAGTAAATTTCTAACTTATGACTTGTCTAGGTGCAACAACTTGAAAATCAAGTAATCTATCCAGGTGTCACATCTTTTTCACAATAGCATGTAAATGTCTGTCTCCTGTGATTTTGGGCAGACCATCTTTCTGAATTGGCTACTTCTGCTTCTCACCTGTTCATTGAGCCAAAAAAATAGCCTTTTGTGTATTTTGGGAAGGGGGTGAGGGAAGAAGTGGATGAAGGTTTTTCTATATGATGACCTAAAATGAAAGCAGTTGTGCAAAATAGCCAACTCTGAGATCTGTTCCCCTGATCTATGCTGCTCACATGCACCAGTGTGCTGTGTCTGGCCCCGGGAAGGAGAACACAGCATTTCCTGACTGACACTGGTGAGCCCAGACAGACCTATTCAAGCACACAAATGATACTCTTCAGGCCATCTCCTTTTTCTTCTCAACTTACAAAACATTCCCCTCCCCAAAAAGCTCTGTGCCCTTCCCTACGCCTAGCTCTTTCAAGCAGCTCTCTCCCCTTGCAACCAACCTCCAAAAAACCACCTCTGCAACCTGTTAGACACAATTGCGCTAGCTCTGAATCACCGCTCCTGTGCAGAAAAAAACATAAGCTGGAGTGTGTATGCAGCAGCAGGGCACTCCCACCCCTACAGCACCTGCAGGAGGGCAATTAGGAAAAGTCTCTCCAAGTGTGGTGTGTGTGCTTGCTTGCTGCTGCCAGGTGGGGCAGGGCAGACTCAGCTCTGAAATTCCTGGTAAAGGAAAGGCCGAATTTGGCAAATGGACTGGCAAAAGGCAGAAAAGCAGGGTGTGACTGTAAATCAGAAACCAAGCAGCTTTGTGCAATTAAAGCAAGATGAATGCGGCCAGAGCTTAGCCTTCTTGCTGGTGGTGAGAAGGTGCTGAGATGGTGCCTAGGCAGGACATGGTGTTTTGGTGTGCTGGAGCTACGATGTGGCCATGTTGGCATTGCCCTGGAAACAGTGAGAAAGCCCTGCTCTGGAGGCTGCTTTACAAATGGCTGCTAGTGGCAATAGGACATCTGGAAACCATGTGAAAGCTGCAGATGGTGGAAATGTGGTACGTGGGAAGCATCAGAATTGCTCAGTAAGCCTCTAGGAACAGTGATGGAAACTCCTACGTGGTAGAGATCTTCCTTGGGTGTCTCAGGAAGGAGTTTATCATCACAGTGCAAGCTAGAGCTTACACTCATGCAAAAAATATCAATGTTATTTCTGGATAGGGAGATTGAGTCACCTTTCAATTTTAGGTAAATCTGATGGGCAGTTTGTGCGACAGAGAAATGGGAATGGAATGGCATTCATAGGTCACATAATACAATCCCCTACAGCACGTACAACTATACTGTCAGGTCCTGTTGACAAAGCAATCTCACCTTGAATTTAGAAGCTATTTTTTCTACTGGAAAATTGTCACAGAAATGTGATTCCTTTCTCAGAGTATTAGGAGGTATGTGAGCCAACATAATTTGAGTTTTTTGTTTTGTCTTATCTTCCTGCAGTCTTTAGACAGTCATGGAGGAAAAGACAAATCCTGTAACTTAAAATCATATTGATTTTTTTTTTCCCAATTAGTATTTTCTGTTGAAGGTTGCATCATTTATAAAGGTTAAAGTCCCCTAAATTAATCCAATACTGCCAGCCTACCACAAATTAGGTTCTTAGTATGAATTGTGCTGTGAACTCAGGATGTTCTATTCTTTAGTCCTGGTATCTGTTTAAATTTGCTTCATTTTCCTTTGCACTAGTTGTTCTAGTAGAATCTGGACCGAAGACCACTTCCATGGGAGTCTTATCCTCAAACCTGTAATAGCTATGTTTGAGAACCAGCTGTGATTCCCAGGTGAGGGGAATGAGAAGATAAGCATCTGTAACTGGTGAGTCTGTATCACAGAGGCCAAAGTCCAGCATGTTTTCTCCTGCAGTAACCTCTGACCAAAGGTGAGTCATTTTAGTAACAATTCAATATTGTGTCATAAATCATAGAAAAGGCTAGATCGAAGACCTCCTTATGCAGGATAACTGAGGCTTTGGGTGGCTAAAAGATTGGCACGTCTTGAAGATGCTGGAGAATGGAATTGCTGCAGCAAGTGTTTCTGCAAGCATTACCTCTTACCTCTTTGGCTTTGACAATAAGAGTTAAGCAGGGCAGTCCTCTTCTCCTAAAAAAGGTGGTTTGTGGCTTTCCTTCAAATGGGGAAGAAAAAGCTCCTTGCATGATCTCTCAGGTGACATGGAGAAGGAACAGCTGAAGTGTTGTCTACACAGGTAACATTTAGAAGCAATTGAATATGATGTTCATTATTTTCCTTACAGGTATCACTCCTTTACCTTGATTCACTTCCTGTAGCATCTGCTGGAAAATGTAATGTTTTAGACACATGTAGTGAATATTCCTATTAATCAGCTAAGAGAGGTTTTTCAAGCCCTGTTGGCCACTTTCCAGTTCCCAGAACACAGATTTTGCAGGAGCTGCCCTCTCTTTGCTCGGTTGTGACAGTCAGTGTTTTCTGCTGCTGCTGACTTGACAAGAGCATATCCCCACACCTTTCTGATCGGTGTCTGAAAGTGGAAATAAATCAGTTGCAGGGTTTGTGGTTTATCTCTTCAGAGGGGAGAAGAGGACATGATGGGGAGAGAAAGCTAATCTGGTGAGATGAAAGATTTGCCCTCCAAATGAGGGAACACCAGCAGGAGTTTGTGGGGAGGGACTGTTTTCCAGAAGCCTTCATTGGATGTTTTGAGAGAGGAGGGTGGCTCATGCAGTGACAGCAAGTGTGTAATAACACTCAGGACTGTCATCTGCCAGAGGCCCATCAAATTCCAGAGAGTCCTGCACTTGGTTTCTTACTGCTGACAATGTACAAAACTATCTGGTGTTTTGAGGAAGAAAGGATCGCATGATAGAGGAGAAGGCGGCAGGGGAACAGACAAGGGGCTTAAAATGAACATGCAAGCTAGTTTGTGTGCTTTTTGATCAGTTGATTAAAAAAAAAAAAGTAAGCTTAAAATCATGCAGGGAAACTGCTGTCTTTTGTACCCAAGTCTTATTTTCACATATGTTATCCACTAGCAATAAAATATATCCATGTGTTAACTACAAACATCGTTGGGGCGAATGCACATCTGGCAAGATAATGTTCAAATCCATTCTGTCTGACTGACCCATGTGGCTGGCTTGAACTTCAGAAATGGATTACATCAAGCTGTGACCACTTTTTCTGCCTCAGAAGGTTCGTTGGGGTGAATGCACATCTGGCATTCAAATCCATTCTGTCTGACTGACCCATGTGGCTGGCTTGAACTTCAGAAATGGATTACATCAAGCTGTGACCACTTTTTCTGCCTCAGAAGGTACTGTTGTAGAGTCTGCGGCTGGGGCTCGGGCTCACTTTCGGAAGCCTACATTTTACATCCGATAGTCCCAATTAGGTGTTGAGAGAAGAACTCATAATTTTAGGCAGTATTTTTTTATGAAAAATATAAATAAAGAACATAAGGAAGCTGACACCCAAGCACTGAGCTGGGGGTAGTTATGCCACTAAGAGATGTGACGTTCCTATGTGGCTTCTTCCAGAACTTTTGATTAAGCATCCATTTCACCTATCAAAAAAACCCCACTTTTGTCCAAAAGCCAGTTGGCCAAAATGATGAAACCATACAAAGCCACCAGTTGCTTCTTTCCTCCTGTGACTCAAGGTAAAATGTCATTTTTACACATTTAAAGTAGCGCATGCTACTATACGGATGGGCAGTCTGCATAAATCAATGAAAAGCTAAGTCATATCAGGAAAGCACAACTCAAATTATTATTAAATCTATTTCTCAACCCTGCAATAGAGGTTTTGCAATGCACGAGTACACTGAGTGACAATTGTAGGCTGCTAGCTAGAATATTCTGGGAAACCAATCGGGGTTGTAAGGAAATTGCATGGTATTATGGTAACCAGAGACTAACACTTCTAGCCATTTGAAAAGCACCAGGTAGCTTCTGAGTATAGATAGCATGAACTGTGTTTTGTTATCCTCGAGACTACACAAATATACCCATGGCTGTAGCTTATCTCTACTACAATTTCACTTCTCTGGACGTCATGCTTATTTTAACCTGGTGTTTTTCCACTTTTCTCAATATGCAGACTCCTAAAGAATGATCCAGTGGAGATGTGGACCCTGTATACTGGGTTTAAGCCTACTGAAAAGGCATGGGCTTTTGCAAGCCATGTGAAACATGGCTTCCCCAGAAGTAGCCCTTAGCCACCTAGCAATCTACTACAGAAAACTCTCATCGTCTACTTTTGGAACAGTCAAAAGTTTGGCTAATGAGAAATCTCTTTGGATCACCTAACCGATGTGCTACGATTATTCTACTTGGAGATGAAGGACATATGGAAAGTGCTTTTGTTTGAAATGAAACACCCTTCCCAGACTGTAAGTTGAAGGGAGACTGACGATGTAAGTTGCTGTTAACAAGGCTGTCACAGGCACTGACCACATTTTTTGTTGTTTCTTAAAACTAGTTTTATATGACATGGCTAATAATGTTAGAAGGGCTTCAAGTTGCCTGATTTGTTTGTGGGCAAGGGACTGTCAAAGAAATTACTCCTTCTCTACAGTAAACTACATACACACCTAAAAGCTCCAGACTCCTTCTGTGTACCCACACTCAATTCTAATGATGTTGAAGAGGAAGGGACTCCAAGTTCTTCCAGTGCAACATTAGTCATAGGAGGATCTAGCTCTGTTTTGAATGAAAATGTAGTTTTTTAGGAACAAATGTGTATAAAGTGGCTGTAACTACATTAAGGCTAGGAATTAAATGGAAGAAGTATTTTACCATGGAAACACTAAGTTTTTGGAACAGCCTTTCAGAAGTGACATCAAGCTTCATATAGCTCATCTAGTAACTCTTCCTTTTTTCCAAAGCACTTCAGTAATTTAGCCAGAGGGTTAACCTGGCTTGTTGTTTTCAAAGGGCATGGTAAATAATAATAAACAGTAGGTAATAATAAATATTTTTAACTAACATGTTCCTTGTTAATTACCTATCCGCTCTTTGAAAGCTGGAATAAAAGCAGTTCCCTAGTGATTTAGGAAATGAGGGCGTTCTGAATTTATTTGGTCTCATGATTTTCTGTACTTACTGAAGTCTGTGCCATGACAGAGTCAGGTTGTCTGCAGGTGTGCATATGACAAACCTGCGGTGGCAAAAGTTTTGTTCGGTTGCATCAGTCAGTCACTGGAAGAAAGTTAGCACTGAATTTGCATCTTGATAAATCAGATACTTTAGTTGAGTAGGAAAGTACATTAAGGCAGTTACGAGAAAGCTCCTTTAGCTATAGCTTTACAAATCCCTTTTCTTTTCTTGTAAACACGTTCCTTTTCTTTGATGCTCTGCAGAGTTGTACAAGAGACCCTTTGGAAGACTCCTCTGGTCCTCAGATTATTCCGTGAACTTGAAGCTGTTCTTGGATTAGAGTATCTTCCTGGGAAATCAATGGTGGTGCGGGAGTTTGTTTATCTGCAAGAGTGGATTGCATGCCTGAGGCTTTGTGACCTCTTTGTTCCAAAAATGACGTGTTTATAAATAAATGAGGTATGTAATCCACTCAGTTTTCTTCCAGTGGGAAGCTGACTTGCGGGCCTCAGATTTTTCCTATGCCTTGGTCAAGGGACAAACAAGTGTAAGTTCACAGAAAGAGTTATCTTTATTACTGCTACATCTAAAATAGAGCAATGTATGGGTCTTTATTTGATCAGTCATTTCAATCTCTCCAAGCTACCATTATGGCTTTCTGTGAAAGCCTGTAAAATTAAAAATATCTTAGATGAAAATAACACTCCCTCATCCTAACACTGTGGAGTGTCTCAGTACATATCTGGCACATCCTCTGAGGCTGTATCAACAACAATCAAAAATAGGCTGCTGTAAAAGGCGAATCATAAAAATATGTGGTGTTTAGTGTCTTGTCCTGTATCCTCTGAGGCTTCTGACATGTACTGACTGAAGTATAATCTACAATGCTCATAGGATAAAATAGTGGGCATTAGAGGTTGTGCCGTGACTGTCAAGGTCAAAATCAGTTCTGCAGAAGAAACGCATTAACTCCTTGTTCTGTTAAACTTTTTCACAAAACCTGATAGCAAATAACAGCTGCTTGGTTCTTTTTCAGATGTACTGTACAGATTTCAAGTTTGTTCTGATACACAGGTACATAGAGGATTTGTGATAGCAGAGTGTTTTGCAATCTTTTGGTGTGAATATGCATAACTTCATCAAAATAAACAAAGTGTATGTTAACCTCAGACCTAAGGGACTTTGTTGAAAACCATCTTTCCTAAAATCACCTGCCTTAAAGACTACATTAATACTTACAGATATTTCTCTTCTGGGCAGACCACCATAAAATGCACCTTTTCAGCCTGTTTGTTTTGACATTCAATGTATGCCTTCACAAGGTAGTCTTTCATATGCCGTGCAGAACAGTAACACCTTTGAACAACAAAAAGACAACCGGAGGTCTGTAGGACTGAACCAGCAGCATTGACACCACTGCAGGCGAAGCATACAACCAAGATACCCCCCCCATACTTTTTTTTTCTTTTCTTTTTTTTTTTTTTTTAATTTCTCCAGAGGCACCAGATGGCAGCATTTTCCCTCACTCCGAGTGTGATCTCATCCTCTCGGATTCACTCTTGGGATCATCAGGCTTTGAGGCTGCGTAAACCACAACGACCTCAACTGAACTGCACCTTCTCTGTCTCCACCTGCTCTTTTTCCCACTTTCGTTGGGCATGCAGACTCACATTCAGGTGGTCTGAACGCAATCCAGGTCCTTGAAATGGTGGTTTGCCTTTTGCCTGTGCAGGTCTGAGAGTCCATAAGAATCATTAGCATACAGGCATATGAAAATTTAGACCCAGTGAATATGGCTCCGAGCTCTAAATTTTCCATATCCTCTAAATATTAAGTAGCATGCAGTTTATTTGACTTTCTTTTTAACTACCAGCTCTTTCCCATGTACATGCATGCACAATGTAATTCTTGTTTACAAGCAAGTTTTGCGTGTGTTCTTTTCTATCAATGCTTTGTTCTTTGAATCTTGTAATAATATTTCATTGTACACTAGTTATGTATGACTAGTTATGTGTGACTAGGCTTGTAACCTCTGTAGCAAGAACTCTGTTCTGCACAAATAATCCAAGGCAGGGCAGGGATTTTGAGAACTTAACTTTGCAAGCTATGGTTTCTTTTACAGATGTGGCCTAAAGCTTTGTAGGCTGGGAATTCTGTTGTTGCACCGTCCTCTGTCCTGCTTCTTCCCCTCATCCTCATGTTCTTGCTTATAAATCAAACACTGCTTTATTGGTGGTTTTGTCATAGAAGAAAAAAAACCCCACATTATGTTTGGGTGCAACAAACTATTCATAAATCGTCCACCTTTGAACTCTGAACCTGCAGCACTGGGATGCAAACGTTTATTTACTCGAACTATGTGACTAACATCAACAGGCAGCAGAAGAAAGGCTGTTTATCCAAAATGGGGCTGGAAAGCCGGGCCCCAGAGGGTGAAGGAGGAGCCGCCCTGGCTGCTGCTTTCTTTGACTGTTACTCCATTGGGTTGCTGGTGTTTCTGCTGTGGTGACTCTGTTAATGCTTTACAAATGCTATGAGCTCAGCAGTAGACTATTTGTGGATTGTTTAATTTATTGACTTCTGACAAGCAGCCCATTATTTTTCTGAAGAACATATGTGACAAGGGGTATTTTTCAAATTTCAGCCAAATTCAACATGAGTGTCACAGGACAGGGACACTAGACCCTCCACAACTCTACCCTTCCTCTTTTTTAATACCAAAAATTATCGATAAACAAGCAGGAGGGAGCAAGGGAGGGAAGAGCACTTCTCAAAGGAAGTCATAAGAATCTTGTATGATGAAAACATTAGGCTGTGTAAATTTGGAAACCAGTGCTATTTTCTTCTGTTAATAATATTCTAATAAAAAAAGGGCTAAAATTCCCTCAATTTTCTTTCACTTTCTTGTAGCAATTTCTTTCCAGTTCTGGATTTGCCTGTACTTTGGTATTAGCTAATATATGCAAACAGGACAGATGCAGCTTTACTGCCCAAGATGTATGAAATAAATGCAATGGAAGTATGCAAGCATCTCACCTGGAAGCTGAGCAGCATTGCACCACTGAAAGACAATTGTGTTGGTTTTGCCTTACCTTCTAATAAAGGAGGCAAAGAATTTTAAATATATCTCCAAGGTTTTTAATGATTGATGCAATCCCTTGTGCACAGTTGCTTTGCAAAGTGGAAGAAAAATTAACTGTAAATACTTTATTTTGTCAAACTATAGCACTGTAATTGCTAACTAGCACCTTCTCTGAGAAAGACAAGCAGGTACCCAAGCAGGTATCCGTGGTGGGCTTTGCAAGAGGACAGGAGATGTTGAGAAGGTAAAAAGAGTGTCTGTTGTCACTCAGTATGGATTGTTACAGCTTGCCATTATTTATTTTGGAACTGTGACAACTGACTGAAACATGGAGACTATAAATCGCAATGCAATGAGCATTAACTGCACAAGAAGAAAAAAGCAATATAACTTGGCACGCAGCAAAACTTGTATCTTGTGTACAGCTGCCTGTGCAGCTCCCACTGCCATCCTGGAGGATTTTTGTGATTTCCCACTAAGTTTACCTCTACCAATAAAGAGTTAGGAACAGCACCATCTCTGTAAGCTTTGATTCTTACTCAGTAGAGCCGGCTAAGATAGATCTTGTTAATCCTTTACATATGAAAGATGCAAGTATCCTCCTACACATAAATTACAGAGAGATTTGTTTGTTTTGTGAAGTGTCACTGCTATGTACCATTCACAGACTGCATCTTGCACAGTAAGTGAAATAACTGTAGGAACAAGCTGATGAAATCAGTGCTTCCCCTTGCTGCAGTTCAGAATGAAAATATACCAAACGGGGCCAAATTTTGCTAGTAGTGTGCATTGCGTTTTTGCTTCTAGACTGGCATGGCTTACTAACTAAGAACGCACCTGTAAAAATTCAGGCGTGCAAAGAAATGTGCATGTTGGCTTTGAATGAACAGGGATACAGACCTTGGTTGTTTTGTAGTACAAACACACTCTCCACCGACTTCGAGCTTAGCCTTCACTCCAGGGGCAAACTATTTCAGTCTGGTATGTGATAGAATGTAACTCAATGCACATACTTTCCTTTCTGTGTATGCATTACTCCATGATGTATATAAAACATGGTGAGTGCCCTCAAAAGGTATCCCCTGAAAGGAAATCTATAGTTTCATGTTTTGACCCTCCACATTCTCCCTTCCTATTCTTGTAACATTTTTCATGTAGCTGTAGACAAGCGTATTTTTTTTCCATAGCAGACAGTGACAATTACTTCTGTTAGCATATGATGTGGGAAGAGGAAGCTGCAAAGAGCAGTTGGGTAGAGAGAAAGTGGTTGGGGTAGAGGTTGTTAAAATGCTCTGTGTCCAAAAAGTGGGGAAAGTAGGCATTTGGTTAGGAGGGCCAAAAAAACATACACATGGTATAAAACCTAAGTTTTTTCCAGGGTCGCAAGAATACCAACTGTCTAAGAGCTTCTGCCACTGATCATATTACAGTTGCTGTGTTAGGAATATGGCTGACATACTGTGCATGATTTCTCTCTCGGTGCCTATTCGTCACTGATTATCCTGCACAGAAAAAACCACAGGTATCGCAAAGGGCCAGTCGGCCCCATTCCAACCCAAACTATAGCCTGGGCTGTTCTCCTGAGTTGGGCTGAATTTTGCTCCTGCTAATACAGTGAATTTAGGGATGTCTGAAGATGCCTTTAACAAGTAAAGGCAGTGTTGTATTGTGTAGGCAAGGAGGTTATAAACTTGTCCTTGCTTATTTTGTTTTTCAGTTGGGAGAAGTAGAGTTTGTTTGTTTGGAGTTACACTTTAGTCTTCAGTGAGTGCTCCTTAGCAGCTGAATTGGTTAGCCTCACTCCAGACATCCATGAGTCTTAAGCAGAGGCCTCCTCCACCTAAATGGGAATGGGATGATTTCCACTGCCAGCTGAACAGCAGTACATCAGCCAGTAAAAACATTAAGTGGATTTACATGTTTGATGCTAACGGCCAGAGAAGGAAGACTGGATAAATGTAATTTACTCCATTTGTCCTCAAGTACAACAGCTTCATTTAATAAGACCCCCTAGCAGAGGCAAGAGGCAATGGTCCTGGTTCCTGGTGCTTGTGATAATTTGCCCATGAAACAGAGAGGTCTCAGATGGTTTGTGCATTGTTTATTGCAGCTTTTACCCCTGCAGCCAGATTCTCCACACTGCTATTTAGTCTTTTCAGTGAAGACTTCAGAAGGGATTTTGTAAATTAAAAAATACCCCAAACAAAACTGCTAGGGGGTGAACGGCTGTTAGCAGCTGATTTCTTGAAGGAGTTAAGTTTACAAGTGACTGGAAAAAGGCAGAAGGGTATCCGGTCACACACGTGTGGACACACCTTTGCACTGTTCCCCAGGAGTATCTGAGCAGATGAAGCTTGCTCCAGGGTTGTAGTGACCCCCTGCGCTGTGTGCCCAGCATGTGGCTAAACTGATGCTTTGTCCCGCTGACAAAAAGGAGTCCTTTGGCCACTGGGAATTTAACGGAACTTCTGGCTTAATTAGGAAAACAGTAACTATTTCTGTGTTTAAACATTTGGATCGTACAGATGAGATTGGTTGGCCAGCACAGATGTACAATCCTCTTTGTGGTTGATACTAGGGATATCCAGTGCACTTTCCCTAGGTGTACACTTCATGAAAAGCTAAGAGAAAGCATCTCAACCCCTCAAAGAAGGTGGCTTCTTTGCTCCTGCATTGATCTGCGTTTCCTTCCCCTCATCCCACATGCGGGCTCCTGGCTGGGACGGCTTCCCCTCTCGGCAGGCTGGGTAGCTTGTCAGCTGCTCTGGCCTGTGGTGTCGGGGCTGACGGCGGGGACAGAGGGGAGAAGACACCGTCTTTCAGTGCTAGAGGGGCGGGATTTCTGTCAGAGAACGGGAAGAAACCAAACACACCAAGTGTCTTCCCGGGAAACACACTGCTCTAAAAAGTAAGATAATTGTAAAAAGCCCCAGAACTAAGAAGGGGGCCTGTGTGTCT
>NW_008825107.1:874409-883262 GCF_000699105.1 Pygoscelis adeliae
TTTTTCCTTAATGTTTTTTTTATGTAGTTAGTTATTTTGGCGGCAGTCCTCGAGCTATCGACCCCGTGGTGCGGCAGGGACGTTCACGTTAAAGTACCCGGTGGGTTTCTCCCCGGTGCGTCCCCGGGGATGGGGAGGTTGTGGCTCCCGGGGGGTCCAGAACATAGTGTGGGGGCATTTGTGGAGGTGCTGAGGTACCTGCTGCTTGTCTTCAATGTGGTTTTTGCCCTGCAGTTCTGGGAGGTGATACGCACAGATGAAGAGGTTTGCATAGAGTCCAGTCAGTAGTGCTGGGTGCTGAGACCCTGTGTGATGTTCACCTTGAAAGATTAGGACCGTAATTTCTAGCTGTGCTTATGTATGCCTGCATAGAGAGAGACTTATGGAAGAAATAGTGCAGAGGACTAAATGTATGTGTTTTGACCTGTAGTTTCATGAATAATCTAACTGAAATTTCTTGGCTAACTAGAGTAACTCCCAAGATTTCAGTGTAGACCTGTGAGTCCTGGCCTTATTTTAATGATTGAATTTTGGTTACTTTGGCAGTGTAGGTTTGTGACAAAGTCTGTGCATGTCCATGTATTGGACCATGAAATTTTACTATGGAAAACAAATGGTAGGTTTCCTGTTTAAAAAAGTAGATTTTGCATGTTGTAGCAAACAGAAATGATCAGCCAAGTCATAAACTGTGCCAGAGCTATGTTGCTACTTTGTGCCCGTGCATGCCCCTTTGCCCAGTTATGGCCGTACAGCTGTATGATGTTCCTGAGCTCTAAGACTCCCATGGATCTAGGCTGGTTCTGCAGAGAGCCAGCTTGATTGCATCCTTGGCACATTTTGGTGACAAGCTAGCAGTATCTTGAAGTAGGCTATGCGAACAAACTGTACAGTTTGTGTGAACTGGCGTTTCTGCAGTATTTTGCTCGTCCTATGCAGTGTTGGTAGACTCGCAGCATTTGCAAGTACAAAACTTACTGCTGTTTAAATTGGTCAATTGCAGTAAGCCAACCAAATCCTTCCCTATGCTTTTAGGTTATAGGCAGGCATGTTTATGAAGCAGAATGCATTGGGTGCTGGAAATGTGCATCCATGTTAATATGGCATTGTGCCTTTGCTCCATGATCCTGGTCAAGAAGTGCTGGTAATCTAACTTTGGCTGCATATTTGGACTACAAGTGGGTATCTCCACGCTATGTGATGTGGGTCTGTTGAGCTCAATTGGAGCCAGCTCTGGAAGACTCAACAGTGTTGATAGCAATGTGTTTTGGGTACAAGAATGCTTCAAATACCAGTGGTGGTAGACTAGAGATCAGTGAATGGTATTCTTCAGTTTGGTATGTGTTTGTTAGGAACTGGACATGTTTGTTTGCTTTTCCAATTTGCTGGGCAGTTTTAGACTGCTAGACTTGGAATAAAAATGTATGTTTTGGGTTATATGATTACAATTACATTGCAGCTCTTAGCAAGCTTATTATCTATTTGATTCAAATTGAAGCAAGTTAAGCACAATGCTGCTGTGAGTTTTAGTATCTTCAGCACCCATTTAAAAATGTATTACAACATTTCTATATCAAGGTTTAAGTAAGGGTTAGTGTGACCAGTTGATTGTTTATTTGCAGTTCGGTGCATCAAGATCAGCTACTTGATAGTGTTGTGTGTTATCAGTACTATGGGAAAGGAACTCTCATTTCTTTCTTTCAAAACAGTAACAGAAAGATGCCAAGTAACAAAATTCTTAGAATTCTTAATATTTTCAAGCTGGAAATAACAAATTCAGTTCAGAAGGCTGCATTATCTTGTTGCATCTTGCTACATTAATTGGCTGAGAAGGTACGCTAACAGCCATCTGGGTAGGTATGAAAGCCTTGGTATTTAGCTCTGGTTTACTGGAGCTAAACTGCCAGAAGAAGTATACAAGGCGAGCAGGTCTTCAGGATGTACTGATGTGTGTTGCTGTTAGAGGAGTTCAGCAATGCGTTTCATGTCTGCCAGTCTCACTTTAACTATTTCATAGTTTTCTGCAAGTGTTCAGTTGGATTTTTTAGCATCCGGAAAACTTCTGGGATGCTTCATGTGCAGAGTATGTGGCGAGTGTGGGCAGATGTTCTGCTTACCCTTTGAAATGCTCAGGACTGTCACAAGATTGTTTGGAAACTTTGGTGTTGGAACATGGTGTTTCACTTCCCAAATGTTGATGTTAACTGTTTTGTAGCATTGGGTTGTGGGGATTTACTTGGGTTTCTGAAGATGTGCTAAGCTGAAGAATGTAAAGAAAAGTTCCCTCTCTGATGGTTAAATTGCTGAAGAACAAGTCTGCTGATGTTGATTAGCAGTTTCGTTCATGTTTGTAAGTGATTTTAAGTTCCTATTGCAAAATAGCGGAAATACTGTTTCAGCAGTGGCCTTTGACTTGCAGGACTTCCTGCTATAAGGAAGTTTTGTATCATTTGTCTAAAATAAACAGATTTTGGAGAGGGCGGATACAGTATGCTGTGAGAAACCATACATCTTAGTCACAATTTACCCCCTAGTGCTTGCCTTTCTGATAATTGGAACTGTGGAAGTCTATTCTTACGATATGTTACTGGAATGAAACTTGCATTTTGAAATGGGAAGTAGAATCTTTTGTTGGTCCATAGTACAATTTTTGGATATGTGTGTAGGGGGAAAACAAATGGTTTCTTCATGGCTTTAATACTGAAGCTTTTAATTTCACTGGTTTTCTCCTTGATTCTTTTTGTTGTTGGTGGTGCTGCTAATTGCAATAGTACAGCATTTAAAATGCCCAAGTTGTAACAAATACTTACACTATTAGTTTCTTTGAATTATTGGGAATGTTGATTGTTTTTAAAAATACTTTTTTTGTTACTTATGTGTCCTGAGGGACCTACAACTTGAGTTATAACTGTAAGCCTTCACGCACCCTTCAGTGTTGAAGGGACTGAGGCGTGGTGACGTAAGATTGGCATGTCTCCTGGAACAGCTCGCTTCTTTAACTTTGTAATTTGGTTTTCAGTTTTCACTTTGTAATAAACAGTTTCACTCTTGTGTGGCTCCTGTTATCTTCTGTTGGAGACTTTACATCCTGCTGCTGGGCTGTTTGCACCTTGTCCTGGCTGGATAGGAGAAGACAGGACATAATTATAAGGCCCCTATGCATGTTTGCTTTAATCAGCTGTCCCACAGACAGTATAGAAAGTGTTGCCCTATCCTATATTCGTGTTTGCCCTCTCATTGCCAAAGCTTCTGATGTTATATACAGAATTCTGCTAGCAGCTTGTAACATTTTGACGGAAGTCATTGGTGCGGACGTGAGAGCAGCATCTTGGCTCAGGTGATAGCACTGCAAACTTTGCAAGACTGAATATGCGTTATTGGTGATCCAGCCTTGAGAGCATCTGTTTGGCAAGCAACCCATGTTTTGTGATGCAGTATTGCAACCTTTTGCTTGTTGGTCACATCCCCTGTTCTTCTGTGATATTACAGGTAAGTGCGTACAGCACCTTCCTTTTTTTGACAGTGAAAGATAACACAGTACCTACAGACTTTGTGTTTGGGTCACCCATTGGATGATGGGGATGATTATTTAAGCGAAGTTAGATGATCTGTAGCACAGTTGTTGCATATCTTCCTCGATCTTTATGCTAATACTGTCTCAGAGCTTAACAGGTGAAGGAGGAATAGGAAATGCTGTATAAAACTGTTGAGTTAGTATTGTGTAGCATTTTCTGACTCAAAGTGGCTTGTTTAAACCCCCTATGCTGATTTGATACTCACCTGTAATTAAAAGGAATTTTTATGAATGGTGAAGGGGGAACAATGTTTAGCTAATTTGATTTTAATATACATGCCTATAAAGGGTTCAAATATGTAACTGTAAGGGTTGCAGGAACTTGGCTTTTCTACTTGGTCTTTAAGGTAGCTGAAGGGTATTGGGGAGTTTTCGGTTATTCCCCATGCCTCCTTTTTCATGAGGGTTAGTCAGAAGGTACCAAAGATTGCTAGTTGCTCAGCTGAAATAGGGTTTCACACATTGGGCACCTTTTTCTTCCTCTCTCTCTCTAGAAGCTGCTACAGAAAGGGACTTGATGATGACTGCGGTGAGGGCTAGATAGCAGCAGCCTGGTGAAGAGGCCATGGTTTCGGTCTCAGGTGCTGGTGTCGCTGTTGGGGGAACTGTCTTACACCTGCTAGGAGCTCTTGGCCAGTACCAAGGCTTTCAAAACAGGTGCGAAGTGCAGCTTTGTCCAGTAGGTGCAAGGAAGGAAGAATAGGTCTTGTGCCTTTTCTATTTGCTTTGCTCTAAATGTGCAGGAGGTATTTTTTTTTCCTTTCCCTTAAGTCTTTTGTGAGTGAAGGTGACATACATCTTTTGGTTTTTTCCCATGAATGGCTCTGGGGTAAAATTTTCTGATTTCTGTTCTGTGTGGAAATGTGCAATTGACGTAATATTTGACAGTTGTGCTGATGTTTTTGGAATTTTGAATAACAGCAGGGAATCTTTTTGGCTTTTTTATGGTGGTTTTTTTTCTTTTTTTTTCTTTTTTCCTTTTTTCTCTCACCACCTGTTGAGCAAAGCTGTGAGTGTGGAAGTAGAACTGTCTGCATTGAGATTTGGGAGAAAAATTGTTTGATGTTTCTTTGGAATTGGATTATTCCAGTGAGAGCTACATGTCATCTTTTGGGATCTTTCCCTTTTAAGGGAAAACAGTTTTGATTGCTTTGCTGGCTTTGGTGTTTCATCAATGTCCTGTGATGGATTTTTGCTTGTCCTAAGCATGTGACTTGTAATGCGTCTGTCATGTTGCAGAATAGGAACAGATTTGTAGAACTTTTTTACATGTGCTACAGTATCTTCTAAAATTTTGAAAGCAATAGAACAAGTGTTATGTTAGGAAAGAGGGAATTGTGGGGAAGAAATGAAAAATCAGGGATGTGATGTTGAATGGTATGAAGGCACATAGCTTCATATTTTGGGGTAAATGCTAAGAAATGTAGGAGAAAGATAAGACGGATGCATCTGAATTATAACAATCAGATATGCTTTAAAAAATGTTTAGTTCTTATACCTTCACAAATATTGTTATTTCCATGTCATGCATTTTATTACAATACTACAAGGAAAAAGCTTTGAGCAGGTTGGCTAACTTAGTGTACAGACAATCATGTGTTTTCAAAGTTCTTGGGGAAGTGGATTTTCCAGATGGCTTATTTCATCCCTTTCTCTCTTGCTCTAGAGAAATTGCATATTACACTGAAAGTATGTGAGAGTTAAACTCGTACTTTTTCAGGTCAGCAGGTATTCATCAGTTACATGCCTAACTTAAGCCTCTTATTCCAATTCCAAGACACCTATCTTAGAGAAGTCAGACCCTTTATAGTTGGCTTTTGCCTACTTTTTTCCAGCAACTTTTTCTACAAACTTCCTAGTTGGTGAAAGAAGTTATTCCCTCTCTTGAATCATCCATTTTCTTTCTAATGGCCATGCCAGTTTTGGTTTTGGATGTGCGTTTAAGGCTTTGCACTGCAGGGTTTCAGAGTAGGGGGGGAGTTACAAAAGTGAATGCATAACTTAAAGCAGCTGTGTCAAATAAGCAAATGGAGAAAAGCAAAACCTTCAGAGCTGACAATTCGGTAGTGATGAGATAGACACATGGCTAGAAAGGGAAGATGTTCCTGCGTGTTCCTTAGATGTTTTTTAGGGTCCTTCATTTTTGGAATGATATGACTTCAGTGAGAATGTGGATCAGGAGCTCTTGAGAGAAATGTTCATCTGGCTTTTTATTTCACTACTGGTTTTGTCAGAGGTATCACCATGCATTGGGTATTAGAGGGTAGCTCTACCTGGATTGTCTTGCTGTTGCTTTTCTCAGTATCATTCTGCCAGGTGGAGTGTGGGTGCAAGTGAAGCATGTTTTATGTTCTTACATTACCAGATGATTTATTATTTTCAAATGAAGACATGGTAAAAATCTCAGTATAATTCAAAGCAGGGTGGTTTGATTTGTGTAAACTAGTATCTGATAGGATGTTGCTTCAGAAAGTGGACTGTATTTGAATGCCATGGTGATAAGTAGTGTTGCTTGCTGCCCCTAGCTCTTGCTGAGAACCAAAACCTTAACTCACAGATGAGCTGTAATAGAAAGAGGGGTTTGTACACCAGGGGCTTCCTAAAGTTTGTGTTTGGTTACTTGGCATTCTTAATTATATCCTTTTTTGTATAATTTGAGATTAGGGGAATAGAGAAATTGCAGGGCTAGGAAAATGCTTAGGGTGTCCAGAAGGTATGCTGTTTAAAAAAAAAAAAAAAGTACACAGAGAGAATGCACAGAGAGAGTGCTTTTTCATTAAAAATATGACAAAATATCAACTTGGCTTGGTAACAAAACTTTTGAAAGAGTTTTCAAGTGCTTGGATGATGGACAATCCCAAAAGGGAGAAAGGCTGTTCAGAATGGCTTAGGGAGGGTAAAGATCGTTAAGAAGGTTAATCAGATAGAAGCGCACTTGGCATAATCAGCCTCAGCTTTTGTCTGACGTTTATTAGACTGGTGTGGAGTATTGGCCTTTCAATTGTTCATAGTAGGTGGACTGTACTAGAATCATAGAATCATTAAGGTTGGAAAAGACCTCTAAGATCATCGAGTCTAACCGTCAACCCAATACCACCATGCCCACTAAACCATGTCCCTAAGCACCTCATCTACATGTCTTTTAAATACTTCCAGGGATGGTGACTCAACCACTTCCCTGGGCAGCCTGTTCCAATGTTTCACCACTCTTTCAGTAAAGAGATTTTTCCTCACATCCAATCTAAATCTCCCCTGGCGCAACTTGAGGCCATTTCCTCTCGTCTTATTGCTTGTTACTTGGGAGAAGAGACTGACACCCACCTGGCTACAACCTCCTTTCAGGTAGTTGTAGAGAGCAATGAGGTCTCCCCTCAGCCTCCTCTTCTTCAGGCTAAACAACCCCAGTTCCCTCAGCCGCTCCTCATAAGACTTGTGCTCTAGACCCTTCACCAGCTCCATTGCCCTTCTCTGGCCAAGTGTTCGAGGTGCGGCCTCACCAGTGCCGAGTACAGGGGCACGATCACTTCCCTACTCCTGCTGGCCACACTATTTCTGATACAGGCCAGGATGCTGTTGGCCTTCTTGGCCACCTGGGCACACTGCGAGCTCATGTTCAGCCGGCTGTCAACCAGCACCCCCAGGTCCTTTTCTGCCAGGCAGCTTTCCAGCCACTCCTCCCCAAGCCTGTAGCGTTGCATGGGGTTGTTGTGGCCCAAGTGCAGGACCCGGCACTTGGCGGAAGCTTTTTTTTTTTCCCCTTTGCCTGGATGATATGAAGGCTTCAGTGGCAATACTAGGTGAAGCAGTTCCTGCACCCAAACTGTGGAGAGCGGGGGCAGGTGTTGTATGGAATTACTGCAGCAAGCTCAGAAATGGTCCTTAATTTTTGAAAAAAAGGAGCAAAGCAGTTGTCTGAGGACAGCCAAAGGAGTAGTGGGAACCAAGAGCTGGGAATTCCCAGCTCCTTCAGGTTTAATACTGTACATCCGTGTATCTGTCAAAGTTGTCTAGTTGTAGAACCAGGGCCTTATTGTTCTGACAGTGGAAGAAACTTACAGGACTTCGGGTTTTCCCATGCATGTTTGTTTTAATGCCAGAAGCTTTTGAATCCCCATTGAATGGGAGAGGGAGGGGTTTAGTCCTCTGACTTTGGAACAGGAGAGAAGAGTGCTTTTACTGCAGGCTGGTGATGATTTGACCGCTATCTACTGTTTTTGCACTAAGATTCACCACCTCCATAGCATTCAGAGTGCCACTGACGGTCTTAGGACTTGTCTCTGCAGTTGTATTCTTGCCAAGACTTATTTACTTCTAATGGGGTTTTATGGAGGTCCTTGGGTCTTCATGTGAGAGCCAGGGACAAGATCAAGGCCTTGCTTTGTATTTGCATGAGTGCACAGAGTGCAGAATGTATCGCATGGTAGAATGACAAAGCAGATAACGAGTGCGTTTCCTAATGTAAAAGTTGAGCCTTTTGATATTCTCAGGGTTGCTAACCTAAGAGTTGAAATGTCGCGTTGCAGGCCCTCAGTTGTGAGACTGACTCAAGTTAGGGCTTTTAAAGCATTAAAAGCACAAAATAAATGGATTTCCTTTTTGATTTTTGAGCCTTGAGCATGCAATTGTCAAATTCTTCCCGCAACTGTGAGGGCTACAACATTTTTGGAATCTTCACATGGCAAAATGCTTGGAGTTGGGATGCCATGAATGTAATGAGGTTGAGAAGGACGTGGTCAGAGCTGGCAGTACTCTCATCATCACTGGTTTCCTGTATGATAAAGTGGTGGAAGAGGAGTGAAATTCATTTTATTTGGGAGTTTCTTTACACTTGCAGAAGAAAGGATGCGTCTCTGAACACGCAGAAGTAAACATTCTTTATAAGCAGTCATGTGGAATAGGCATAGAAACAGTTTTGGTATTGCATCACAAATTAAATGCTAATGCTTGAGTCAGTAGCAGTTGAGCAGTGAGCCACAATAGAAATGTAAAAACAAAGTCTCTGTGGATATGATCTAAGAGGATGCTAATCCACTTGTTAATTAGGTTTGCAAAAGTTTCTTTTTCACAGTTCTGAGCGGTGAGGATAAGCTAGTGAAGAATATTTAATTTAGGTTTTGAGTAGGTCATGAAGCAACCTGGGAGTCTCTCTTCAAGCTTTTCATTATTAGAGAGTGTAAAAGTACAGTAGCAACACTTCTTACTTTGACCATAG
Organism: Pygoscelis adeliae; assembly: GCF_000699105.1. Lineage (NCBI taxonomy): Eukaryota > Metazoa > Chordata > Aves > Sphenisciformes > Spheniscidae > Pygoscelis > Pygoscelis adeliae. The sequence continues at coordinate 883,193 of NW_008825107.1, forward strand.
TAACTTCTGGAGACAGAAATATTTTGCTTTCAGTTTCTTACAAGGAACATAACAATGTTCCTAGTGGTGT
>NW_008825107.1:883301-939570 GCF_000699105.1 Pygoscelis adeliae
GAAGGCTTCCTTGTTCTCTGTTTGAAATCCCTTGCAGTTTCACTGGTGATGTCCCTGTACTTAGGGAGACAGGAATCTGGATATGCTATATTAGTAGCTTGATTCTTGTGAATCTTTCAGGTGCACTGTGAAGCACCATGGCAGTTAGGCAGAGGGTGATTTTTTTTTTTTCTTTTCTTTTTTTATGTGATACTGAAGATAGTAAGATCACTTGTTATTTGATGGGTTATGGAAGTACTGGATATTTTACTGTAACTGTTTTTCACTGTTGGGCTTATAACTGGTCTATTGCTTAGACTTCTGCTGCATTTGCTCTTGGAGTAGTGGGCAGCAGCAACTGGTGTCAGCGGCCGTGAGGTCCTGGCAGTGGCTAACGTAAATGTCGTTGGAAAGTTAGCACAGCATGTGGAAGGCTCTTACCTCTGCTGAGGAGAAAGTGGGCTGCTTTTGTGAATTTAAACAAATTAATTATAAACAATAAGTGTCCTTTGACTTTGCTCAGGGTATGTTCAAGGAAATGAGCCTGTACTTAATCAGGGGGAGGGGGGCAGGAGCTCTATCGGGAACATCCTGACTTGACTGAAAGTTTAGTATTAACTTGGAACACAGAACATTGGTCAGAAGTCATACTTTCTTGTAAAGCATTAAATAACGTTTGGAAAAAGGTTTCTGAATAACCAGGCTTTTAGAACTGCATTGCTTGGGATTAATAGATGGTCTTGATATTTAAAGAAAAAAAAATTGTGGTAGGTGCACAGTGTTGCATTTTCTTGTTAACGTATGAAAACTCTCCTTGAGTAGTTTTTGGTATAACTGGTTAAGGAAGATAGCTTTGTCTACATGAATGGAAAATGGAGGCCTGATGAAGACTTTATTATTTGTCTGTTATTTTCTCATTAATATAAGTATTGCTACCATTTGTTTAGACTGGGCAAGAGGTATTTGTCTGCAGGTATCTTGAAGAATTTTGTAGAATTGTTTTGCCAAGAATGCTTGACCTTTTTCTTTTCCCCTTCTCGTTAATGACTACTTATGTGGCCATGGCCAGTTTGCCAGTTAACAAATAAAATCTACTAATAAAAAGTAAAAACAGCAAAATAGATCTCCTTCCCTCCTCCCCCAGTTTCTTCGGTAACAACAATTAAGTATTTCTGTAGGAAAAGAACAAAAAACCAGCCTGGCAAACAAGTCATGAGGATTTTGTTTTGACCAGTTCACTGTGACTCTGAGTGTTGGAGTAAAAATACGTTTTCTGTTGCCCTCCAGCTCTCATCAGGTACTCTTAGAATAACACTTAGGCTGAACTGTATTGAGAGAGAAGAATGGCACTTGATTGCTTTAGTGCTCGGAAATACATGTTTCTAGGCTTTCACGTTAGGGCAATAATATAGGAAGGTATGTGGAGCACAGGCCTTGCTGTCGTTCATGACCTGTTGGGCAGCCGTGAGTCTGATGCTGGCCAGCCCCAGAAGATTCACAGGCTGGAGGAAGGACAGTTTTTGTGGCTGATAGGTAAAATCACTTGTCTGTTGGGGAAGCTGCTGCTTAAGTGACTGGTCTCCTCAACATGTGGGGTTTATAGTTGTTTTTTTAAAACACCGCTCATTGGAAGTATGGCAGGGTTCATTGTGTCCAGTGGGTGGAGTAATACTTTTCCATAATTATAGCAAACTTGGTAGAAGCAGTAGAGAGTTTCATTACATGAGTTTCTTCTAATTTATCCTTGCAGCTTTCTGCTTCCTATTTTCAATGTCTTTCCCTTTTATTTATGAACTGACAATAAATGGCAAGACACATCCGTATGTGCTTATGTGTATTGCGTTAATGACATTCCTTATTTCTCTCTTACAGAAAGAGAGTGGTATTCTCACCCTCCCTTTCTTTTTTCATTGCTTAAGTATTTTGATGTTAGTAAGTAAGCTTCTTAGTCGTCTTTATACCATTTGTAATGAGTGTTCCTGAGATGGGATTCCTAAGACCTAACAGCGTATTTTGAACAGGGCTGGGAAGAAGAAGATGGCAAAACTTCATCATGAGTTGGAAGCTTGTACTAAAATTACAGTACTATCTCAAAATTTATACCTCTTAATAGGTTATTCTTATTTTCTGCTCTTTGTTGTGCAAGGTCTTGTTGATTCATCTTGAAGAATAGCTAGTCCAGTCTAAATTAACATTTTTTCAATAAAAAGGCATGGAAAAGGAGGAGGAGAGCAAGAGAAAGGGACTGAGAACATGGACGTTTCAGAACAGCATCTGAAAAATGTGTGTACTGGAGCAGTATAATTACAGTGCCTGACATCTTTTCACTCTCTGTGGTGTCCTTTCTTAGTTAAAAACAACTGTCTTTTGAAGAATCTGGTACTTCAGTGGTGATCTTTGGATGATTGTAGTGTTTTTTACGGTAAGAAATTACTGTCCTTCCACATAAGCAGTGAAACATCACTGCATTGGTTGTAACATCTTTTAGTTGAATGGAAGTGTCTCTTAGAAAGATGTCTCATGTAATGAATAGCTCTGAGTTAGGGGGAGGTCTTACATGGTTAGCAATCTGTTCTTCTGGCCAGTTATCACTCTCCTAAGAGGTTCTTATTTCCAGACTAAAAGTGAGTTTCCTTACCTTCCAGTGCGTGTTGTAATACCATTATCTGCTAGGTCAGAGAGCCCTGTGCTATGTAAATACGATCTGCATACAGAGAAGATGACCCAGTCTCTTTTTAACTTTCTCTTGACCTTCCATAATAAATTTAGCTTTCAGTGATAAATAAAATATATTTAAGTGGTTGGTGGTCATTATTTGTATTCTAGGTGCCCTCTTGAGCTTAAGATCCTTTAAGAAAAGTGACCTTCAGATGTCTCGAGGTAGTCTGTCGGCATTCTGGTCTATGGGTTAATATTTCTTGCCTGCTTTGAAACCCTCCCCTCCTTCACCACCCATCTCCCCAACTCGGGGTGCCTCCTGCTGCATCCAAGAGTCATGTAACTCATATTGCCATGGGCTTGTTGGTTCTCCTTCCGGAATTTGTGCTTTATGTATTCCGATCCCTTCTTCCCACTCCAGTTCCTAGCATGTAGCTGCGCATTTGACTGTACTAAAATGGATGACGTTAGAAGGTGCCTTGTCTACAAAGAGATCCAAATAAGTAAAGTAGTAAGTAAATAAGTAAGATAGCAGTTACCATGTATCCCCCCGTGTGTTAATCCAGATGCATGAATTACTGGCTTCTGTTAATATATTGGTTCTATTAGCTGGTGTACCTTTAATGTGATTGAAGTGAAGTTGCTGACCTGAAGGTATCAGTTTAATGATGCTGAGCATCATGTTGCCAGCTTTGGTAGTGAATGAGTATATTCATGTGAGGAGACAATGTTTATCTCAGAATGATCGATTTAATAATGTGGGTGAGATAGCAAATATAAATGTCTTTGAGAAACATGCTGGTAAATCTGAACTAAACAACATTATGTGTCTAAACAACATTATTGTAGTCACTTACAATTCAGTCTCAAAATGGTAGAAATTTCATTACCCAGTAGGCAAGGGCTTGGTTTTTTGGATTTTTTTCGGCTGGTTTTTTTTGGGGGTGGGTGGGTGGTGTGTTTTTTTGGTGGTGTTTTCTGTGGTGGTGTGTTTTGTTTTGTTGTTGTGTGTTGTCCCCCCCCCCATAGTTTAAGTATGTCAGATGGTTTCAGAATATGAGGTCCTCCCAGTACTAAAACAATTTGGTGGGGGTTTTTTTGGCTTCCACTATGCTGGTTGTGTTGTCAACAGGGCAGAGAAATGGAGATGCAGACAAAGCAGTGCCATTTGTGCCGCGGTAGTTCTTGGAAGTCCATTTGTCTTCTGAGCTTTCTAGAGAAACTATCCTAGTGGATCTGCAAGCCTAAGAAAACTGTTGCAGTCATAATGCAATACTCTTCTCATCCTCTTTCAGTTTAGGAAATAGCAATAGTCAGTCTCACTTGGACATAGACAGAGCTTTTGTCCTTGCTTTTTAACTGGAGGAAAAAGTTTGGGGATTTGTGGAGGGAATATTTATTTTTAATTTAATTAATCTCTGACGCTGTCTGCTCTTCAGTCACCCTGAGTTTTTATTCCTACTCTTCATTTTCTTCCTTCCTTCATCTCACTGGTTAGTGATGCCCTGCCCCCTTGTTACCAGTCCCTTTTGGGCACCTCTTGCTGGATGGTAGAGTAATTGTTCTTCCTTTGGGTGTCACCACCAGTTGATAGAGGAGGAGGTGCTGTCTGAATCTACACTCTACATTATCAACATCATTATAAGGTTTTTGGCTGCTTCCAGGCGGTATGCTGACACGTCTGGACAGGCAGATGGAAGGAATGCATCAGCTTGCCACAAGTAAGAGAACCCAGGTTAGGGACCTATCTCTGCTTCACAATTAGTGTTTCTCTTGCAGTGTCTGTTCCTGTAAGTCTGGCATAATGTACTACTGTTGCTCCTGGAGTGCTTTAAATGAAACAAATGCATTATTTCGCTTTCCTTTTTTGGTTGGTTTTGATATTCTGCTCTTGCAAAAAGCTCCGCTCACGAGAGTGAGCAAGGGAGAGTATGTGTGTGTGTGTGTGTGCTGGTTTGCCAGAGCATTCATTTATCCTCTCTGCTGGTTTTGTTTTTTTTTGGGGGGTCTTTTTTATGTATCGTAATCTCAATTGCATGTCCTTCCTGATCTGCCCTTGAAAGAAAATTCTTTCAAAACTGTTTTGTGGACTTTCTATAGGTCCATTGCTGATACAGTCTGCTGGGCTTGAGTTTTTAAACAAACGCTTTGGACTGATGCCAAAATATTGCTTGGAAAAAGATTGCTACAGAGAATTCCTCCAGTGTCCTCCTGGCAATGCTTCAGAGCAGGGGAGAAACCACAGATAGCAGCATGGGGCTGATACACTCAGACCCTTCTCAAAACTTGACCCCCTCCTGCCTTTTTTTTTTTTTTCTAATATGGAGATCTTTTTAATTATCACTAAAAATCAAAGGGAGAATACACTGAACGCTAAATAGATTGTTTTTTTTTTTCCTTAATTGCTTTTGATAATTTTAGTTATTTAAATCCAAGATATCATTGACATTCCAAATATTACTGCTTTTTTTAGACTTAAATCTTTTGCTGTTATTTTTCTTTCAGCGTATACCTGCACAGTTAATTTGGGATCAGCATAATTGTTTCTGATTCAGAGACTCTGGATTGACTCCCTTTTATCCATAGGATTGGTGATCAGTGAGTTAAAGAACTTCAGTTTTACACAAGATATGTAAATCCTAATTTTGTTTCTTTGTGTTAGTTTCTTGAATCATCTTGACTGGGATGATGTAAGGATGAAAGTTTTATGTTTGTTTCTTTTGCTAGGCAGGGGAGTAGTTGTTGAGACTTGACAAGTTTAGGAAATGGTATGTTAATATTTGTGTTCTTTTTAGGCCAAAACACAGTAAGCTTTGGGATTTCCTAGAGTATGCTACTGACAAAGCAGGCAAAAGCCTTTTAATGGTTTAAAGGGAAAAACAAATGACAATTATTTTCGTTGCTTTATGCTATTGCCGCTTTAATTTTTTTGACCTCTTCCCAAACTAAGCTTTAGGGTTATAAAGCAGGAATAATCAGATTTGAACATGTGCGTTTGAGCTTCTAGTGGTTTAAGTAAATAGGTTTTCAGGACTTGTGCATCCAGAAACTGTAGTCTGTCTTCCATTTTGCATCTCCTTCATGTCTTCTGGATGTATCTCCTTTTTTTTCCTCCAGCATCCAGAACTCACCTGCTCAATTTTGTCATTTTTTCCACATCACTGATAATTACTTTGCTTATCATTACTCTGCCTTTTTTTTTTTTTCCTTTTTCTCTTTCCTTCTAGTTTGTTCTTTTCTCTCTTCCCTCTTTGAAGAAAGAGATATTTTTAATTTAATTGGGAAGATTTTTCAGGACCCAGAATGAGTCTTAATTATATTTGCAAAGCCTAAAGACAAATCACCTGGATGTAAAAAGCCTAGTGGCTTAGGAGGGGTTTTGCAATGAGTCTAAGTTAGTTGTCTGTCCATTCTTCATTGAAAAAAAGGTCGTTACAGACTTGAAGTATTTGATAGCAGATAGTGAGTGATTGAATTAAAAGAAAACGCTCATCAACTGAGCCACATAGAGAGTGGAGTTCACCTCTCCTAAGTGTGTGGACCCAGCTGTCCAAAATCAAGATAGATGTGTAGGATGCCCTTATAGCCTTGGGAGAAAATAATTGCCTTTTGTGGGTACTTGATTCCCATTACCTTAGATGCTGGTTGGAAGATCATACTTAGAGAGCTGTTTTATTGGAAATCCTCAACTATAGTGCAACCCTAGACACCTAAAAAGTGAGTCATTTAAGTTGATTATCTTTTAGATGTATAAATTTACAAATAAGACACATATTTTTATGTAAACCATTTCCCTGTACATTAGAAAGTGGGTAGCACAGTTAGTAGCATTGGAAGCTTAGCTGTGAGCTTTCTGACTTGCTTAGTTTTTAACATTTAGGTATCTGTGTCTTAAGTAAATTTATGAACAGTGCCAGATTTTGCATGTTGGAGTCCTGGAGCACTTTATGCTTGTGACTTTTCTCCTTCTCCTCCTTCCTTAGCACCAAAACCAAAAAGAATGGTGTGTGTGTGTGTGATTGTCAGATCTTCTTGCCTTCTCCACAAGGGCATCACACTCTTGATACAAAATAGCTGTTCCAGTTGCACTCTGATTAGTGTACAGTAGTGTCTTAAGAGTGGGCTGGAGTTGCTTTACTCTTTGAACAGGTAAAATGGCTCCCCTGAGTCTTGAACATGAGATTTGTTCACAGCATTTGCCAGAGAGCCAGGAGGGGAGTGAGGCAACTGCTGATGAAGTTGGTGTAAGGGCACTTGGTGCAGAGCAGGTCATTAATCAAAATTCTGAGTTGTTGCAGAAGCATTAAGAAAGGTAAGTGGCTTATTTAATTCAGAGCTGAGACATTATGGGTAAAGCTATGCTGCTTTAGAGCATATTCACAATAAGGGGGTTTAAGGATTGGATTATTGCCATCTGCACCAATCCCTAATATGGAAGAAAAAAAAAGTGGAGTTTGAAATGCCCTGCTCTCCTGTTACGGTGGTTGCTAGTGAAATGCTGCTGTGACCTGGCCACTGCTTCTGAAATTGTAACTGGCCAAGACAGTCTGCTGCAGGTGTAATGGTAGCAAGAGGCTAGTGTGGCAGAACAACATCTGTATCATTTTCCTGAGGCAAGTTCAGGGCTGGTGAGTTAAGTGGAGAAGAGTGGGCCTTTCTGTAATTGCTGGTCCCTGAATATCTCGGATATACAGAATCAATGTGTGCTGTGGCCAGCATGTTCATTTGTGCAGGCTTTCAGGTTAGCAGCTTCTTTCTTTCCCTTGACTAGAGATGGTTCTGTTCTCATCTGTCTACTTACCCAGGAGCTGACAGGCTGGAACCGTGGCTTATGGGGAATATAGGTTAGGTGTCTCCCTTTCTTCTTAAATTGATGTGTGTTTCCGCTTCAATACAGATGCTGGTATTTCCGCTTCTCTTCAAGGGGAGCTGCTGATTCCTGCAATTGTTGCTGGAAGTGGTCTGTGCTGAGCACAGGGGGTAATGCTTAGAGTTGTAGGGGTGAGCAGAAGAGTGAATGTTTGTTCTGTCTTTGCACAATCAGTGAATTTTGCAGTATTCTGGACACTAGCTAGAAAATAACAACAGGGCATAAAATGGCCAAGACGGCCATCTTAGTGTCATTGTTGTGGTTTTTTATTTTTTCTGAATTGTCATGGAGCCTCTGAGTTTTATCTGGATGGCTTTCAGGGTTTGGCAGCAATGGCATGTACTTCCACATCCAAAGAAATTCAGGAATATTGCTACATCGTGTCTTTGCTGACTCTGCAACGCAGCAGTGTTGGGCTGTGAGCCCAAATCATGGTGGGAAGATAGAAACCTTCTGACCCAGAGGTAAGAACCACCAAATGGGCAAGACTTACAGCAGAAAAGAGATAATCACAGAGAAATGCGGATTTTAGGTGAGGGGATAAAACTTTTGTTCTTTTGGTCCAAGTTCTTAATGAGAGGGCTATAATTAGGCTAGAATTATCTTTATGGGTTCAGTATTGGCAAGCTAAAATTCAACTGCCTCTTAATCAGCATGCAGTATCTTCGCGGTCTTTCACGCTTGAGTCAAACCTCACTTTCACTCTTTGTGCAATGCCACAGCATACAGGTGTCCTGGTTTTGGCTGAGGTAGAGTTAATTTTCTTCCTAGTAGCTGGTATAGTGCTGTGTTTTGGATTTAGGGTGAGAATAATGTGATAACACACTGATATTTTAGTTGTTGCTAAGCAGTGTTTACACTAAGTCAAGGACTTTTCAGCTTCCCATACTCTGCCAGTGAGGAGGTGCACAAGAATCTGGGAGGGAGTATAGCCAGGACAGCTGACCCAAATTGGCCAAAGGGATATTCCATACCATATGACGTCATGCTCAGTATATAAGCTGGGGGGCAGGGATCGCTGCTTAGGGACTAACTGGGCGTTGGTCAGCAGGCGGTGAGCGGTTGCATCACCTCTTGTTTTTTTTCCTTCCTGGGTTTTGTTCCCCTCCCACACACATGCACAATTTTTTGTTGTTATTATTATCGTCTTATTATTTCAAGCATTAAACTGTTCTTATCTCAACCCACGACTTTTCTTACTTTTGCTCTTCCAATTCTCTCCCCCCATCCCACTGGGGGGGGGAAGGGTGAGCGAGTGGCTGTGTGGTGCTTAGTTGCCGACTGGGGTTAAACCACGACAACAGATCTGCACAGTACATAACCACTCAGGAAAACCTCTTTCCTGCTCGTTCTTCAGTGATGTGTCGTTCCTCATAGGTTGATTTGTCTTCATTTCTGTTACGAATATTTTGCCAGTTCTGCTGTAAGTATCTGAAAAATATCCAATTATAGAATTAGAATTGTGTTAAGAGTTTGGGATTTTTCAGTAGTTTATGATTCCGGTTCAAATGTCGTGATAGCCACAGAATTCACAAAGTTCTGCAGCAACAGGAGAGGTCACATTTCATGCAACTTAGCCTTAGAGACAGCTTTCTCCAACACAAACATGTCTTCTGAGAGCAGGGCTGGAAAACCAGGTGGTAAATTCTTGTGGCTTGGCACTGGTGTTAGGACATGTAGCTTTTAGGGGACATAAGATGCTTTTAATAAGGGTTAACATAGAATTTAATGTTTTATGTTCCAGTAAGCTAAAAAGTAGTGTTTGAAACTACAGAGGGCCTTCTCTTCAGTAGGATTTAACACGTGGTATTTCATTTATTAGCTGCTGTGTGCTAAAAGGACTTTTTTGTTGCTTATTTGTTTTCCTAATGAGGAGAAGGGTGGACATTGTATAACTTCTCAGGCAGCAGCAATTACGCAACTGATCCTGTTACTGTGGAGCCGAAGTCCTTCCTAGTCCCTGAGCGCCAGCTGCTTGTGTTCTGGTTGCTGCTTTTTTTTCCTTTTCCTTCTTCCCCTCTGCCACCCCGCTTCATTTGTGAACAAGTTATTTTCTTTCCTGTGTTGCTATTTCCTTCTGTCTCCAATGCCAGTGAGACAGTGGCTCATTTGGGTTTATTCTTCAATTCACTATGCTGCAAAATCAAACTGCCCTTGTCTGTCACGTGAAGTATGAAATGTACAGAGAAATGAATTTTTTCATGAGAAGTAGAATTGCTTGACACTTTATGTGTATATAAGAAAAGGCATTTGCTTGGATCTAAATGAAATGTTATTGCAAATGGCCTTTGTTGAAGCTAAGGTCAAAAGTTACAAGTTCATGCTCTCATGATATTAGAAGCATGTAAAAAGCTGGTTTTTTTTTTTTTTTTTTTTTTTCTTCTTCCTTCAAAGGGTGGGCCTGAGAGAAATTTTAACTCTTCTTCCCCTGGGATCACCAAATAAAATATAGTACTCTCATTTATAAGATGAGGTAGTTGTATATCTCATGCTTTTACAGCCAGGTGATCCCACTGCAGTGTAATAAAGGCAGTTGATATTTTGTAAAAATGCTGTACGTCTGACCCTATTCACACTTCATTTTCAGTTCACAGTTTTATGTCATGCTGTTTCCATTTCAGGTTACATGGCTTCCCATGAGCTTAAGTGACCATAGACAGGCTGTTTTGATCCGCGATAAACATTCGGAAACCTGCCTGTACAATACTGAGTGATGGGACAAGAGATGGTAGACTTTTAGACTGCAACACTGTTCTCTGCTTACAGATGAACTGAGTATACCATATACAAGTCCCAATAGAGGAGAAATAATAGTTGATCTGTGATACCACACTATTTGCTACACTGTTTGTGTTTCCACATCAAATGTGATCTGTATCAGTCATAAATAGGCTCTAGTGCTTAGTGTCCTGTATCAGGAAATAAACTGGGGATAAGGGTTTAAGGTCCTCATTTGGTTTGTAAATCTTATGCTAAACAAGTTACAGGGAGTGCAAAGGATGCATTTGCTTGCTCACTGCAAAGGATGCATTTGCTTGCTCATGGTGGATCTGATATTTGGGGATATCAGATGGATATCCTCTACTGTGGATCAGGTATTTGGGGAGATGGCAAGTTGTCTTAAGATTTGTAAAAGTGCTGTCATTTGTAAGAAATTATGGTCCTTTCGGTCTGAGCTATTTTTGTTGGAATTTCTTTTCCTTCAGTGACAATATGCCTCAGTCTGCTTTAGATAGACCAGGTGTACAGAAGATGTTCTCTTTTGCAACCAAAAGACTGCACGCATAATGTGTATACTTCAGTCCTGTCTACTCATACCTCTACCGCCTGAATTTCTCATGGCAGGAACGTCAAGTTCTGGCTCAGAAGATACTGTGCTCCTCAAGTATAGCCTCGCCCAGCTATGCATGTTCAATCCATTTTTGATAGCCACGTTTGTCATTGAGTTATTTGGTTATTTCTGTTGTTGGTGAAGACTCTGCTAGAGTTCATACCTCAGCTCTGCAATTCTGGCACTATGAATACAGTTGTACTTTACTGGAGCTCCTGATACTGGGGAAGCCCAGAAAGTAATGATGAGGAGGGAAGGATTGCAAAGATTTTTCTGGAAAAATACCCCAAAACCAACAAAACAGGTAGATATCATGGCTAGCTCTTTGTCACCATGGTGGTGGGGATGCCCTGGTCTAATGTAGAGTTCCCAAAAGTAATGCTTGTGTAAGGCCCATAACTTCATTGAGAATTCTGAAATTGCTCTTCAGATCTTCTTGGCTGAGGTGTTCTGTGATGGTAATCCCAGAGTTCTCAGTGACCTCAGAACTTCTCCAAGCCGGATTTCTGTGGCTTTTGGGAACTGTCATTTCTGGCCATGAAATGGGTGTGGGTTTTTGTTTTCTGTTTCTGTTTTTTGTTGTTTGTTTGTTTGTTTTTTAAAATAATGGAAGGAATTTGGAAATCAGTCTTTAACTTACTAGCTAACTTGTAAAGGTCAGAGAAGACCTGTCTCAAAACACTTTGGAAAACATCAGGTTATGACCCTGCATAAAGCATCTTTGTGTCAGATTTGTGTATGCAGTGTTTCCAGGTACCAAAACAAACACTTGAAAGACAGTGAAATGGAAGTCAATGCACATGGTTTAACCTGGACTTGAGAAGTATGTCAGATGCTTTTTGAAATACAAACCTGTTAGTTCAGGAATTTGCCCAAGAACTTATTTGAATTCCAAAATAACAGCAATTCTTTAAAAACATATGGTGGAGTGATTTGTAAGGAATCTATGTCTGTCCTGTCTGCTGCAGGAGAAAAGGTGATTATTTGAATCAGTGTGTTCCTGGAGTGTTTGTTGTTTGTCTCCATGTCTCTGCTTTGTACATATGGTTCTTGCAATTGATTCACTTAGCGTTAAACGATACGGTCCTCGAGAAGGATTTAACCACTCTTTAGCAGTTTCAGTGAATACATGCATAACTTAGCATGTGACTTTCTGGTTGTAGTGGTGTGTTTGACAAGATCCAGTATGGATTAGTAACTTAAAAGTCTTTTTTTCTTACTGCTGGTTTCCAAAATAGTTAGCGGTTGAGCTAGAAATCTGAGAAATTGAACAATTTAGGAGGAAGATGTTTCTCTGCTGCTTTGGAGAAAAGATTTTGAAAACTGGTGGTTTCTCTTCCAAGTTGCAGTTGCCTAAATCTCCCCTTTTCTTTTTCAGCCTTAGTGCAATGTTGAGTTTGGTTATCAGAGAATTTATTTCCTGTTGAAGGCAATGGAAAATGATAATTCTACATGTGCTTCTATCAAGTTGGAGGTAAGGGTTGGTACCAATTTACAATGGTGTTAGGAACACACTGGAAATGAACAGCAGCTCAAGTTCAGTAACATTCTTCAAGAATTTCTTGATCAGTCTGTAATATCTCTCCTATTAAGTGCTGTTTGGATTTTCTGCATAACTAACTACTAAGGACATAACGATTAAATGCTAATTCTCTTAAAAGAGAGTTCAAACTAATCTGTCGATTGCACCTTTACTCTTACAAGAGTAAATCTCAATTGTGTTACCCAGTAAGAAGAGACTTGAGAAGAATTTTAATCAGGAATGGTACTTGATCACACTATTCAAAGGCTGTTTACACTTCAAATCTTGACCAGGAAGGGAACCAAGGTGGTGATGCTTCATTGCAAAGAAGGCAAAATATTATTGCCGAAACTGGTCTCTTAAAAAAACTAATTCCAACTTGAGATCTCCTGACAGACCTGGGTTGCAATATGAAAATCTGTGGTGTTTGGAAGTTGAAAAGCATGCAGGTCTAGTATCTTGGTTAAGCTTTTTAAAAAAAAAAAAAAAGTCCATATAAACTAGGAAAGACGGTGACATCAATAAGCTTAATGACTTGTCTTGTATGGTGTGTCCTGATTCTGTGTTATCTTTCTTGAGCTCTGTTTAAATAAATCTCAGTTTGTAAACGTGATTATTCTGGTACCTTGCAATGTTCAGCAGTGCTCCTCATTTTGTCATAGTGAACCTAAAGACTTCTGATTGTGTTGTGAAAAGCCTGATTCCTTCAAAATAACACCACATGAACTTTGGTTTATTATGATTATTTTAATGATGTGGGCAGCAAGCCAAATGGGACATTTCTTTACAGGATTGGTAGGAATCTACAGTCATCAAATTATGATTAGCTGGTGTCTTTAATGATATTTTTCAAACTAACTGTAAGGACACTTTTTTTTTTCTTCCTGAAAATTAAACCCGAACAGAAATAAACAACAGTTTAAATAGTGTTAACAGACAGCTTTTATACCTCACCAGTTTTTAGCTTTCTTTTTACTTCGTGTTCACTTATTTCTTGTGCAGCAGAATGGTAATGAAATTTTATGGTATTGGGTTGTTTTTGTTTTTTTTTTCATTATGGACGTATTTTTTTGTATGCTTTGGTTATGGCACAAATAATTTTAGCCAGAATCATTTTTTTTCTGATTTACTCTGATATTTCTAGTGCAGAATTTTTGAGGAGTTTTAACTTTGCAATAGGAAAAATAATTGTGACCAACTCAGATTGCGGTTAGTATAAGAGTAGCAGGAATTTTTCATTTGGTAAATACTCCAAACGGATAGTAAGGGAAGAAATTGTAAAAGAATGATACTGTCGGTGGCTCACAGGCAGAGGAAGAAGAGATTCTTCAAATTATATTTGGAGCAAGTTGAGTAAGAATGTGTTAAGGGGAAGGAAGGATCAAGCTGTATCATCAATTAGCTGCTATATTCCTCTTCCTAAATGTTGTCCCCTCTCCCTTCATCAGCAAAAAACCAAAACCAAACCACCACCCCCCCCCCCAACCAAAAAAAAACACCCCAAAAACAAAAAAAAACCACCCAAGACAAAAGTACAGACGGAAACTTAAAATTCATGCATACGCAAACTCAATAACTACAAGTCTGTTAGAAATATTTACTAATAAAGATACGATTTTGTGCCCATGGTAACAGGGAGAACTGGATAACTGTGGAAAATGAGTTAAAATTACGATCTGTTGATACTTTTCTCTTAAGATATATTTCTTCATGGTTGACCATACAGACCACTCAAATAGTGAGGTTACTTGATGACTGAAGAGTCGTTGCAATTTCATGTTGGCAAGTGACATTTCCTTGACTTATGTCATTCAGTGTCTTTAATATTTTTTTTTCCTGTGTGTGTTAAAACTTACCCATTTGAAATGGTCTGGATGTGAAACTTACTTCCTACTGAGTCTTTTTGCAGATCTTGCACTTCAAAGGGAAGGCTTTAATTCACCCACGGTTTTTTGTGTAGAGACTTCATGTCTGGAGTCTTGGCAGGACAGGTTCTCTTTGTGTGGAATACATGCTTGGACAGAAAGAAAACATTGAAAACTAAATTTGTTATCTGCATTCTTCCGCTTTCAACTTCTTAGGATTGCTAGGCAATACATCAAGTTACACTGTTAATTGGAGCATAAAAACGGGTATTATTTAGTGGTCAAATCTGATTCAAGTTAATAATGATCAGGAGTGTGTGTTATGAGATATCTTTGTTGGCCTGTGATCTCTCTCTTGGATCCAACAACTCAGAAGAAAGGAAAGGAAAAGCAATGAATGAACTGAGGAATGAAGGGATTGTCTGGGGAGACACTGAGGAAAGTTGGTTTGAATTCTGAATGCGAATTTAGCAGCACGAGATCCACTGTATGGAAATATTTTAAATATGCACACAATGAAAATTGAGCTATGATGCCTGAACAAATTAAAGCTCACAGGCTGAGCGTTTTGTTGAGCTCTCCCAGTTGCAAAGTCAAGTCCTTTTGAGAAACAGACTAGCGTGTTTCAAGTGCTGAGTGCTACTTTCTGGAAAAGGAGAAAGAAGTACATGGTCATAATTTTTGCAGATTACTTTTAAGAGTGACTCCATTTAGACACATTTCTTTTTAGGACTTGATCTGCAGTACCTTGGTTTCCCTTTGGTTCAAGAAAAAGGAAAAACCAATTAGCTTAGTATATTAAGTGCCAGCGATGAGCCGCATGGGGAGGTCTGAACCCCCAAATGGCTGTGGCAGCTAGTCTTCTGTTCAACTTGGGGGTCAGTAAATGAAAAGAGATGACTTCTTACTTTGGACACTCTTTGATTTCACATTGCAGGCTGAAACAGTTATTGGGATATTCAGTATTGGTTTAATCTGTTGATGTTTGTTGGGATTTTTTAAAATTTTATTTCTAACACCTGTATTAAGCCGGTCAAGACAGGAAAAGTTTGATTCAAAAAGAAATCCCTGGCAGCTGCCAAGAAGGCAGAACTCAAAGCTGCGAGGACTTTGCAGGCAGTCTGCAGAACAAGTTCTCCCAGGAACACGGTAAATAATCTTGGACAATATTCAGAAGGTCTCTCTCCTGTCAGGATGGTGGTGGTAGTTCAGTGGATTTCTTTGTTTCCAGGTAGCTACTGGAATAAGGTATCATCTCATTTACCATCAGAAGCTGGTAAACTGTGCAGAAAAATAGGCATTTATGGAAATTGTTGTCTTAATGTTCCTTTCCTAATGTGCCTTGTTACTTCAGTTAAGTTAGAAATGACTTGGACTTGGAGAGAGCTGTCCGAGCATGTGCTAGCCTTGCAAACTCACAGAGTACAAACGACTGGTTACAGATGGGAGTTCGAGGAGCTGAGTAAAAAGACTCTTCTTGCAAGATGAGAATCGGAATTCTGCAGCACTCTTCTGAGAGGTGAAGGTTGGCAAATTGCGGTGAGATGGCTAGCACCGCAGCTACAGAAACGTTTTGTAGCTGTACATGTGCTCTGGAAACAGACTCTGAGAGCTGGAGATTCCTGGTGCAGTGTGTGATAGAATAAATAAGTAAAGCTTTATTATTAGGATTTATGTATATCATCACCTTTGACTTGTTCAGTTGCAATGTTGAACAGAATCTTTAGGATATTCATAAACATTTAAATATATACCGATCTGTACTTTTGGTGGTCAGGGTGCTTATTGCCTTAACTCTGTCTGAGCTGGCAAAATTCTCTAGCAAAAAGAGATGTGACCCAGAGACCTTCTGAGAACAGTAAAATTTAATTTAGCAGAGAGGAAACAATTTCTTGGAATACATGCACTTCAAGGCTTTGAGTCCAAGGTCGCTGACCAGAAAAGAGTTCTTGTAGAACAGAAATAGCTAGCTGGAAACCCAGAAATGAATACTCCTCTGCAAATCTGTTTCTTCTGATCCCTGGGAATACCTGGACACTGGCTGTGCAGCACACAGCCTAAAAACAGTGTGCTTAGCCCAGGGCAGGAGGACTGGTGGGAAATGTGTGCAGCCTGGCTGGCACGTTACCTGGAGGGCTGCTTCCTCTTTGCCTGCTGCCCTAATTTTCCTTTCACTCAACACACACTGAGCAAGTGGCTTGGTGCTGCGCATGTTGTGAAGCCTTGTTCTAGGCTTTTGGGTGAGGATACTGTTGAGGAGATGAGTGTATGCTAGAGCTGCTAGCCAGGAAGCACAGCTACCTCTCCATTATCTGTGGGGCAATTTCCCCATGACACAGATAGACAAAAAACACAGACTCACAGATGCAAGAGCTAACTTGATGCAAGGTCAGCTCTGGCCCTTATGAAAATGCTACCTGAAGTACAGCACCACGCAAATGGCTGTGCTGTTGTCCAAGGCAGCTCACCAGGGCAGCTGCTTTTGGGCAGTACCCTGGACTCGACTTGACTCCAGATAGGACCACCAAAA
This sequence comes from Pygoscelis adeliae, assembly GCF_000699105.1. Classification (NCBI taxonomy): domain Eukaryota; kingdom Metazoa; phylum Chordata; class Aves; order Sphenisciformes; family Spheniscidae; genus Pygoscelis; species Pygoscelis adeliae. Next base: position 900,057 of record NW_008825107.1, read on the forward strand.
TGTTGCCGTGCCATGATTCTCTGTGATCCTTGTTAAGGAAGGGTTGTTAGCATGTGTCAAAATGTTGCCCCCACACTGGGGGTGCTGGAGAAAAACTTGTCACAGGACTCATGTGCTGCGCGACATGGCAGCTGGAATGGTGCTTGAGGAACCTGCTAGGATCTTCTAGGGCTGGATGCGAGTCAAATACAAAAGATTCTGCTAGTCAGGAGGTTTGTATGCTTGGGAGGGCCTGTCCTCTGCCCAACATGTCCTATAGTACGTCTGCTTTATGTTCCTTTCTTCCTGTTTTTCATTTACTGCAGACTTAATGACTGTTTTTCTGGCCCCCAAGCAGATGCCCCGAGAGAAAATTATGTCTGCTGGTGGAAAGGTTACCTTCCCTGTTGTGAAGTAGCAGAATAGGCAGGAAGCTGAAGGCTATTGAGTGGTTAAAAGAATCTATACAGTTGAGAGATTTGGGAAAGCAGAGCAGTAAGTCAACTGACTTTGCACGTTAAATGTTAGAATGGGACTCTGGGATTAAGATTCACTATATACGTGACAGTGGGGAAAAGAACCTCTCAAGATCTCTCAGGTTGGGAGAAACCTTGGCAGGCCTGTAGTCCAACCTCCTGCTCACAGCCCGACCAGCTGTGAGATGGGACCAAGTTGCACTGGGCTTGATCCTGTCGTGTCTTGAAAACCTCCAAGGCTGGAGACAGCACAGCCTCTCTGGGCTCTGTTCTGGTGCCTATCTGTCCTCGGTGGGGGAAGAAAGCTTCTCTTTATATGCGGTCTGAACCTCTCATATCAATTTATGCCTGTTGTCTTTCGTCCTCCCGCCATGCAGTGCTGTGAAAAGCCTGGCTTCATCTTTGGTTTGCCAATAGCCTGTGGCACCTTTTAATATAGGTCAGCCTTCAGTCCTTGTTAGGAAACTGTAACTTTGTGATTAATTAAAGTAAATCAAAATGAATTTGAGCTTGGAATTAATGACAGGGATAGCATAGTGATATATTGAATACATTATGCAATATAACATCAGTGAGTGTAGCTATATGGAGCAAGCTAGCATGTAGACGCTAATTAAGAGGGAAAAATCTTTATTTGCTTTTGAGTGTATTATTTGGAACAACTTACACATTTCTCTTCATAAAAGAAACAAATAACCGTCCCCCCCACCGCCGAGGCAATTGAACGTAGTACTTAAAATTGTGTTGCAAGCCTCCAAATATCATCAAGCTGATCTGTTCTTAGGAGTGCCAGAGCATCTGTCCTCCAGGGAGGTATCTGACCTTTGGATTTCAGAATTTTAGAGACCAGTGATTTTAGATAATCAGGGTTTGTCTCTGTGTCCAGAGGTTTTATTCGTTCCTGTGGAGAGCTAAAGGATTAGCAAGGCATTAACTTCCTGAAATGAACAGAGAACCCCTCTATTATTCTAGTTTTTGTTTCCGATTTGATGAAGCAAAATGTTATGTGTTCATGAAGGTTTTTTTTATTCTTTCATAAATAAAATAATAGCTTGTATAAACAATACAGACTCACTATTTGAATTGTATTTGACTGATCTGATTAAGGGCCCTGTCTTTTGTTATTTGATCAACTTATAAAGTATGTACATGGTCACTAATCTTTATTTTAGAAGAGATGACCACTGTAGTAAGCTTGACTATCATCCTCTTGGAGACACACAGGGATAAGATGAGAGGCACTGGACACAAGCAGCAACGAGGTAAATTACAACTGGGATAAAAATTTACACCATGAAGGTAGTCAAACACTGGAGTTGGATTCTCAAAGACGTAATGGGATTTCCACCCTTGGAGATGCTCAGAACTCACCTAGACCTCTGAGCAACCTGATATAAGCTGACCCTTTGCTGAGCAAAGGTTAGGCCATGTGACCTTCATAGATGCCTTCCAGCCTATATCATTCTGTACTTACATGTAAACAACATGCAGTATTTCTATGATAGGAATCCTACTGCTGTAACATTAAGACCCAATTACTTAATTTGAAAACCTCTATGTAAAAAGATAGTGCTTCTTATCAAGCAATTTAATTAATGAAATTTTATGTCACAGGTGACCTGCAAGTCAGTTCAGCATATCCATTTAGGGAGCATCTTGAGTTTAATGCTGACAGATTGCAATTTATTTCTACAAGAAGTGCATTTCTTTGCTGTTAAGAGCAGAAGACTGTTTATGGGTGATTGTGGATTAATGCATCCTTGGCAAAGAATTTTGTAAATTGAGGACTGAGTACAGTAGATATTCTGAAGACAACTTGAAATAAATTTTACTAATCTATTTAAATGTACATGGTTTTGATGGTTCATTTGGAGGGGGAATTAGCATTTATTTCCATTTGGAACATCAACTTATAATAGTAGATATTATCAAAGCATGCAAATTTAATTAGGAAGTAATTAAAGAGTGAAGTAACATCAAGCATGTACGACAATTTTCTTGTTCCTTTTTCAGTCTAATTTTGGCCTTGACTTAACATAAATGCACAGTTTATGGAGCACTTCTTTCCAGTGGCACAGAAATCAGGGGTTGCGTTAAGTCTTCCTGACTCTTCCAAATGACTGTGGTAACACTGAAACAAGACTTGTGCTCTCCAACAGAGCTTGCCTGCAGTAAATGAGACTGGATTTATTTCCTTGACTTTCATTATCTTGCTTTAAAAAAGCTTGAGTTGTTGGTGTTAAACTTTCCTTGCTTTTAAATTCTACCCAGTGTCAAATTGTTGAAGTTCTTTTTTGGTGTTCTGCCTCTCTGTGTATGGGATGCTTCTGGAGGAGACGTGAAGGTAGCTGCAGCTCAAGCAGTTTCTCTAGGGTGATGTCTCCTTTTATTGTACTTTTGATACCGATGTTACTTACGGTAACACCTGGTTGGCCTTTTGCATATGTATCTTCTCGGTGCTTTGCTATGTTGAGAAGAATCTGGCTGAAATGCAACCCATTAAAGACTAGAATCTTTCAGGTAAGAAGGGACCATTGTCTGAAAGGCATAGGAGTGCATGGTGCCTGAGATATCATCCGTCAAGTGTTTTGTAGTTTGATTGCTTTTAGCTCTTGGATGACTTCAGTGGAAAGGAGCAACATTTAAGAGTTGTATCTAGTAAGGTAGCTGTAATGATCTGCTACTATGACCCCTTTCATGAGGGTTTTCCCCTTTGCAGTTGAGTGTGAAAGTGTCTACATTTTGAGGGTTGGCATGGGACTTGGCACGTTGTCTCACAGAGTGGGATATCTTCCTTCCCCCCCACCCCCCAACATGATTAGTTGTTGGGAATATAAGCTAAAGCATTCACATTGTTTTGGCCTGGTTATAATTGGGATTGCCTGCTCAAACAGTGTGTCTGTCATTATGTGTAAGAAGTAGAGGCTTCATGTGGTTACAGTGCTTATCTGTTCTTACGTGCATTTCTGGAGCTCGGAGACAGGACATCATCTGTGCAGAATTTTGTGCCCTAAATCATACTGTCTTAAATAGTCATAAAGCAGAGACATTTGTAATTTAGATCACTAGATGTAAGATCTTCCCCTTCCACCTCCAGAAAGATGTGTTTAGGGTGTTGTGGTTTTTCCTCCCTGCCCCCAGCTGGTATCATCTTTCTAGTGTTGCTTGCTTTCCAAGCTGTGTTACACTTGTTCTTGGGGACAGCAAGAACACTGAGTTATGGATGGTCATGTTCTGTTTTAAGTTGAAGATGGATGGAGTAATAGTTGGTGAAAATCTTTTAAGCAGTCCGTGGTGACAAGTGTTGGTAGACTTCTGTGTGTCATTTTTGCTGTTTTCTACTGTGAACCTCCGGGGTTGATCTATGAGAAGGTGAAGTGTGTGCCTTAATGCATTTCCTTCTTCATCTTTCTTGAGCATGAGGAGGTTAATGGAGTCTTCACTTGGAGGTATGCATTCATTTGGAAGTATGACAAGAATGCCAAGAGCTGGATTTAAAAACAAAAAGCAAAAGAATCCATTAATACCTGTGAGGAGAAGAAAGTACCCAGGTTGCTGGAGTTGTGAACTTTATTGAAGAAAACAGATGTGGTAGCTTTACTTGTCCCTGCATTTGGGTTTACAATGCTGGAGCTTGGTTATTTGCTACTGGAGAAGTAGCAAATAAGAAGCAGTAAAGAAAGAGGGCTTTGGAGGGAGCCAGAAACTGAAGTGCTCTACCTGGTTTGGTTGGGTTTTGTTTTTGTTTTGTTGTTTTTGTTTTGTTTTTTCTTTGTTTGTTTGGTAATAGGTTTTTTGTTTTGTGTGTGTGTGTTGGTTTTTTTCCCTTTACAAATGAGGCTGACCCTTCTGTGGGCTTTTAAGGTCTTTTCTTTGTCAGAGGGAAAGATCTGGCTCTTTCAACCTGATCCTACTGTTAAAATAGCTGGAGGTACTTAGACAAGGTATTGCTCATGTTTGTATTCCTTCTCTTAAATTCTGTGTACAGAATATATTGTTACCTAACTTATTTCTCATCATTGTAGACAGTGTAAATTCAGATATCGGCTCCTGCTGGTATATGGTCCTGACCTCTTGCCTTATCTAGCTAAAGATGGGCTTTGTCTTCACGTCCCTTGTAGTGCATCTGAAAGTGTACCAGTGACATAGAGAATGCATGCTAAGCACACATCTCTACTAGAAAAGGCAAAAATTGGTCTTGGGTCACGTAATGTTTATGATCCCTTTGATTTCTTTCAGTTAGAAGCAGGATTTTATCTCTATCAGACGTGGAGTAAGTACTAGCACTGAATTACTGTAATTCCTAGCAACAACTGTTTTGGGCTTCAACATCAATGCCGTGTTCAGCTCCCACTGATGTGTGTTTTGTTAGGAAAAGGTAGGAAAATGGCTGGTTAGGTCTGAATAGGTTTCTGTTAAATACCTGTGGTGTGTAGCGCAGAAGAAACCTGATGCTGTTTTAGGGCTTTCATTTTCTAATATTCTGATGGCACCAGTATGGTATGTGTAAACTTGATAAACACAGTTTATCCACAGAGGAGTACTTGCAAAATATCTTCAGTGAGGGGAATGCAGCTAAGTTGGAAGTCTGCGTAGCATTTTTATTTCTTTTTCAGAAATGAGACGTACAAAAAGGCAGATTTTATGGTGTTACTTTATCAGTTTGCTTCTTTGCAGGAACCAAGTGGTTTGTGATTGCTGAGATTTGTTATTCAGCACTTTTTGTGGGATGTCTGGTGAGGGTAGCAATCAAATTCTATTTGATTTGTTAAACTCTAGAAATAGTGCCTAGAAGTACTGAGATATTCAGTTGAAATAAAAATAGAGACCTAACTAAAACTCCTGGTGCAATACCTAGTGGGATGCAGCAGTGCAAATGTTTTATGTTACAGCAAGCAAATTATTTAAATGACAAGGACAAAGAAGTAATGGCAGCTAAGAGAAATTATTCAAACCATACATAAATGTTATTAGAAATTGATTTAAACTTATCAGCATCAATTCTGAAGAAGAATGTTTGGATAAACAGTAGTCAAAGTTCAGTTGACTATATCCTTTATCTTAACAAAACATGTTTATAATAAAAAAGTGCATTTATTACAAAATATATGCTGACCCAATGTGTTATGCAGTTAAAAAAAAAAGGCTTTTATTTACCTGATGGAAAAATATTTTTTATAATCTTATGTAATCATACAAACTACATGAACTCTTCAAGAAATGCCGTAGATTGAGACTTGTCTGAAAAAGATGTCTGTTAAACTTGATGGTAACTGCTGCAAAGTGTCACTTATGTTTTTACTGGTCATGCTCAAGCTGGCCACCCTAATATTATGTTCTGAAAAAATAGTTGGAAATGACATGTTCTAACTCTGAACCAAAGGAAGCCCTTCAGTGCAGCAGGGAGCTTTATGTAAGCCATGGGTGGGGGTGTTTTTGGTGACTGAAACTTGTTTTCTGATTGACACTTGATTTCTGGAAAATAATAGATGTGGCTGCTGCCAGAGTTCAGTGGTGGGTCATGAAAATGAAGTGACTCAAGAGCTGGGAGCCAGCAGCTTGGCTTCAGTTGCGCTGGCATTTGCTAAATCACAGGCTGCCTGTATGTACATCAGGGCGGATGTATTCTGGTGGATGAGAAATCATGAAGGTATTTGTTTTGCACAGCAAGTGGAAATATGGCAACTCTTTGTTATATTTGTTACTTGTCATTTAATTTTTCATGAGGTAATTGCTACTTGTTATGCTTTTGAAATGGTCATGAGAAGACACCTAATATGAAATGGGTAGTTTGGTTCTTCGCTATGCTTCTCTTCCATTATGGGTTTCAGCAGCCTCTGGATGGCGTGGGATCTGCAAATGGGAAAGCCATTAGCCAGAGCGCAAGGTGCCGCATGTCTTCTCATTGTGTGTCTGGAAAGGTGCAGTCTGATTCAGGGTGAACTTATATTCCTTTCTACACCCTTTCAGAGGACAGAGATGGGTAAGGAAGCCTGTAGGCAACGCAGCCATGGAGTCCCTTATGTGCCTGCATGCCACCAGGAGGTCCATTGTCCCTGTGGAGGGTCAGGAACCTAGTTCGGATGGAGAGAGGGTGAATACCCTAAGACATCTTCTAGGAAAGATAAATTCGAGACTTGATTGTTTGGAAAACATAGATCCTTTCCTCAAGCACAAAGAGGAAGGGGTTTGTTTTCCCAGAGGCGTTTCTCCTTTACAGCAAAGACTCGGTTAAGCGGGAGGTAACCGAGCTATGCTGTCCCCTTGGCACTGACCAGAAAGGGTTCTCCTTTCTCAGAACTTGCAGCAGGGTTTTTGTCTGAGTGTAGTGTAGTTGGAGGACATACACTAGCTGCCATTTCTGCTTGGGATGCTTCTGAGCCTTCACTAGGTTGGGGAATGCGAGGAGACTGGTGTCGCTTGAACCGTCTTGGGTGCTTCCAGAATTTTGCTGTTTGTGACCAGCGCCTTCAAAACTAAGCTATTTTGTTACTTCATTTAGTCACATTTCTTTGGAGGATGTCAGTCTTTTGGGATATTCAAGGTTGAAAACTTCTTCCTTTTTCTCATTGTTGGGGTGTGCTGTTGGCTTTGCAGCCACTTCTGGTAACTCAGCTGATAACCACAGGGAGAATTTAAGCTTGGGCAATACTAAAGATTGGTTGATGTAAGTAAAGTAGGAGTGGTTTATTTTTGGCACCAAGGAAGGCGTTTAGTTCTTGTTAACTATGTTTAAACAGTACCTCCTGCCCCCGTTGTTAATTGGTTTTGAGACTGCAAGTCAAAGCAACTGATTTTTTGCAGATGCTTTTGATGAAGTATTTCTCAAGCCATTGTGACCCTAACAAACATAAATATGGAAGTAGGATAAAAGTAAGGGAATAAAGACTTAAAGAGACAAGGCATTCAAGTGTACTGTGGGAATATAGATAAACTAGATGGTTCAGGTCCCAAAAGACCTGGTTGAAGGTATGGTTCCTTGGTGCTCCCACAACAATCATTCTTTTTACTGCATCCAGTTTCTGTTAGACCAAGTAAATAATGTATATGAAAGAGGGTTGCAAGCTGTCTTCAGGGTTTCACTTCCTAATGGTGTTTTTTTACAATTTTAGCTGGAGAAGATGCTGATACTACCCTTTGATTTCTGCTCAAGTAAGCTTGTGGGTTTTGAGTACTTGTTGTGTAATTGGTCACTGAACTTTGCAAATATAGTAAGTATTAAGTTTGGCTTAATTGTAGTCTGATCTGATTTGGAGCCCATACCTACCTGAGACTTCCATTGTCTGAATTTAAAAATAAAAATGTATCATTTTGAACCTGAGAGATTGTTGGTGATATAATAAAGTTCTTAATAGAGTGAAATGCAGTTGAAGGTAGCAGAAGCTACAATTCCCTATTTGTGTTGAGGTTTACTGCCAAGCTAGTCCTAGTAGCTGTTCCTATGACAAAAGGACCATTTGTTTATCCTCTTAGTTTAAATATTTACTTGCTTCTGTAGAGGTAAAAATAAAAGTGCTCACCCTACTTGCATTTCTGAGTTTCGTGGTCCAATTTCTACTGTTTCATGCGCTGTGCACACATGCAGTATTTGGTACCGGCTGCTGACTCCTTATTTTTCCTCATGAACAGTTGCATGACGATGAGATGGAAGTGAGGGGAGACGAGATGGGTAGAAGCAGAGGATGAAGGCTTTCCAAGTGCACTCATGTTGAATAAGGCGAGGATACTGTAGGGTGGTTCTCTGGCTTGATGATTGTGCATGGCAGCATGGGCCTGTGGTATGTCGCCCAGGCCTGGTGTGAACCTGGACTTTCTCACTGGCAAAGAAGTATCTAAGATACTGCATAAATCATGAGCATGGATGCAGCAACACACATGAGGCTGGATTCTAGGATATCTGCTGGTCTGAGTTTATCTAGTTTATTTTAGTTACAGTGACCACTGCAGGTGTGTTGCTGGAGCTAATCTCCTGAGAAAATAACTGTAAGCAGATGCCATGTGGCCTGTGGGTGGGAGAGGTAGGTGAGTTGAAGTAGTGACGATGCTATTGAGAATGCTAGTGGGGTGAGCGCATGAAGTGCCTGAGAGGATGGATCCCTCTGGAAATCAAACTCATTAGCCCGTCATCCTGTGTACTAGGGGGCATTGGTATATTTTTCTAGTTTGTTGCTCAGATGCCTTTACCAATTTCCTAGATTAAAAATAGAAGTATTCTTTCTAAAAGCAGGTTTCACTCAACAAGCAAGGGCCTTTAGTCTTACAATGAAATAAACACAGTTTAAAAACTCCCAGGAGTCTCAAATGGCTTACTTTGTTAGTTGACTTCCTTTCCTTGTCCTAGGAGTAGTGGAGGGTTTTATGGTCATGGAGAATGGAGTTAGAAGAGAACTTAATGCTGAACAAGTTACTGAAGTTTTTAGTGCATACCACAATGTTGTAACAAAATGTTTTGTTATTAAGCGCTGCAACATCTCTCTGAGCAAGTTTGTTGCATTAGTGCCATCTCTCTCACAAAGCCTTTCTAAGGTACCTGATACTGTGCTGCTTTTTTTGACCTGTGTTGATTCCCCGCCTAAAATCTTCCCTGCTCCTTTTAATGTACAAAATAATAAAACAACAAATGATGTGAATTGTATTATAAAGTTTTCCCAGTTGCTTTAAGTATGCCTGTACTGCGTAGTGCATTGTAGTGTAGGAACACCTGAACTACTAGTGCTGAATGGGGCTGATTGGGAATCAGAGGTAAAATAATGGTCTGCCATCTCATGGCTAATGAACCAAGGTGCAGCATTTCACCAAGGTACGTCGTTCTTTGCCAGGTCCAACAGTGAATAGTGCTGGTTTTGCTTCCTCTGCCACCTGCCTTGGGTTAGCTGGAGAATCTTGTCGTGATGGATTCATGGAGTCATGCTGAAGTGAGCTCAGACTCGGTGCCCCTTGTTGGTGCGTGTGCGTCCACTAGCAAATTCTAAGATAAGCATTTTATAACTCTGAAAAAAAGAGGCAGAAAAACTAGGGGAGAGGACAAGGAAAGCTAGGCACATTCAGTAGCTTCACAGTTGCTCAGCTGGGTTGGGGTCAATGCAGCTTAATTCTTATTCCCCTGCTGTAATGATGAGAAATCACTTAGTTCCTCGGAGGGATGCTCTTGCTGATCACAGGCTGTCAGTGCATTAATTACTGGGCTTGCACTTTACAGTAACTCTTTTAGCAGTTCATGTGCTCTCAGTGAGTATCATTTAATTGGGAAGATAATGCTTTTTTAAGCTTAATGCTGTGTGACAATTTCTAGTTTGCTACAGCTCCTTTTCCAGGAGCTATTTAAAAGATTTCTTAGGTTTGTGAAAGTCCAGTTGTCATAGGAGTGACTGCTCTTCCATTTCAAAATGGCAAAGCTCTGTGATTTTATTGTCACATTTATATCCTAACCTTTTTCCCTTTTACTTTACCTAGTGAAAGAACAGATTTGGTGTTGAAGAGAAACCTTGGAAAGGAATGGGCCCTGTTCTCTTGAAGCTCTTTGCCCTGATCCCAGGAATGCTGTAGAGGTTAGTGACATGGATGCTTAACAGCTTTTGTAGAAATTGCCTTTTCATTTGTAATTGGCACACTTCAATAAATTCTGTGTGAAGCAGTTCATTTGCCTGTCACTGAAAGAGAGTTAATTCAGGCACTGTCAGAACGTGGTCAATTTAAAATTGCTCTACCCAAACAAAATTTAGGGTTTTGTTTATCTGTGTAGATGCTGTAGAAATACATAGCTGGGTGGACACAGAAAGTTGCATGGTGCGATGCATGCTCAGAGTCAAGCTGCGTTAAGCTTGGAGGTTTTCATTGATAGGTTTAAAAAAAAAAAAAGTTGAGAATGATCGTAATGCATGAGATCATAATATATGATTATTTTTTGAGTTTTTCAAGTCTCTCATTTTTACTTTGAGAGAATAATACTCCTGCTCTTCAATAGAATGTCAGGCTGGGAGAGGTCCATTCTGTATCCATACAAAGGTAATGTTAACTCTACTTTTGCCTCGAGTGACTTGTATTTCGGTTTTATATCCTGGTTTCTTTGGATTATGTACAAGCTGGGTAGAGTGCTTGCTGTGAGTTTTTCCCAATAGCTATATAGTCCTGCTACAAATATTAAGGTCTACAAGAGGCTTCCTCTTGCGAGTAGAATATTCAATCTAGTTTACTTTCACATTTTTTGTAAAGCTAAAGAGGCTTAAGTGGATTTATCACCTGATGGATTTCTTCTTAACTAGTGAAGTCAAAAAAGCTCATATAACTATCAAATTCAGTAATGCTTTGTTTTGCTGATGAAAAATGAATGTAGCAAGTAAAATTTGATGAAGCTGGGGGAGTGGGGGAAGAGGTAGGCATGTTGAAGTGCTCCTAAACAAAGATGTCAATTTCCATAGGAGCAGTTGAGTTAAGATCTATTAAACTTGTCTGGTTACTGTAAAGGATTTCTAATCTTTGTTAGCTTACTTTAAAAGTATCGATGTGTGTGGTGTGGCTACTGAAGAGTAATGTCCAAGCTTTGCTAGGACACCCTTTAACATATAGACCCTTTTGGAGCAAAAAGAAAAAAGAACCACAGTGGGAAAAAATGCTGCAGCGCATCACAGACACAGAAAGTGAAGAGGTGACCCAGTGGAAAAAGACCCGCTAGTACAAGGAAACACTAGTTGGCGTCGCTCTTTGAGGCGTATAGAGCTTAACAACTGTTCTTGTAAGTGGTGCCATTTCTTATGAAGAACTTCAGTTATTTATATGTTCTCACCATCTTTATCTTATCTGGTATAAGTTGAGAGTTGTAAAATGTTCAAGGGGAGGTATCGCTTCTAATTTAACAAAAACACACAGAAAGACAAAAACCCCAAAATACATCCTTCCATATGAAATCCTGCATTCCAACATCAGTGCTTTCATTCTAGCTCTGTGCTGCTTTTTTAGTCTCCAATGTTTTATTCATTAATGAAAAAAAAAATCTGTCCACAAGGGGGTCTGATAGAAATATGCCTTTTTACTTTCATAGAAAATACCTTGCTCCCTTCAACCTACTGTGTTTAGATTCTAATTTTTAAAAAATATATTCTACTTTATGGAGAATAAAAGAAGATGAAAGGCTCATCTCCTCTCTCGTTAGTCTCCCTCTTGACTTAGTAAAAGGAGTTAGTTTCAAGCAGACTGTTGAATGCAGACTGTTTTGTGAATCTGTGAAGACCGTCTTATTAGTATCATGATCTGCTGTTCAGATACTTATGTAGGAAATACTTCCTTGGCACTTTACGCATCCTGTTCTTCCAGTTCTGAGGACATGCAAGAACTGGCAGAGCTTATTAGCTTGGGTTCAGCACTGCTGTGGTTATATTCCTTTCAGTCCTGAGCCTGCTATATTTGATTCGGTCAGGCTCTCCGTGGGGCCATGTTGAGTTTCTTTCCAGCTGTGGCATGACTTACCTGCAGCTACATGGATAATAGTAAAAGTCGCGATGCAGTTTATAAACACATAGAAGATAATGAGATAAAGGAAGACAGCCAACCAACATGAATTTGTCAGGGAGAAAATTATATCAAACTGATTAGTTTGCTTCCTTGACAGATGAATTGGATTACTGCATAAGGGAGGGAAGGGATAGAAGTGATACAACTTGAAGTGTATAAGGTTTTGAAGGATGTTCTTTTAAACGTAATACATGTAGTGATTTTTTTTAAAATGGGATCTTCCTTAAATCACTGTCCTGCAGGAGCAAAATTTATTAAAAATGGTTCAGTGGAGTAGTTAACACGGATTCAGGATCACCTGGAAAGGCATTTGAAGTAGGCTTCCTTACTAGCTTGCCGTGCCTGGATTTGTCAATAATGGCATCCATGATTTAGATGATGGAGTAGAGTCTACTTACAGAATGTGCAGGTGGTGTCAGTTTGGGAGTAGGCGGTATGAGCACCTCAAAGGGTTTATATTAAGGTGTTTGACTTGACAATTGGGGTAAGCTAAGTGTTTGCGTGTGTTCGTTTGACCTGACTCACCCATGTTTAATTGTTATACCACAGTAACTCAGTCAGTGTATATAACTTATTGAGCTTACTGATTTGAATGGTCTCTTCCAACACTCTCTTTTGTTTGTGGTACCTTTCTATCCTTCAGTAAAATTACAGCACTGAAACCTGGTACTTGAATGGACGTGGTTGTTACCTTAAAAAATGCTGTATCTGGATTTGAGGTCTTGAGACACCACTGAGTTACACATGTGGAAGGTTAGCAACACTCTTGGGAAGTCCCAGAATTTTTCTCTTGTGCCGGAGGGGAGCAGAAGGTTAGGCACTGTGGAGCAGGCAGCTGCTTTTGCAGGGTTCTAGCAGTGCCACCTCCCTGCCTTTCCACTGATGGCATAGCAACACATCTAGTTAGGCAGCTAACATCAGGGCTGCCTCCCTCTGTTTGGTCTCCGTAATGCAGCTAAAGCAGCTTGTCTGGACTCTGAAAGCAGGCTGCTCCTGCAGCCCCTCTTCTCTTTTTGCATTTCTGCATGCATAGTCCAAAACATATGCTGCTGTCTGAGTGGCTGTTTGAGGTTCAGGAAGGATGGAGGGGCGGGGAGAAGCAGTGCTTGAGGTGTTCATGATGTGGATTATTGTTTGGCTTGTTGAAGATGTACGTGAGGGAAGAATAACTTCTGTATCCTTTTTGCTACATTGCTGGAGGAGTTACCAGTGCTTCCCTCAGCACCTCAAGCCTTTTCCCTTGCAGGACTTTGCCCTAATGTTTGTTTATTTGTAGTAGTTCCTTTAGTCTGCCACAGAGAGAAAATGTATGAGTAGGGAGGAGTGACCGTATTTTTTAAGAGCTTTTGTAGAATAAGGTATGAAATGCAGAAATAATTGTCGTCTGGGATGGTGTTAGAGAAGTCTGACATACCGCTTTGTTTTAAGCTCCCTGTAATAGAAAGGGATGTTTGCGTGCCGTGCTTTTTCATACACAATGCACGTCCCATAGTTGTCACGTTATTGTGAAAGATTAATTTTCTGTCTCTCTTAGAGGTAAGCACCAATATTTTGCACTGGGTCAATAATTTTTGCTGGCGATAGCTTAACGCCTGAAACTCCCTTTGACATGTTCCCGTCTATTGGTGATGCCATAGACTCTTACGGATGTGAAACGTAGCGAGGGAGAAAATTCTCTCTATTGAGGTTAATTCTGTGGAGATGCTGCTCTCTGGTTCTGTAATCCCTACTGCTGTTTTCCTGACTTCTTGGAGTATGGCTTTGCTCTTTGATATCCTAGCAAATGTTTTTCTAGCAAAACTACAAACTAAGTTGGTAATAGATACACCGTAGCAGCAGAGATCTGGTGCACCAGTGGTGTAATTGGAATAGCACGAATGCTGTGAATGTTTCGTACCCCATATTATGTCCCAAATAGAGGGTATTGGAAGACCTACTACTGATAAGTGATAGCCTGTGAAAGGCAAGCCTCAGGCAGTCCCTTGGGGAGACTCTAGGTCCCATGAATTGAAACAAACTGGAGGCACAGTAAACCTAGTTTTAGAGCTTTCTCTTGTTTGATTATAACTTCAAAAAGCTGCTTGGGAGAAATCTCAAAGGCATGTTCCTGTAGATGCAGGAATAACTGTTCAAAGTGCTGGAAGATGAAACTCTGATGTGCAGCAATTTTTATAAGTGAGGAAATAACAATGGAGAAGTGGGCTGCCATCTGGCTGTATTGCAGTGAGAGTTTGTTAGAAATACTGTTTACTCTTCAGTGTTGCTAAGAGGACACCTTTTTTTTTTTTTAAAGGGACACACACACACACACAAAAGTCACCCCTTTAATACCTGCATGAGAGAAGTGCTAGCAAGAGGCTACTACTCTCTGCTTTGCTCTATGGTTCAGGATGATGAAACTTTTTCCTGTGGTAGAGATGGATATCTTACTACCTCTTCTATTTAGTCCTCTAATATGGAAGCCTTGCACAAATACTTCTCTAACAGGGAATGCACAGCTACTGTGAAAGGCCCTGTACTTTACACCGAAGTGTATCTTTGCTAGTAAGTTGACTTTGTTGCTTCTGTGCAATTTGTCAGAGTTAAACTGGTCACTCTTTTGAATGATGCCATCTGTTGAACTTGGTAGCAAGAGTGTAGTTGGCACTGTGACTGTGCAGTTATTTTTCAGCATACAGGATACACTCTTGTGCCAAAGGCTGTTATTATCTGGATGGGTTATGGGAACGTGCATGTCTGTTCGTATGCATTTTGTGTAATACGTAACAGTGCTTGAATAAATCCCTTTACTTCAGGTACCTGAATATTGCTACCCCTCTGAGGTCTGTGTGAGTTACTCAGCTTTTAGAGCATCCTTTCTTTGTTCAAGTAACAGCTATTAGCAAACAAGTTGATGTAAAAAGCCCAAACACCTTCCTCTTTCTCTCACTCCTTGTTCCCAGATTGAGCAACCTGGAGTGTGTACTTGAGGGAGCAAATTCTGACAGAGAAGTAAAATGAAATTAAAGAAAGGAATGTATGGTAAAAATGTAAAGGAATATATGGATGTATAAGAGAAGAAGCCTTTGCTGTTGTACTATTGTTGCAATTAAATCCTAGCATTGAGCAGCATTTATTTACCTAATTTTTTAATGTGTTTTTGTTCGGCAACATACTGCTGGCTTTCACTCTGTTTATTGCATCCTGTTTGTCTTAAAAATAAATGAGTAGTAATAGTCTTCATTCTGTGCACTGCTTACTGTCAAAGCTTAAAAGGGACACAAAACTAGAGAAAAGGGATAGCATTGAAAAAGTCGTGTCTTCTCGCTTGGGGAGAGCAAGTTCTGTCCCCAAGTTCTTTGCATCCAGAAATGGCCAAGCACTCTGAAGGATGTCCGAGTGAGTCCATACACTTTCACAGATGCACTGCAGAAGCCAGGACTTGCAGTAAATAACTAGTAAGTAATTTCTGTAGCTGTAAATGACATTGCAATGCATTTGATACAAAATTACTGTCTTTTTTTTTCTTGTTGTTGATGATGTTTTTCCCTCCAGCAAGGAAGGATATTTCCTTAGTGTGTGTATTGTGTGTACGTGTAGATGAATCCAAGGGGAGAATGGGAATAAACTCTGCTTTGGTAGTTGTGCTTTTACTATGTGGATGTTCAAGCTCTTTTCTGGGATAAATACAGTGGTCACTTTTTAACTAAAGTTGTTTGAGCATCCTTCTGCGACACTGGGATAATTTTTTTCAGAGAGCTGCAGCTTCAATCCTAATTTGTTTTCTGTACCTTTGGTTATTACTGGAGAAAGGGGCTAGTATAGTGGTGAGACATAGTATGTGAGTAACCATAGTTATCGATACTGGATTCCCGAGGAAATCCAACCACTTCTGAATAGTTGTTGTTGTTGTTATTAAAACAAAACACCTGGTAGTGTTGATCTGAACCAGCTCTTCTATATTGTATGGTGCTGTGCATGAAAGTAGCATTGCAAGCTAGAATAGTAAACACTGTTCAAAAAAGAAAAAAAAAAAAAGGGCAGAAAATTTAAAGTTAGGAAAACCTACCTTGCATCTGATCTAGATTCTGGTGTCTCGTGTACTCCTTTTATTTTTCCAGAATAATTAGTTCTATCATAACTGAAATGTAAACAAATTTACTTTTATATCAGATAATAAAAGCAGGAAAAATGTCATCTTACAAATTCATTTGTAAGCTGTGATACGTCGTTCTCATTTGCAGTGACTGAGTTGCAGACCAGATGTCTTTTTACTCGAGCATACAGTTTTTCTGTCTCGTTCTGCTGCTTGTGGGATTTTGATTTGTTTTTGTAAAGCAGCTGTATCAGTTACTGTGGCCTGGGCGTTGTAAGGCAGAAGGAGGAATCCCTTCCCTTCAGCTTCACAGTTCCTCGCATCCCTGTGCTCGCCAGGAGGGACCAGCTGCGCTCCACAATCAAACCAGCCTGGGTGCTGGTACAGCCGGCACTGGGGGATGGCGGCGCAAAGCTCGGGAGGTCCGCCTGACTGCCAGAAGGATGTT
Source organism: Pygoscelis adeliae (assembly GCF_000699105.1). Taxonomy (NCBI): domain Eukaryota; kingdom Metazoa; phylum Chordata; class Aves; order Sphenisciformes; family Spheniscidae; genus Pygoscelis; species Pygoscelis adeliae. The sequence goes on from NW_008825107.1 coordinate 916,543, forward strand.
TACTAACGATGGGCTGGCAGTGGCTTGTAGGCAGAGGAACTTGCCGTCTCCTATTAGTAATATCTTACAAGGAGAGGATTTGAAAACTAAGATGCTTGCACTGAACTTCAAGAATTCGAGGTAGGATGATATCTAAATGAATAAAAACTACTCTTTTAAAATAAAAACTACACCCCCCCTGCCCCCCACCCCCGACTAACATTTAATTACATGACTAGCTTCTGTGAAGTTGTACTTCTTGTTGTCAGACTCTTCTGGAGTTGTACTTGCTGTTATAAAGAGAAACTGAACCAAATGACCAGCTGAGATTTAGTCAAAATATAGTGATATTTTGATTAATGTAAGTAATGTACCTGTGCATAGCTTCCTGTGTTTAGGATGTTGGCTGTACAGAAATACGTGACAAATAGGTAGATTGCATTTTCATTCCACCTAAGGAAGAAAACAATTGATTTTAGTTTGTCATGTATGTAGTTTTCAAAATACAGCTAATACGAGCCTGTTCTCAAGTGCGGTAGTTCTGCTGTGAAGCAAGCTTGTTATCGACTTAATATTAGACAATGTTCTTGGAAATGTAACAAAGTTGGAGAAGAACCCATCATATTAAAATAGTAATTTGCCTCTCTCTGAGTGCTATAGGCTTCATTTTTTCTCTTTGAATAAGAAAAGCTCACTTTTTGGGGATTTCTAGCTGTCCTATTTAATCTTGCAGTATACTGCATAAACTTCTGTTGAGAAAGCATTTATTCACTGCGAAATATAACTTTCATTTTGGCATTATTGCCAAGCAGGAGTAGAACATGGGTAATGGAGAGGAAAACAAAAATAGTTTTGAAAGTAGTTATGGTAAATAATACATACATCAATCCCATTACTGGTAATAAAAAGTAAGCTAAATAAGCATGGATTTTTGAAAATGGTACAGCTTTGTGCCTGTATGAGAGACACCAACTTTAATGTCCAAGAATATCTACACCCACTCTGGTCATCTAATAAGTGTGCCAGTGAATACCAGAAAAAATTTTCAGCAGTGCTAAATACTTGATTGAAGAACTGGGGAGAACTGGAAGAATGCATTCACTTGAGCAATTAATACTGCTTTAAAAGTCTGCAGTTTTAGTCTGCTTTGTAGGTTTGTGTTTGTGGTTTTTGGGTTTGGGGTTTGTTTGGTGTGGGGTGGGTTTTTTTTTTTTTCTGTTTAATCCTTCATCTGACACATTCACTGCTGGGGAATGGAAATCTTGGGGCTCTGGTGGGGTACTTCTAAATCAGAAGAGCTGTATCCTGCCTTGGTTCTGTCCCAGTCTTCCTCTGCAAGCCTGGTAGCCCTCTTGACAGACTCTACCTGGTCATCTGGGAGCAGCAGTGTCTCTTGCGTGTTAATGGGGAGCTAGAGCTCTTTTCTGTAAGGAAAAATTCACAATCAGCTATTTTGTCTTTACTCTTCACTCTGTGCGAGGCTCCTGAGAAGTGTCTCCATGTGCAATGTGGGGAGGCTGTTTCCAAAGCCAGTCTGGGAGCTCAAGGTCCTCAGGGCACAATGTGGTGTTTGAAGGCTGAAGATGAGACTGAGAAGGGTCGAATTGCTTTTATATGCAATTTGTGAGTATCATGCCCAGAGGATCTTCTGCCACCCAACAGAGGGGGGTGGGGGAGGAGGAGGAGCAAAAGAGAGAGAAGGTGAGGAGAAAAGACAGTGCTTTCCCCGCATCATTACAATACTTGCGTAGTTACGTGAAACATAGGAATCTTTACTGTTTTTCCCAGTGGCAGTGCATCTGCTGGAGCAATGAAGCTGGTGAAGGGTCTAGAGAACAAGTCCTATGAGGAGCAGCTGAGGGAGCTGGGGTTGTTTAGTCTGGAGAAAAGGAGGTTGAGGGGAGACCTTATTGCGCTCTACAACTACCTGAAAGGAGGCTGTAGTGAGGTGGGTGTTGGTCTCTTCTCCCAAGTAACAAGTGATAGGACAAGAGGAAATGGCCTCAAGTTGTGCCAGGGGAGGTTTAGATGGGATGTGAGGAAAAATTTCTTCACCGAAAGGGTTGTCAAGCATTGGAACAGGCTGCCCAGGGAAGTGGTTGAGTCACCATCCCTGGAGGTATTTAGAAGATGTGTAGACGTGGCGCTTGGGGACATGGTTTGGTGGTGGACTTGGCAGTGTTAGGTTTACAGTTGGACTTGATGATCTTAAACCTCCATGATATGATTCTATGCTGTATGGTATGCAGCACTTGGTTCCAGTGGAGATCAGTGGATGTCTTTGGACCATCCTAGTTTCAATGTAGGGGAACCCCATCTAAGAAAAGTCAGTTCAAGAGTAGTCTATTAAATGCCATTGTCCAGGGTGCCCAGCTTCCCCATGGTGTTTACAGAGGGGCCTTTGCCTGGGGATGTGTAGGGGGTGGTGAAATTCAACAGCTTCCTGTTGGGTGCAAACACGCAGTGGAATAATGCAGTAGTTGGAGGAGATCTGTTATTGTCTAAAAGGCAGTAGTGATGTGCATGCAAGTATTTCTACTGCTTTTCCATACATCTCTGGTCTGAATTGATAATTATAAGGTCTTGGGCTATTTTGTTTTGTTTTGCACTTAGGAATACTAAGAACATGCAACTTAAAAGAGGTTGTGATCATTCACCCTTATTTACTTCCTATTGCTTCAGAAATAAACAAGCATTTGTGCCCAGGGTTTAATGCTGATTTTAATGCCGATACACTGCTGTTTCTGTTCCACTCTTTCTGACTAGATGGTAGCAGAGAAAGGAATTTTATTACATCAGCCAAGCATGTACTGGTAGGATCATCTTGCTGTTTTTCTTATTCACCTTGTTAGAAACAAGGGCAGCTCTATGGAGACAAATTTTACAGGTAACGGGCTTCTACTTACTGCTCTTTCATATGTAAACTTCCTAAAGGCAGAAGAAATGTTCTTCTTTTGGGTATATAAATGGCTGTTTTACATGGCTGGAGGAAGTTCATGCTTTAGATTGCTGTTGGGAAGAAAAAACACTACCACCACAACAAATGGGGACCCACTTTGCGTAATACCACACTCCTTTTAAAGAAAATCTGGTGGCTTTTTTAGCTAAATATCAGAACTGTGCTTAGACTCACTATTGTCATTACTGAACATGCTGTTTGGGACTACCGTGTTTAGTGCATGGCCTTACAGCTTAGATGCAACAGCCTGTCCCCTGTTCCAAGTCCACAGGTTTCCTTCCCCATCTCCTCCCCCCCAGTTACTCAGAAAGGCAAACAGACCGAAGTACTCTTCCCCCTTCCTAATAACGGCTCATTGTTTCATTGTTGATTCTAGTAGAATAACTTTTCTAGGAAGGCTTTTTTACTTTGCTTGTTTACTGCTAATGCAAGAACCACCCTCTGGAACTGTGGTTTTTTTCCCCTATGCCTTTGTTGATATCTGCATGCCAACCAAGCACACGCTTATCTCTTCAGATCCCAGATTATTTTGCTTTTTTGTTTGTTTGTTATTTTGTGTCTCCCCCACCACCACCTTTTTTTTTTTTTTTATTTCCACGGGCTTCTTAGCAGCATTTCCTCTCTTGAATGGCATGGTTTAGTCATTGCCATGCAGTTCAGGTTGGCAAAGTAAAATTTCAGTTCTGCTCTATTCCCAACAGCCTGTAACTGGCATTCTGTTTGTCCAATTAATGCAAATCGGTTTATTCAGACCTTTTGAAAACATAAAAAACCCAAGAAAGACGGCATTCAAAGATGCTCAAGATATTTTACTACGAAACATAGCAAGAACTCGTTAATTAGAATTTGCTCTCCAAAAATATTGAGGAAGCAAATAGCCTGTTCTGTTGGTTTTGGTTTTTTTTTTAACCAGTTTTTACTTATCTTTATAGTATTCAGCAAACTTTTTCTGACACTGCATAGATTAGTTGTTTTATAAGCTTTCGGTGTAATGTTCTGATTCTGAATAATCTATGGATTCCTCAATTTCAGATGATTTTGCTGAGGTGCAAATGTTTCTGAGATGTTTCAATTCTTCCAGCGTATGTTCAAAACCAGAACCATGTTTCAGTAGTTGCTTTCCTCCAACATGTTTTTCAGCTGTAGGTGTTAATAGCAATACTGAGGTTTGCAGGATAATTTGAGTTTGCTTTTCTGTTGTCTTGCCAGCTAGCAGGTGTGAATGGGGATTATTCACACCTGCAAGAGTGTCCAGTTGCGAAGTTCCAGATTAACACTAATCTGGTAAATTTTAGTTTCCAAAAGTAATCTGCTGTGTTTAGAATGTATGCAAACTGAGAACGTTGAAAACCAGAACTTTTATTCTCTCAGTCTGAAATTTGTTCACTTACTAGGCACAATTTTCCTATAAATGAGTGTTCCAAAAATACGTGTCAGTGGAGAAATTTCTCTTATTTTTGTTGTTGTATTTTGTGTCTGTGCTCCAGCCAATTTGGACTTTCCTTCTGCCTGTTGGGATTTTCGCATTCCATGCATTTTTGTCTCCTCAGTTACCACGTTTCTCCAGTAAATAGTGTCCTTTGCGCTCCATGAAGGAGAGGAGGAATTGTATGCCCAGAACTAGTTCAGACTTTGTTGCAGTCAGGGCTGGATTGCCAGCTTGAGACTATATTGGAACAGGTCAAAGGAGTGGAAAAAATGCCATGGTGGTATGATTGCACAAGCATGAGCAAATCGTTTCTTGGAGCCTGAATGTCTATGAACGAACCACCTGAACGTGCTAACACAGGTCTCTCCTTTCTAACATAATACCTATATGGCCACTACTTTGATCTTTACTGTAACCGATGATTAGAGTTAATGAAACATGGTTAAGATTTTTTTTTTTTCCTGGAGCGACCATTCCTCATCTCCTAAAGCGGAAAGGCTTCTTTTACACATGAAGAGTTTTATTTGGTCCTCAGCCCTGCAATGGCAATATATTTTGCCTTGCACAAATGATTTAAAACCTTCTTCTGGCATAAATATTACCTTTTTTTTTTTCCAACCTAAGGAGATGCCATGGAGCAAACAGTTTGAGGTGTGGAATTTCAGACTTCCTTCATGGCTAGCAAATCCGAACTGGTTTTTGGAGATCAGATCTGTGTTTATATGCAGATGAGGTGATTAAAGACTTTGCATTGAAATTAACAGATGAAGCTGTGTAGAGCCCAGTAGCTAAATGTGGATTTCGGGTAGCCTTAGGGATGGTCTGTATTTCTTGGTCTTGTTTTGTGAAGAGATGAAGGACTGTCTATACTGTGATAGGTACCTCAAAGATGAGGTTTTCTGCACCTCTTAGTTGGACGTTGATGCAATATTTATCACATGCTATTTGGCTTCTGAAATGTGAAAATTACTTGTGAAATTTCCCCGACCTTTTTCAAAAGCCACTTTTAAACAAGTGGTGGATGTGTATATTCAAGTGCTTACAAAAGCAGAATTACCTTTTGGTTCTCTGGATAGTGTGTAGTAGTTCAAGATGAAATCAGAATTTGGCTTTCATTTTAGTAGAAAAAGATGTAAAATAAAAAATGCAAAGGCAGAAACCTTAAATGAATATGTGTGGTCAGTCTAAATAGCCTATATTTGAGCTTACTGGCAGTTTGCTTTGTGGGCATTTGCAATTCTTTGGCTTGATTATCAGTTTATTACTGAGCTGAAAAATGGGAGTCCTTAAATCTTGTTAAAGGCTTGCTTAAAGAAAGGCAGTACTGAGAATTATGTTTGTGCTGGTGACGGATTCTAATGTGTGCTAAATAAAGATGTAGGAAGCAATTTTTTCAGCATCCAGCCAAAAATCACATTCTAGATACTGTGTGGACAGTTTTGCTCCTGCTAGGAAAAGGAGGCACACGTGCTTGCTTCCTCGTGTGCTGTCTCTTCTTTGCTCTCTGTAAAACTGACTTACAGCTCCTTCCTGTTTGATAAAGCTCAGAGTTTTGAGCACCACCCCTAAATATCTATGAACGATGATTTTAATCACATCCTTTACCTCCACATGTGCATTGGTAGTCCTTCATGCTAGGTAACTGTTGTTCTGTACTATTGCACTAAAAAATAAACTTGAAGTAGGCTCTTCAGTCACAAGGGGAATAATGGCTGGTGGGTCTGCACTTGAGATCTTAAAGTTGTCTGTGCTTTTTGTGTACGGAAATAGAAGCGAAGAAAATTGATGCAACTTGAACTGTGGTTTGGAGAAGTACTACATATTGTTTTCAGCTGTGGTTGGATTTAATACTTTGTTTTACGGGCTTGATGTTCTGGAGCTGGCGAAGAAGTGTTTGTAGCTTGGAAATACTTTAATAAAGTACTGGAAGTAATTTTGGGAAATAAGATTTTGTGGTTAATTAAAGAATTAGAAAATGCAATGATAGGATTATTTTCTAGACATAAGATATACACTAGTAAATCAGGAAAAAATAGGCTGTATACAGAAGTAAAAAGCAGTACTTTATTTTCTTATTTGAACAAAATGAAGTGCAAAAACTTGATATAACTGAAGTTCATTTTCATTTAAGTTAATACTAAATAAGAAATACATGCATTATTATTCTTCAGCGAGACAGCTTTCCTCCATCCCTGCAGCATAGGACAAAAGTATCACTGTTACTTAATTGTGGTCCTTCTTTTTCACTGAATATAAAACATTAACCTTCCAGAGGGTACAAACCACTGGAAATCTACTCTATCAGCACTTGCTATTATGTGTCATTATCATGAATAATTTGTGGGAAATGGACCTAGAAAGAAGACTGATAGTCCATGTTTTATATATGTATCTTTCTCACTAACCAGTTACTTAAGTTCTTCATATTTGTTGAAGAATTTTTGTTTGCAGCAACGTCAAGGCATTAAGGTCAGACTGAGCTTAAGAATAGCATTTCTAATGTTGCAGGTAACAAAGGATTTGTATCTTTAAATACTCATCTGATTTGAGTTCAGAGAACAGGGAGAAACATGTCCTGAATTAGGATAGCAAGCTGCTTTTTTTTTTTCTTTCTTTTTCTTTTTTTTAGAGATGTTAAAGCACAAAATTACTGCATTGAATTCTCCGGTTTGGACACTACCTGTGAACTGAAAGAGAGACCTCTGTAAGCATCTCTTCAACCTGTAGAAACACGGTATTTCATTAGGTTGGCCTCTGCACTTATATTAATCTAAAAAAGGGAAGGTTAAGCTTTCAGGTGAGAACATAAGGTTCCTTGAGATAAGTTTTAAAATATTTCAGTGCAAAGGAAAAAAAAAAACAAACCACAAAAGCCACAACCCTGAAATAATAGCGCGACCTTGCAAATCCTTTCCTGCACACCTTCCTTAATTAATAATACTTTGCAATATGAAAATTGGAGTGGGATTTGATGGTGTTTTCCTGTTGGGAGGATTTCTCAATGAAATAGTTCCTGTTTTAACCAGATGACTAGCTGTTTAACAAGAGGAAAACTTAGTACAGGAATAGGACTTTTATTACTGAGTTGGCATGCTGGCTTTGCTCCGGGCCCGTCTTAGGGGGACCAGGCAATATTCCCCAAATGAGCGAGTGTTAGTTTGGTCCATCAGGGAGAGCTGATGGCTTCCTTTTCAGCAACACAGCTTCCTTTTGCATGGTTTTCTTTGTGTGTAAGTAGCTGATTTTTGTTTGGTGGTGGGGGAATGGGAGGAAGTAGTTGTGTTCCTCACTTCCCCCCCTGCTGATGTTTTTGCCTACAAAGAGAATTTATTATTCCTGTTCAGTTCTAAGGACAAATGGATGTGTATCTAGCCTATAACAGCTCTTTATTGTTTCTTTTGAAGGCCAGAAACCGTCCTTTTTAACAGTGCATATTGATGATCATCTTTGGAATGTTAGTATTTACTAACTAATTACCTACCATGGGTAGGGAATCTTAAAACCGGGAATGAAATAACAGATGTAGTGTGGAGGGAAATAACGGGTGTGGAATTTACTGATCGTAATGGACTTCTGTGATTCACTGTAGCAGCAAGACTTATCTTAAGTTTCATTTTCCTGAGATAGTTGGAGTGGAGGTGTGTGCTGGTGTCCCATTATAATCTGCAAAGAAAGAAATTGATTCCGGTTTCACTGCTAAGCTGCTGATGTAATACCAATATAGTGCCTGGAGAAACACTTGTGACTGTAATTACGAAACAGATCATTACCTAACTGCTTATTTAAATAACAACCTTTTGGAACTAGATGCACGGCTTGGACCTATAATAGCTATTGTGAAAATAAGTGTGTCTCATGCAGCTTCTGTCTTTCTACTTTTTTTTCTTCACAAATGTTTTGATAGCTCTAGTAGTATTACCCGTACATTATCATACCCTAACTTGTGTTAATGATTATGTGTGCATGTTACATTTTTCTTCCAGCATCTGTCTTTGAGCTTTTTAAGTTGTTGGTATTTTATGTAATGTAATTTATGATCATTTGTCCAACAGCTTCCACTAACAGTAGAAAACACTTTAAAATATTATTTTAAAGGGTAGAAGTTACCTCTTGCACTAACTCCAGTGAAACTTCTCGAGAATATCATGGGTTCATCTTGCAGGATTCCCATATAAATTTAACAGAAAAGTGAAGAACTTGGTGAATGGGTTTATATCAGAGCTGCTGAAACGGGTTAGCCCTGCTTATGCTCATGGGAAAATGTGTAGCCATCTGACAGCCAGTTGAAGAAAATGAAGGTGTTGTTTAAGTAAGGATGCTCATGCTATGCCTTTACTGCTTGCTTCATTTCTCTTTGCATGGAGACTTTTCTACTTCTACCACTAGGAGAAAACAGCAAAGTGTTTTACAAGAGCAACCTTTTTATTGTTGTGTCTTTGTGCATGTTTGAAATCTGCTTGTCAAGTGTCTTATTTTAGTTTTGGTACATACAGAGCATGATGATATGCAACTGCCATTAATTCACCTTTTTTAGCTCAAGCAGCAGGAGATGGGTGCAGTGGGTCGAACTGCTTCAACCCTCCTGATAAACCATGTGTCTGTCACTGTAAGGCTGCATTATAGGGCTTCTGCTTGCTTAGTTTGCTCTTTCAGAATAACTTCTAACTTCTTACTTAGCTTAAAAAAGCCAAAGACTCAACAGCTGGACCATCCAGCTCAAAGGATCCCTCTGAGGAGTGTACCTGCTTGGACCTGCTGGGGGAAGTAACTCATCAGGGCAGTGTGGTAAAGAACATGTGGCAGCACCAGGCTGCACATGCCGGAACAGGGGACACGAGGCAGGGAAGAGCCTCCTCTCCTAAGAACCAGCTTCTGTCCTTACCCTCTTCCACAAAACTCCTCATGAGGTTTTTGGAGTTGCTCTCTAATTGCATCCTTTGCGTACTGGCAGTCTAGCTTCAAGATCACAAGCTGACAGGGAGAAGGACATCAGCTGGTCTCTAAGGGATACAACACAAGCAGGCAGAAAGATTCAAGCACTACAAGATGCCACATAGGATTAGCTATTCTCCAAAGTTTCTTAAACGAGATAGCCAGATTATTAGACACCACCAATTTTAGTCTAAGGGGGGTGTGTGTGTCTGTTTGTTGTGTGTATATTGAGGCTGTTAACATGCTCGTGCTGTGGGGCAGATTTATGAAAATAAGTTGATTTAGTATGTGTGAGGTATTCTGATCTGGCAGTGATGAGCAGGACAGAAGAACCCATGAGGAAATGCATCGCTGTGTGTGCAGACCAGGCTTTTGGTCCGGGTTGCAGTAACCAAGGTGTAGCATCACGGTTGGAGGGATGAAGTCACAAAATACTGAGCAGCTGCTCATGAAGCAAGGGCTGTGTCCAGCCTGTCTGCTGAGCGAGGCAGGAGGCCCTTTGGGGGCCTATAGGAAGTGAGCATGCAATTTAAGACTGTACTATAATGCATGTGCAGAGCCAGGCCAAATTCAAGCTCTTCAAGCAATTACAAGATAGGCGTTCCCGAACTTGTGAGTTTGCTTCTCTTAAGGTTCTTTTCCTGTAGGCTTTTGCTGTGCAGGGTGCTTGATTGTCACGTGCTATAAGCAAACAGTCATGAACCGGTGACTTGGCTGTTACTGAAAATACTGGAATCCTTTAATTTTTGGCATTAAGGAGACTGCCAGGCCTTAATGCTGAATTCAAGTCATGTGTGGTGGTTACAGCTGGCTGTAACTGTAAGACTGTGCAGATGCTTTCACTTAGTAGAATAGGAAGGTCCTTTCTTCTAGATATTTTTTGTTTGTAGTAAAAGGTTTAGGTGTACTGCTTTCTCTTTTCCAGGCCTAAGCCTAAACAAAGAAAACCTGTCAAAGTATTTATACAGGACATAGTAGCAACATACCACTGTCCTTTCACTCAGTGAACATGTGTAATGTTCTGGTGTAATATTTCTAATGTGTCATTCCTCTGAAGATTTTAATTGGTTTGGTTTCGTTTTTTTTAATTTTAGATGAGCTTAAACATCTCAATGTTTTCATAGGATAAGTAAGTTCTGGTAGTGAGATTCACAATGAGGAAGTTTTTGCCTGCTGTAAACCATGAATAATCCTTCTCACGTATCTAAGATTTGGGCCTAATGCTGGAGCTCCCAGAGCCCACAGCTATCTTCCTTGTATTTCCATAGATAATTTGTGCTATGGTAATCAGAAAAAATATCACTGTATTTGGACTGGCAAAAATAATCACAGAAATTCTTTCAGATTTCATGTACAATATATTTCAGATGACATTGCATGGAGCCCATGCTAGCCTTTTTTCTAATAGGACAGAAATACAGTAGGACTCAACTCCGGAATAATTCCACAGGTAGTATCTACTCTGCTTGAAATTAATATATTGTGTACATTCGAGTTGATCTGCAGTGGAATTGAAGGTAGACTCTACATGATTCTGAAGACTGAGAATGAGGGGAAAATACTGCTCGAAAAATCTGATCCAGAGGGCAGATAACATTGTTGAAGAAAAGCAGCATATGTTGCAAAGATTTCTGTGTGTAAATGTCAGTGTTACTACCCCTATCTTCACTTTGTACAGTGCAACATGGACTCAGTATCTGTGAAAAACATCAAGGAAGTGAATACTTCATAGTAAAGGATATTCACAAAGCAGTGTCTTCTAGGAAGATTTTCTTGAGCGTTGCAGGGGTGTCTTTGGGATAGAAATCTGAATTGTTGTGGTGTTGTGGTTTTTGGGTTTTTGTCTGGGTGTTTGGGTTTTTTTTGGGGGGAGGGGGTGGAGTTGGAGTTCCAACTAAGTTAAGTACACAAATGGAATATATAAATTTTGTAGTGTCTTTTGGTTACTTCTGGAAAAAACCCCAAAATGAAATTCATTTGGATGTTATTTACACTGTTACATCCATTCTGCCCTCCTCTCTGCCCCATCTCTTACATTGAGGTTGAATACATGATTCTACTGGGGAATAGGCAGGAGGGACCATGACTGTGTTGAGAAAGTGAGGACTACTTTAATTGTTCTCTGCATTTGTCATCCCTCTGGGTTAAAACTGCCCCAGTGGAGGTAAATGGATCGCATCTTGGAGAAGCCTGTCCCAGTAGGCTCCCGTTACACTGGGAAAATAGTGTGTAACATTTATTTGGACTTTTGTGACTATAAGAAAATTGTCAGATCTAGAACTACAACTGTGTGGCTGAACCAGTGCAAACTCCTGTTCTAGGTGTGCGCTTAGGCCGAATAAAGCAATAGGATTTAAAAGAAAAATTGGCTGCCCTAGCAAAAGTCTACAGCAGTGGTGGATTCAATGACAACATGCATTTTGGGTGTTGGATTTAGAGTTCTCAGCATTTTGTGAATCATAAAAAGAAATTTAAAATATTATCTTTAAAAGGTTTTATGAAGAAGAAGATACAGACTTTTTTCCTGCTGCTTAGGCAGTGAAGTTTTGGCTCTTTGAGCTCAGATGCGGTATTCTGTTAGTTTACATGTTATTACAGTGAGAGAAGAGTTCCCAAACTGAAGAGTTTGGGAAAAGGTGTGAGTTTCCAGAGGAAACACCTCCAGAAGCTCTGCTGTTTCATTTTTAACTGCGTGAATCATGCTGATTTGAAGTCTGTTACCTGGGTTATTTCTTAGGGATAATACACTAAAAGATGACATCCAGTTCCATCTCCTTTTTCTTCAAATGTGAAAAACCAATGAAGATTTTCGGCATGGGCTGACAGTTGCTGGCTTGTACATTAGCTTATCTTTTTTGATGACCTGTTGTTTCATAAATTGATTTTTTTGCATTGTACCAAAACGTTTGTTAGCATCCATTCCTAATTTTTCTTGCATGTTAGTACAATGCTGTTTTAGGAACCCATTCCGGAAAGGTATTTTGTTCTTGGGTTAAAGAGAGAATATTTTTCTTTTGTTAATGCTTCTTACTAGTGGTTAATTATCTTCAGTTTTAAAAGTGTAGTCCTTGTTGAAGCTGGTGTTACTTTCCTGGCTTTAGCACCCAACTACTGTCTTTCCTCACAACTTAATCTCTGGGTTTGAGTTCTTCACTAATGGGTATTTTCTCTCCATTACTCTAATCACAGCATCTTTGGAATCATCACTTCTCCTTTTAATAATTGACCCTTCATGGTAACCTCTCTTTTTGATAATTTAAATAATTAAGTTCTTTAAGTTTCTTTCTGTGAGGCATTTTCTACCCTTCAATAACTTTTATAGCTGTTACTGACCTTCGTTTTTCCAACCGCCTTTAAGCGATGAGAGGTAGACATTACAATTCTGTGGAGTATTTTATTGTTGGTCTCCTTAACTTCGTGTATGAGTAGATAACACTGCTGTAAATGCTGTGGAATGTGCACCAAAGAATCATAAAAATCATCTAATAAAAAGTACCAAAGCATTTTGCGGTGTTTGAAGCCTGGTCAGTTGTGCTTTGTGCTGAAGAGTATCGGATGTTTTCCTGTTTCAAGTTGTTGACTTTAAATCTTCCAGGCACGTACTAATCAATGCCTAGCATATAAAATTAGCTGATGCTCGTAACTGCGGTATGGTACTTACTGTGAGAGAAGGTGCTATATATTTAAAGGCTTTGATGGAATAATGCCTCAATCTGGTGTACTTAGTAAGTTCGTTTTCCTTTCTGAACAGGGTACAAGGGAGCTTCCAGAAGTCAGTCAAGATGAATATGGTGAAGAGGATCATGGGCCGGCCGCGGCAGGAGGAGTGTAGCCCCCAGGATAACGCACTGGGCTTGATGCATCTGCGTCGCCTCTTCACAGAGCTCTGTCATCCTCCACGGCACATGACCCAGAAAGAACAAGAAGAAAAACTTTACATGATGTTGCCAGTGTTTAACAGGGTAAGCTAGAGAATCTGCAAGAGGCGTTTTCTTTATTTGAATTGACTGCTCATATTTTGTATGCCCAAGACCTTTGGTTCTAGCACAACAGAAGCTTTTCTTCTGTTGGCACCCTTTCAATTTTCCCCTTCTCCTTGCATAGTGTTGTGTTAGTGGATAAACATGCCGTTGCAGATTTCCTTCTATTATTGCTTTTTCTGAAGTGCAATCCACAGTTGCATGTAGACTGTCACAGAGCTTTTCCGCATGTCACAGAGCTTTTCCGCAGAGCTTGCTGTTATTACAGAGCCTGATTTCCAACCTAAACTTACTTGTAGCAAGTTTATACCCCCTTGTTTGTGTGACAGCACTGTCCTTGAGTCTAAATAACTCTTCTCCCTTCTTCGCATTTATTATACTGATGCATATTTAGAGATAACAATCATAATATCTCCTGTCAGACTTGGTTTTGCTAGGCTACACGAGCTGAGCAATTTTAATCTCCTCTTGTGATAAATTCTCTATATTCTCATCACCCTTGTAGCCCTTTTCCTATGTATTGGACAAGGGGGATTTTGAACAAGCAATCTGTAGAGAAGGTGTAATAGCCACTTGTACAGTGCCATTCATATTTCACTACTCCCTTGTGCTCAGGCACTGAGATTTTGTTTGGAGGCAGGACTGTGACGACTATCACTGAAATTAATAGGAGCTAAATCCTGACGTCTTATGTCACTCAGATAGTCTGCCACTTCATTGTGAATAACAACTTTGATGGTAGTTTTAGGGTCTTGAAAGAGCAGTAGGTACAGATCTAGCTTTCCTTTTTTTTCCTGCTGTCACCTGAACCCTTGCTCCTGAAGCTCTTCTTGGGTGGTGGATTTGTGCTTGTATATGCTACTGTGGAGAACTGGTATCATCCAAAAATTAAAATGCAAAAACTTGATAGGAAAATCAACTCAGCTTTCTCTTTTTTTAGATTGATGTTTTGTTGAAAGTATGGCTTATTGATGGTGTTAGACATTGAACTGCGTACATGCTGTGTAGAAAAATTAATCCTAGTCAAGGCATAGTATTAATAGGATTTTCAGCCTACGAGGTAGCATGCTTTAGTGGATAGATCCCCTAAATGTCATTCTGTTGCCCTAGGTCTTATTCCTAGTTCTACTGGTAACTTGTGTGAATTTGGGAGAGGTAAGCTCAGTTCATCTGCTGCTGCTTTAATTTATCTGCTTGGATTGTATGCCCTTTAGTTATGGACTTTCTTAATTTGTTTTTACAAATTAGCACAATGGAATCTTAATCTTGGCTTGAGCCCGTGAAGGTTATTTTGATGCGGTTATGCTTAGAAATCTCCCTCTGGTGGTTATAGGTGTCTGATGCTTCTGAAAAGGGGAAGGTACCCACTATAGCTGCTTCAGCACTTAGTTGTAATCTGCAGGTGGAGAAGTTTTTTCCTGGCCCTTGTGGGTAGTTACTTGCAGTAGCATAGTATCTATGGAAATCGCAATTGGTGATATAACTGGGTTTAAGAAAAACTAGTGCAGCAATGCATATCCTATTTCTGTACAGCAGTCTTTTCTTAGACTTTGATTAGACTTCAGGATGAAAAAGAACAGTTAAGTTTTAATTTCTCTGTTGTTTCTCCCTTCTCTGTTTTCCCCCTTTCCTTCTTACTACACTTTTTTTCTCCTTTACACTGCTTGCTGGCTTTGTCCTAATTTTCAGTCCCTCCACTTGACCCTGTTGAAACCTAGTTGTAGTTGCCTCATGTCTTTACACCATTTGTTCTCTCTCACTGTCCTTCATCCAGCTCGTGTGTTGAGGTATTCTGAAAAATGAATCAGTAGCCCCAAGTTTTCTTCTTACTCTGTAAAAATCAGCTCTTACCTAACTAGTCTCAGGTACCATTTAGATTTCTTGAGAAGATGAATGATTTCTGCTATTTCCATCTGTATGAATACATCTTGGCTACTCTTTTCTCCTAGATCACAGTTTTTCCCTTGTGTCCTGGTTTTGGCTGAGGTAGAGTTAATTTTCTTCCTAGTAGCTGGTATAGTGCTGTGTTTTGGATTTAGGATGAGAATAATGTGATAACGCACTGATATTTTAGTTGTTGCTAAGCAGTGTTTATGCTAAGTCAAGGACTTTTCAGCTTCCCATACTCTGCCAGTGAGGAGGTGCACAAGAATCTGGGAGGGAGCATAGCCAGGACAGCTGACCCAAATTGGCCAAAGGGATATTCCATACCATATGACGTCATGCTCAGTATATAAGCTGGGGGGAGTTGGCTGGGGGGCAGTGATCGCTGCTCAGGGACTGACTGGGCGTTGGTTGGCGGGCAGTGAGCGGTTGCATCACCTTTTGGGGTTTTTTGTTTGTTTGTTTTCCCCCTTCCTGGTTTTGTTCCTTTCTCTCTCTCTCTCATTGTTTTACTTTCCATTACAATTTGTTGTTGTTGCTGTTATTTTTTTTATTATTTCAAAGCATTAAACTGTTCTTATCTCAACCCATGAGTTTTCTTATTTTTGCTCTTCTGATTTTCTCCCCCATCCCACTCGGGGGGGGTGGCTGAGCAAGTGGCTGTGTGGTGCTTAGTTGCCAACTGGGGTTAAACCACGACACCTTGTTTATTATAGGTTTTTCCTTCCCCAGGTTTCTTATGTCTCTCTTCTATTCTTTACAGAATCCATCTAATTTTGTGGATGGGGTCTTTTCCCCTCTCTAAATCCTAGAGACTCTTTTGTTCACTTCTTTACTGAGGTGAACATGATGCTGAAGACAGGCATTCTTCTGTGCTTGCCAAATGTTTTGCTTTTGGATCCTAGCTGTGGTTTTGTCTCTTCCTCTTCCCTCTTGTTTCCTTGTTTAAACATCACTATCCTCAAACTCTGGCTATTTTTAATCTGTGACCTTCTTGGCGTTGTCCTTTTTGCCACAAATACAAGCTGTTGCTAGATGTCACTTCAGTTTCCAACCTCTGTAAAATCTGAATTGTAGTCTGGCATGTTGAGGGAAGCATGTATTGTTTGTGCTCTTTCACTTCCCTTCTTGCAGTCCTTGATAACTATTATCAGTCGTCAACGAACTGTTAGCATAGCACAAACAGAACTGATTTCTCTTGGTTAGTCAGGTCTTACCTGTCCCTATTACAGGGGGATTTTTTCCCTTGCATTTCATAGAAATGCATTCTTGTCTTCCTGCATTCAAGAAGCTGAGCAGTTGTGTTGTCATCTATTTATTTCTACTTCCACAGTTTACCTTTTTAGGTTCCTGGTTAATGGCATCTTCTTCTTTTGAGGCTTACATAATAGAGTCTGCTGTGACTTCCTTGGCTTATCTAGTTCTGTGTCTTCTGAGGCGTCAGCTGTCTGTGGTACAGCTTGTTTTGGAACAATCCTACTAGCTTAGTAACTGCGAGTCAGAGTAAGACAAACTCTGAAATTAGAACAGGAGAAATACTTCATTTTCCGAAGAGTTTTATGTGAGATTTTCCATTTTAGTTCACTCTGAATACTGAGATGACTTTCCCCTGAGACCTACTTTTGCTGACAGGAAACACTAAAACATTACTAGAAGTTCCTTTTTAAAAATTTTCTTGTTTCTCAAACATAGTCCTTAGCTGCAAATGTTTTACACTATCAGTTAATAACTTGATTCAAATTTAGACTCTGAGTCCCTCAGTTACTTTGCATAGTTATCTGTATTCTGTTGAACGGGTTTAAGTGAGATTGAGTATTTTTTGTGTTACTGCCTTAAGCGAAGTCCATGATGGTGTACCATAGAAGCATTATCTGTTACAAGATTGGGATGTCTGTGTTAGGAGGAGAAAACCCCAAATAAATTGTCGAGCTCAGATCAAGACTTCCATACCACACCTTGATGTGTACTTCAGAATGTCTCCTGTACAGAGCACTGAGCTGTTGGAAGTGGGAGCTGCGTGTGTTTGGCTGGAAGCAGGGAGTGTGTGTGTGTGTATGTGAAATCCAGGAAATAGTTCTGGAAGAAGCGTGATTTTTACTGAGTGCAGAGATCTAGAGCGAGGAAGATAAGTCTGCTTCCCGTAGGTATCCAAGTGGCCAGCAACAGGCAGCCAGTTCAATAACCAGTGTATCCAGGAGCTCTTTTGAGATGTTCTTGCTTAACCATGTATGAGTTTTGGGGTTTTTTCCTCTCTTTTTACCTCTTAAGAAGTACCTGAAGTTTTGTGTGAAATGCAGTTCCATCTTCTTCCTGATATTTTGAGGATTATTAATCAGTAAATCCAGAGGAGCTAAAGCATTCTTAACTTTGGTTTATAGATACAGCATGTCTTGAACATGCTGTAGTTTAAACCATCTTGCTAGTTCTGGTAACGAATGGGTTTACAGACCATTTCTGTTTCCTCATTGTTCAGGGAGGCTTATGAAATGATGAATCACATAGTAATGAAAAGCTAAGTCAGTGCATAATTAACAAAAGATTGGCCCTCTGGAAGAGTACTCAAAAGGCTCCTTTCAGAGTTCAATGCGTTCATAGAAGCATTGCTCTACCAGTGTGGTAGTAACGCTTTTGCAGTATATGAAAAAAGTGGATGGAATGATGAAGAGGCTGGTTTTGAATAAGTGGTACATTGTTTACATTTTCTTGAAAGAGCCTTGCTTTTCTTTATTAAAAAGATTATTTACTGGTAAAATGTTTCATATCCTATTCCTGGTTTTTACTACCATCTTTAGTCAAAGACTATATCAATATCCAGTGCAGGTGCTTCTTCTACATAGTGCAAACTTGGTTATGGGACAACTAATTAAAAACCGGTTCACCTCAGTCAACCTTTTACTGTAACTTTGAGCTCTCTGCATTTCCTGGGATCTGCTGACAATTCTAGGCAAGCTCAGGACAGGTAACAGGGCTATTAGTTTTTCCTCTTTCCTTGGTCTGAGTGAAAGAGCTTTAAACAGTTAATGATGGCAAGATGCTCTACTAGTGTGCGTTCTAGTCTAGATATTCTTGCTTAGTTATAACACGCAAGCTTCAAGGCCCTCTTTCCTTCTTATAGCCTTGTGGAAGTTAGAGGCTCTCGGATGACCTGGGAGCTGACGCAGACAACTGCAAAAGGAGGTCTTGTGAAAGGTTTAAGGAAATTTGGATTGTCTATACTGGGAATGTTGCGTACTCTGTAATCCAAATGAGGGGTGTTTTTCTTGGTCTGCCGAAACAGTTGTCTGCCTGTAATGTCTGGGCTCCTGTTTGCTTTCTTTATTGATAACGGTGGTAGAAATTTTCTTTATGAGAAATGCTTAGGTTTTTGGTGAAAAATACTTTTATTGTGAGGAAACTGAGCATTGTATTTCTGGCTCTGTTTCATCCTGACTTTGCAATGCGAGTAGGCAGGAAAAATATTTTTGGCTGTTCTGTAATGTGCCAAAGCAACTGATACTAAGGGGAGTAAGAAGTCAAACTTAGACAAAGGTTATGCTGTCTTTTGCCTTTTAAGTTTTCTTCAGTAACTTTGGGGTTCCAAGGTAAGTTGGAACCACAATTATCTTGTGTCCCTGTTGGCTGTAATATGGCAGTTTTCACTGGATGTCCCTAGACTTAAGAGTGACCTCAGTCAAGTATGTCAGCAGCTCAGCTGCAATAGTGTAACTGGGTCACCCAGGGAAAGGAGACGAGGGTGAAGCAGCTGTTGAGTCCAAATCAATTGTACTGCTGTAGATAGCATCCTCTTCCTGAGAGGCAAATATAACACGTTGAACTAAAGTTTTATTAGAAACATACTGTAATCTATTACACTTCCTGGCTCATTGGTGACACTCCTGCAGGTTACGTAAATAGCCATGTTGGAGAAAAATGTAAATGAGCAGAGTATTGAGACTGTTCAGGTGTTCAGTAGGCTGTTCTGTTTTTTCAGCACTGACACTGTGATGTTACCAGAATTCAGATTGCATGCTTTGTTTGATAATGAATATCGTGGATTTACCGTGACTGTTTTAGACCAAGGATTATGTCAGAAGTACGGATGGAGACTCCTTTTTGTGTGCAGTCTTGAATGAAAAGTAAATTAGTTCAACAAATAGCTAATCCATTTTGAGATAATGTTGTGTTCCCTAGCTTAGTGCAATACCACAGAGTTTACGCATTTCTCCCTGTTAAATGTGATTCAATAAATGATTTAATAACGAAATTAATGCTTAATCATAAAGAATAAGTTACTAGAATTAAGTGACAATTTATTAGAAAAATTCCCTAGTAACTACTGCTGTTATGTTCAGGAGGATCTCAAGAGAGGAGAGTAAGGCCTTGGGATGCCAGCAGCATGGGAGGCTTCCTGGTATCGTCAGTTTATCGAGGGAAGACTTAATGGGGCAGTTCTGCTTCCTAGTCCCTTCTAGAAGATTTTACACACATTGTTCTGTACATGCAGTTCACCCCTGTGGGATGTTTAGGTCCAGCAGATAGTAAAGGAGTTGCTCTTAAAAACAGGACTCCTGTTGGAGAATTTGCTCTGGTATCTAGTCTTTACCCCATTAAGTGCAATCTCAGTCTTTTGGGGCTCCGTGGGGTTTTCATCTCACAAGGAAACTTGTGATTCCCTTTTTCCCCCTTCATTCATCAGATCTTAACTCTCTGAATCATGTCTTAATTCCAACTATGAATGTATCTTACACCATGCGCTGTGAAAACCAGTACAGTGATGAATACTGCAGCAGGAAAACAAAAATTTGCAATCTCCATAGTAATAGTCCTTCTTCGCAAAGGAAGTTTGCAAAGTTGGAAGTAGTTTGTAGTGATCCTTGTAAACCGAATGACTTTTTGATGCATCCATTTTTCTCTTGTTTTAGGTGTTTGGAAATGCTCCTCCAAGTACAATGACAGAAAAATTTTCTGACCTCCTGCAGTTTACTACTCAAGTGTCACGACTGATGGTGACTGAAATTCGACGGAGAGCATCAAATAAGTCCACAGGTATTGCATGGGGCACAAGTCTGAGCTTTGAGAGATGTGTATCATGAATTTCAAATCGGTCACAATACTATGAGCTGCCACCCACAGCAGCTGTGCAGGCTCAGAAATTGAAGTCTTCGCAGCAAAAATGCGTTCTCTTCCATTTCTTTGGGCTGAGAGAGAGGGGAGGAGGAGGTTGGAGTTTTCCTTCCTGGGTTACGGAGAAAGCTGAGTTCCACAAACTTGATAACACATCAAAGAGAGAAGTGAGCTAAGTTGCATCACCTGCTAGTAGAAGGAGACCAAGAACATGCATGTGGACAGCTGTTGTATCTTGCCTGAGGTGCCTGTTGGTGGTGTCTTTTGTCCCTCGGATATGTTAACATTCTAAAAACACGCATTTTTAAATTAGCTGTTGGCCTGGAAGCTAGTAAGATGTGAAAGTACAGTGAGTCCCACATTAGGACCAGCACCACCAGCCCTACAGAAATGTTAGTGGACCCCTCTTTTGCTCTGTTTATTAAATGTCAGGGTGAGATTTGGTTCTGTTGAAACCTGAATGTGTCAGAACCTGACTATGTATTGGGAGTTGCATAACTGAGGACAGTGCGCCGAGAAGGCATATTTCATTAGCTTTCCTCTTTGATTTCCTCTTCTGAAGAGGAGTGCTTCCGAGAAGTATCAAGCTTTTAACTACTAGATAACTTTAGGATCTGTGCTGGCTTCTCAGTTTGGATTTGGTGGTAAATAAGAAAATAGCAGGCTGGAAAAGGCTGTGCAAATTATTACGCATGAAGTCAGGAGTCACAAACTGTGCCAATTACAATTTCTTTCCATTTTAGGTAGAGTGACTAACAGTGAAACATTCCAGATGGCTAAACAGATATCATAGACAAAACCTGTTCTCTATGGGTAAACAGGCGCAAAATGTCTTTTCTTTGGGTATTTAGGGGAAATGAATGTCCAACAGACGTGCTGGCAGAATGGTGACGGTTGACCTTTTTTCTGGGTAGCATCTGTTATGCCTGCTAGTTAGTTGGATTCTGCTAAGAATGGCCATTTTTGTGTGTTTATTACTTAAGCCATACCTTTCCTTCTTGCTCCAAGATAATCCAGTTGTCATCCTTGAAAACTCACAAGTCAGAGGTAGATTTTGTTGGTGGTGGTTTTGGTTTTTTTTCTTGTTTTCTACCCCACTTGGAAACTTAACCACAGTGACTTAAAAGACAGTTTGGTACTCTTCTAAGCTTTAATGTAACGAGTACCAATGTTTTTATTAAAACGGAAAGCAGTCATTTTTCCTCTGTTATCAAGATTGCTGTTACTTCAGTCAGTAAACCCTTTTCGGACCTTGTGTAAGAAGGCCTGAGAGGTCCGTGTTCTGCAATTGCGTTGTGACTTTTGGCAGGACCAGGGAGTTGCAGTTTGCTCTCCAGAAATGACCAATTAACAAGCTGTTAAAACTCATAGTTTGCAGACTTCTGTGTTAAACTGTTTAGAGCTAGATACACATTTCTGAATTGATACTGAAAAAATAATAGAAATTCTTGGCTTTTTAGAATGCGCTTTATGGTAAAGACATAGTATTGTGTCTATGGATTGTGAAGGCTCTTGCTTTTTTTCTTTTTTAAACTTCCATTCTTTTTGTGTACCAAACAAAAAGATACAGCATATCTTAATAGCTATTAACAGGTAATTATACCTCCTAGCATGTTTTTAAAAGTGAAAAACTTCAGTAACAACTATATGCAGGAAATGTCTTTGGTAATATTCAAGTGCAAATTCCTGATGGTGTGAAGTGCTCCTAAGTCAACAAAATTGCTGAGCTTGTTTTAGAGACAAGCTTTCCATACAAATGTTATCAAAAGTCAACTTTAGGTAGTTAATGAAAGGGAAGAAATTCTACAAGAACTTGCTTTCTATCTATAAAGAGATAAATGCATTGGCAGTATTTTACAGTTGGGAATGTGGTATGATTAAATCTTACCTGTTGGTGTGTTGGGGTTTTTTTTGTTTGTTTGTTTTGGTTGGGTTTTTTTTTTTTTCCCCCCCTCTATCTCATAATGGAGCACAGGACAATTTTTTTCATCAGGCCTTTGAATATTTATGCTAACAGCTATGTGAGTAATGCCTGCCATCGTGGAGGCATATCTCAGTTATTCTTGGCAGACTGTAGTAGTTTTCTTAGAACAGTGTTTCGTGATTCAGTAGTAACTGTGCCAGCACCCTATCTTAAGTAGTCTCTGAACATTGCCATTGTAGTTACATGTTCAACTACAATTTCAATTGTCTTGTCTCTCTCGTATGGATGTAATCTTGGAGAAAGAAAAATGAAGCAGTTAAAATTGAGTTACGGTATCATGTATGTTTAAGTCTTTGCTGTACAACAGTGATAATTTGCAGGTGACAGCAGTAACCATATCTATGTGGATATGGTAGATATATGGTAGATACCCCTTGCCCTGGGGTATCTAGTCTGTTTTAGAAGATGGTGGGGTCATGGTTGAGATTATAGCTCTATATAAGAAGTGTTGAAACTTCTCATGGAAGTGGAGAGGCTAAGGAGTATCTGGGAGTGTGAGAGGGAGATAGACTGGTGGAGCCGCACCCTACCATCCCTGAGGCAAAGGCAGCAGACGGAGGCTCCACAGGAAGCAGAGGATCCCCTGCCTTCTTGCCACCAGGTAGAAAGAGGGGACCTAAGCGATGGGGGGGAATGGAAACAGGTCCCTGCTCGGGGTGCCAGGCGAACCCCCGCCCAGCCTCCCTCACCTTCCCGGTTACCCTTACAGAACAGATATGGGGCCCTGGAACTTGAGGGCCAGGCAAATGAGGATGTAGATGAAGGTCCATCCAGGAGG
>NW_008825107.1:940698-951506 GCF_000699105.1 Pygoscelis adeliae
AGGTAAAGCAAAAGCCGCGCACGCAAGCAAAGCAAAACAAGGAATTCATTCACTACTTCCCATGGGCAGGCGGGTGTTCAGCCATCCCCAGGAAAGCAGGGCTCCATAACATGTAACGGTGACTTGGGAAGACAAACGCCATCACTCCGAATGTCCCCCCCTTCCTTCTTCTTCCCCCAGTTTATGTACTGAGCATGATGTCCCGTGGTATGGAATGTCCCTTTGGCCAGTTGGGGTCAGCTGTCCTGGCTGTGCCCCCTCCCAGCTTCTTGTGTACCTCCAGCCTTCTCAGTTGGTAGAGCATGGGAAGCTGAAAAGTCCTTGACTAGTGTAAGCATTACCTAGCAACAACTAAAACATCAGTGCCTTATCAATTTTGTTCCCATCCTAAATCCAAAACACAGCACTGTACCAGCCACCAGGAAGGAAATCAACTCTATCCCTGCCGAAACCAGGACACATTTTGACCATTTTTCCAGCAGAAGGTTTATGATTTATTCCCATAAATCTAACAGATTTGTGACCTGTACTTTAAAGACTCTTTGCCTGCATGCACTGTACTACAAATGTCTTGTTGACTAGAGTTTTAATCAGTCAAATCTGTCTTGATTTAGCAGGATTCTGTGGACAAATCTTTGTCAGTTGTATAATAATTACAAGCTGTTTTACCAGTGGATAAAGAAAGGATTACTCTCCTCTTTGAAAATGGTAACTTTATAATTACATGTATTTACTTGCCTTATCAGTAAAGAATTCACCAGCTGAGACGTGGGATTGTTGTTGTTTAAAAAGCTCATGGAAAGATGGAGAAACCACATACTCCAAATTTTATCTTTTACAGATGTAGAAAACTAACTTCTGCTGGGTTTATGCAGCATTTTTTCCCCTTTAAAGTGTGATGTACTTCAATTAAGTTTTGTGAAAACTAACTAGGAGCGCTGAATGGAAGCCAAACCTTGTTTCTCATTTATATAGCTCAGAGTTTGATGAAAAGAGGAAAGAATAAAAAAGAATTGTGAATTAGATGTCCTCTTCCTATGCTAGAAATTTTACATTCTCTCTCTTTCAACAATTAATTCTTTGCCTCTGTGGTCATAGGACAAGAAGACTTGGGAGGAATTAGAACTACTTAATACGTTGAAACGCAGCTAGAAGCAAGTTGGTGTTTATTCAAATGTCTGAATCCAAAATTTCCTATTATATTTTCAGCCATGTGATTCGCAGTCTTCTGTGTTCTTCGGAATCTAATGATTTTTTTTTATTATATTCAGAAATCTTTTACACACAAGTGAAATTTTGCTCCATTTTGTATATCTTGCTCAAAAATATGGTTTAGTATATATGCCTGTGATTTTTAGTATCCCAAATTGCCTGTCAAGAGAGAAGAATGGGGTATTGCAAAGTCACATTTAGAACTTCATTCGTATCAACCTCTTCGGACATCTTGGGTTTAAACATTCAGCACAAATATAAATGTGCTTGAATCTTTCCCAGTTTGGATGTAAACATGGGGCAGGGGAAAAGATTAAAATATTCTTTGGGAAAAGTTCAAGATAGAAAAGGGCAAATGGGGTGGACAGAACAGAAAGAGTTTAATTGTCTCTTGTGAGACCATTCTTAAAGTGAAAGTTGATTTATTCTTCACTGCAGACCCAACAGCTACAAGATGTGTGAGCCACCAAAACTTCGTAGGTTCCCTAGCTAAAGATCATTACTTAAAGCTGATCCCTAGCCAAACCTCAAATCAAATGTTGACTGAATGTTAGTTAGTGATGAACTTTAAACCTTTGCCAGCTGAACATGAGCCGGCAGTGTGCCCAGGTGGCCAAGAAGGCCAACGGCATCCTGGCCTGTATCAGAAATAGTGTGGCCAGCAGGAGCAGGGAAGTGATCGTGCCCCTGTACTCGGCACTGGTGAGGCCACACCTCGAATACTGTGTTCAGTTTTGGGCCCCTCACTACAAGAAGGACATTGAGGTGCTGGAGCGTGTCCAGAGAAGGGCAACGAGGCTGGTGAGGGGTCTGGAGAACAAGCCTTATGAGGAGCGGCTGAGGGAGCTGGGGTTGTTTAGCCTGGAGAAAAGGAGGCTGAGGGGAGACCTCATTGCTCTCTACAACTACCTGAAAGGAGGTTGTAGCGAGGTGGGTGTCGGTCTCTTCTCCCAAGTAACTGGCGAAAGGACGAGAGGAAATGGCCTCAAGTTGCACCAGGGGAGGTTTAGATTGGATGTAAGGAAAAATTTCTTTACTGAAAGAGTAGTTAAACATTGGAACAGGCTGCCCAGGGAAGTGGTTGAGTCACCATCCCTGGAAGTATTTAAAAGGCGGGTAGATGAGGCGCTTAGGGACATGGTTTAGTGGGCATGGTGGTGTTGGGTTGACGGTTGGACTCGATGATCTTGGAGGTCTCTTCCAACCTTAATGATTCTATGATTCTATATACTTGCGATTTTTAGCTGCCAGATTTTCCACAAATAAATCCAATTTCATGTCTGAATTGATCAAAACGTGGTGGTAGTACTATGCTAAAATATATGTCCAAACATTTATTTCTAGCGTAGTCTCAGTTCCAAAATGAAGCTTTCTTTTGGGAGCAAGTGCATCTGGCTCAGGGCTGAAAAAGATAAACTTAAAAAAGGGACAGCGACAGCTGGAATCTTGGTAGAATAAATGTGTCTACTAATGGCTACTTTGGCTACTGATGCTGGAGGGGAAGCAACACTTTCTTCATGTATTTTTCAAAACATACCCTGGATGCAGTTGGTTCCTCTGTGATTTTGCAAATATTTCAACAATGTGTCCTAGAGTGTTCAGCACATCATCATAATTTAGACCCAATGCAAAGATAATCATACGGCAGGGAACGTTAGTTCAGGTGATCCCTCTGGTACGGACAGCAGGACTTGTGTGCCATTTCAAGATGTCTGGCTGGGCTGATGCATGGTGGAATGCGGTCCCCCAAAGTCCTCTGTGTGGAGGTGGCTGATGTGCAGGTAGGCGGGAGAGCTTGTCTCTCTGTGCCAGAGGTGCCGTGAGCTGAATAGCCTGGGACCTTTTTGGTTTATCATTTCAGTGAGTACCTGTACCTTGTACATGAGAAATCCCAACTACTGAATAGTTTCACATTGCAAACTTAAAGGTAAGTGCATAAAGCTGTCCTCCTGGATCAAATCGTGAACCAGTGTAACCAAGTGGTGGGTTCCTGGCTGCGGTCACTAACAAACAGAAAGCAAGAAACAGAGTACACCTTTCTCTTTCACTCTTAACAGCTTCCTGTATTTCAGCAGTCGAGGGTGTGCAAACCTGTGATTTGGTACCTTGTAATGGTTATTCCATGTTTACTAAAATTAGTTTCTAACTCAGTCCTATGTTGTCTGCATCTCAAGCACACCAAATGACATACTGACAGCTCTCATTATTTAATGCATTAGGATATATAAACACTTGATATCACAGGGAGGTTCAGAATGATTCCCTTAGCTATGGGCAATCCTGCAACCCGAAGGTCCTTCCCCAGTCAGACTATAAGTGGTTGTGGGGACAATCCGTGAAACCTGTGCAGAAGGGTAGAAAATTGAAGAACGAGAAAGCAAAACAGTTCATCACAGGGCTGGAACATTTTAACCTCCTTTCAAAGTCAATTTCAAAAGTTTGGGTGTGTGGTTTTGGGTTTGTTGTTTTTTTTTTAATGACTTCATGTGTGCTAGTCTGTGTACATCACTGTTTTATGCACCTTTTAAATTCAATTCAGTTGTGTCTTGCTTTGTTGATTTCAGTCAACATTTCAATCCATATTTGCAACATTCTCTGTATGTATTTGTAGCAGTATTTACTATTTAATGCTAAGTTTATTTTTACCATATCTCTAGACTGTTCAGCTAATCCCTCCTACCTCCAGAAACAACATTTTCAGTTGCTGTTTATACCCTCTGAATGTTGTGGTGGTTTAGTTTTTGGGTTTTTGTTTATTTGTTTGTTTGTGGGGTTTTTTTTGGGGGGTCCTCCCCCTTTCTTTCTCTTCCTCTTAATTTCACTGATTTACTCAAACTGTGAAAATGCTTTTAACCTCTTTAGGCATTTCTCTAACAGATCTGCTGAAAGACTATAATTATCTCATCTTCAGACCGATTTGGGAGATGAAATTGATAAACGTTCATCATCATGATGTTTAACTATTGCAGAAAACCACATCAGTCGTTTGTATTTGGCCTCTGACAATGCCTACCTTTATTCTTTTTAAAGTTCCATTGATGTGCAAACTCTGCTTTTATTGTTCATTTTTATTGCAGTTTACCTCTATCACATCAGCGGAACTGATTTTATGTTTGTCTTAAATACACAAGAGTTAGTGTTATTTGTTCAAGTGCATCCTCACATTTTGGGTAAGTTAACCGATGGTAGTTACAGGAAGCTTCTTATCTTCTACTAGTAAGTAGCATTTTGGGCTCCTCCCGTAAGTCTGAAGTTTTCCTGATAGTGTTACTTGTAGTGTCTGCTTCTCTTTAAAGAGTTAAGGATCTGTCTCGCTAAAATAAGTGGACGTAGGGGCTGCTTTCAGACTTTTTTGGTATGTTAGTTAACTTTGTTGAGAAGAGAGTATGTTGGAAATGATCTCACATGCTGTGACTACATGTCTTGTTTTTTTCATACTTTATATATATTTTTTTTTTCCTGTCCTGTGGGTGACTTTGCTTTACAAGGTGATTCTGTTTTGAATTTATTGAAATTGCTCTGAAAGGGAAGCAGTGTCCTATCAGCTACTCATCAGGAGTCAGTTCTGATCAACAACTGGTATGCCCTGTTACTTTTGGTTAACCTTCAATTTATTTTTTGATGCTCTTTACCAGATCTTATGCAAGGCAAGTGTAGTGCCATATAGTGCCTTTCCAAGAGATCTTAAAAAGCCTGTTCTTTTATTGGCTGGGTTAGTGAGGCTAAATGCTGACACAGTTGAGTTGTTTATCTTTGGATGAGCAGCCCTCCATTTCTGCACACTGCAGAGGCATCAGCCACTTCATATCTGCGGCTTGTGACAACTAACAGCACTGCACTGTTCCTGATGATCGAAGGGAGACTTTTTGTCATCCCATTTTTGTTTGGGTTGATACTTCTTTCTTACCACCTAGGCAGTTGGAATGATTTGTATTCTTTAACTCTAGGTATCTGACTGTGTTTCCAGGCATTCCCCGCGCGAGGCAGTAGAGACTTCTTGAAGGATCAATTAGAGAAGGGCTTCCTGACTTCAGCTTGCTCCCTACCACCCCCCTGACACACTCACCTTTCGCTAATATTCCACTCCAGAATAAGAATAAGCTACTCAAAAGTCTGATGACACTATTATATGCTGTTAATGGTACTAGAACATCTAACTATAAAAGCTTCAGGTACTGAATTTGTCCTTAGTGCTATTGCTATAGGCAGTAACGTTGCTTGTAATGCAATGCTGCTTTTTGCTAGCAATCTGAATGGGTCTAATCCCATCGCTTTCCATCTGTTGCTTTTCTGAAGTCCAGGACCCAAAGAACTCGTGTCATCTTTTACGTATGAAACAAATTCTGGTGTTTTATTCTACCAAGCCTCTATTCCATATATACTGAATCCATGCTGAAAACTCTGACTATTGTGTATTAACCATGTGACCACATAATCATGGTCATACTTAATGCGTACATGCTTGCACAGTTGTCAAGATATCTATGCATGTATGCTTACATATTATTTTATAGGTTTTTCTCTTTGCTCTTCTGCCGTTTCTACTAGCTAGCATATCACAATCCTAGATTTAGTGGTTTGTTCTGCAGAAGTTGAAAGGCTAAGGATGTCTGGGTGGGGCACATAGAGGATTTATTAAAAAGATGATGTGAGCACTTCAAAACCAGGGAAAAGGTACAAGAAATAAATTAAGACTAGTGCTGATGATAGAAAATAATCTTAAATGATAGTGCTATCAAATTTGCTCAGAGCAGATGACAAGAGAACTTCTTCCTGTACTTAATGCTGTCTGTGTTTTAGGTAGTGCTTAATTAAGACTGACAGTTTTGAAACTGCTATTTATAGTGTTCAACTGCTATGTCATTTAGGATGCCAGCAGCATGACAACTTTTTCAGAAGCATATACTTAACCCCTGAGTCTCACTTTCAAAGATGACTAAAAGAGCCCCTGTTCCACAGGTGGCTTTTGGAGGCTATGCCCAAAGGAGGCTGTGCACACCCTGTTTGATACCAGTCACACTTGCTTACAGTCAGAGACTGTCTGTGGTCAGGTAGAAAGAGAACAGGCCTACTAAATCGCACCTAACATTGGGCTGGTGGGGCACTGTCATTGTAGAAGCAGCGTGTGCTTTACACACGCTTGACACTCAGAATTTTGGAAGGTGGCTTTTGCCAGGAATTCTGGCATTTTGCGTATGCCTTTAGTGTAGGAACTATGGCTGTGGCATGGCTGTTGTGCTTTCTAAGTTGATCTGCTCATACACCCAACCATCTGACCAATGTTTTGCACCGATGGTTTGCAATGAAGTGCCCACCAGGTACTTCAGTTCAGCATGCTGGGAAGTTGCTGCATGTCCGCATTTGTGTGAGTTTTAAAAAATACCTTACCTTTCACCTTGGTATTTCAAGCTTTGTTTTATCTCAGTCAGTCTCATGCAGGGATTTGATAGGTGTCCCTCCTTACTTCAGCACCAGAATTGGAAAAGCCGGTGGTTTGTACAAAAATCTGTTATGGGAATAAGGCTGCAAAACAAAAACATGGGAAAATAGCCATTGCACAAATGAACCAAATCTGGATTTTTACCTTAAATCTGTCTCTCTATCTTTTTTCTGGGATTATGACTATAAAAGGGTTTCTGGGCTTTAGGGAAAAATACATCCTTTTTGCACTGGAAGGGAATGAAACTGACACCAGCATGGGTGACATGAAATCCCCAAGTGAGACATCAAATAGACCTTTTTCCATGTGAGGGAAAATTGTAGAATAAGAGAGGTCTCTTGTCCAACCTCCTGCTAACAGCCAAACTAACTGTGAGATGGGACGAGGTTGCACAGGGCTCAATCCTGTCGTGTCTTGAAAACTTCCAAGGCTGGAGACAGCACAGCCTCTCTGAGACCCGTTTCAGTGCATCTCTGTCCTCGGGGTGGGGGGAAACTTCTCCTTATATGCAGTCTGAACCTCTCTTGATATAAGCCTGTTGTGTCTCGCCCTCCAGCCATGCAGTGCTGTGAAGAGCCCCGCTCTGACTTCTCGATAGCTCCCCCACTGTGGGCACTGAGGCTGCTGTTCGGTGCCCCTGAGGTTGTCTCCTCTCCCTGGTTCCTCAGCCTGTTCTCACAGGGTTGGTGCTCCAGCCCCAAAACATCTCGGTGGCTCTCGGCTGAACTCCTGTTGATCATTGTCTTCCCTGTATTGGGTTGGGACTGAACCTGGATGCCGCATTCCACACATGATCTAACGAGCGTTGTGCGGAGGGGGATAATCACTCCTCTTCATCTACCAGTTGTCTTCCTGTTGGTAAAAGTGTTTTCTTTACACCTTGATTTTTGTTACATTGATTCACCAGTACGTGTAGTGGCTGATGGCTTTGGCTCTGTATGGTAGTAGTCTCTCTTGAGAAAAGTTAATATTAGGAATGTAAAGCAAACAACTGTAGACATCTTCTAGAATCATCTACTTCATAGGTTTACTAGTCCAGCTCAGCTTACAGTCTGGTGCTCCAGAAAATTATCTTTTCAGTGTAGTCAATGCTAGAAGTTTGATAAATACTTTGCCATATAAAATATGTTTACTTTAGAACAAACTTCTTCACAGGTATGTGCTGGG
This sequence comes from Pygoscelis adeliae, assembly GCF_000699105.1. Classification (NCBI taxonomy): domain Eukaryota; kingdom Metazoa; phylum Chordata; class Aves; order Sphenisciformes; family Spheniscidae; genus Pygoscelis; species Pygoscelis adeliae. The sequence continues at coordinate 948,518 of NW_008825107.1, forward strand.
GAATCTTGACAGCAGATGAAGCAAACAAACCGAGATTAAAATTGGATTTTTCTTCAGTTGCTGGTTTATTCCTCCGTTAGTAATTCCTATGTAATTCCATTTTTAAACAATATTCTGCACCTTCCTTTTCTGTCCTAGTTGACACTAAAAGCACTGAAGATGATTGATATGCAGTTATTAATGAAAAATGGTTTTAGATTTCCCTTAAGGGTAACGGACAGTCATCATGACTGGCATTATAGATTTCTTAACATAAGCGTGTATTCAGACAGCAGTGAAATAGGATTGCATTTTCTGTTGATTTATTTATTGAGGCTGATAACTTGTTTACTAGGCTGAGTATTTATCTTTGGCTCTGACTGATATGGAATAGCATCTGATTCCAGAAGTGTTCCCAGGATCATGAGAATTAGCCATAAGTTGTTAGCGTTTTCATTTTCCAAAAGATGTAGGATGGGGATGTGGTAATTGCTGATCTTAGTCTTAATTTTACTTTTTGTTCCTGTATTTTATTCCTTTTGTCTTTCTGCACCTCTCTTTTCCCTCCAGTCTTTTCCCATTATCCTCAATACTGTTGTTTTAGTGCAGTGCTTTTTTTCAGAACTTAAATATCAGCTTTTCCCACTGAGACCACTAAGTGATGGTGACTTCATGTCTCTGGAAAAGAGTATGTTGTATTTGATAAAGCCAAAATACTCAAACAGAAGTTGCTGCATGTTACTGAAATCTGTCTGCTAGTTTAAAGGATGATGACCTAAAAACGTACTTTTTGCAGCCTTGCTAGTGTCAAAGCCAAGTGCATGTGGAAGACTGGAATGTGTGTCTGGAGAGTGTAGGCCTAAGCCTAGTCCTTTTTTCAAGAAGTGCTGCAGAGGTGAATTCATGCTCAGCACTCGAGACTGTTGAGAGGACGTGTTCCCTTCTCCAGACTATCAGATTGAATTCTTATTACGTTTTTTTTAACTGCTCCCCTACAGAGGCTGCAAGTCGTGCCATAGTCCAGTTTCTGGAGGTCAATCAAAGTGAAGAAGCAAGTAGAGGTTGGATGCTGCTCACCACAATCAATTTACTAGCTTCATCAGGACAGGTTAGTCTTAAACAACAAGGCTAAAAATAAATTGTGGGGTGGGAGAGACAAAAGCAATAAAATAATGAGCTGCATGAATGCACACTAAAAGATGTTGTAACTATAGTCTGCTTTCTGTGTTAAGATCCTTTTTCTGTTATACTGCCACAGAACTTCTGCTTTAGTTCCTTGTGGTTTCAGTTGCCTAAAAAAAAAAAAATCATTGTTTTGGAACTTTAATTTAGAATGTTCTTTTGAATTACGCATACAACTTTTACTGTTCCCCAAAGGTTGTCCTTGCATGCTGCTGCTTAGTGCCCCATGAGATGCATATCACGTACAGCACCTAAATCACTTGGGCTTTGAACTTGGGCTCCCCATTCAAGGAGGGCAGCAGCAGTTGCAAAAAGTGAAGCCAGCAGCAGTGATGAGCGGGTGATATAGTGAATCTTTACTGCTTCTGCTTTTGGTGCTGCCCTCCATCAGAGAGCCAATCTTTGGCAATGTACTGGACAGCTGTGTGGTTTGTTCTTTCTGCTCTAATCTTTATAATTCAGCACATCATCTTATCTGTGTTTAGTATGTCACCAGCCTCCACCCCAATTTGTCTTTTCTTCCCACTGATGCTTTCATGTTTTCTACTACCTTGCTCTTTATGCCTGCTTATACCTTCTTGCCAAGCAAGTGCGTAAATTGAATAGTCCTCCTCCCACTCCCATTTCTACTGCTACAAAGCATAGATAGCTAATGAGGGCTTGGCTGAAGGTCTTGTAATTAACTTGTAAGCTTCTGTTGGCAGAGACTGTCAGTTTTTGTTTCTGTCCTGTGTGGTGAGTGCTCTGAACTGTGGCTGTTAGATGCTATTGTCATGTAAATAAATTATGATCCTATTTTCAAGGTTACTGTTTAGGTGGGCATTCAAGAATAGGTGGTAAATCTGTACTGCCATGTGGACACCTCACCAAAGGCGTGAGAAAGAAAAAACAGCATTTGAGTCAACTGCGTTACAGGAGTGTGACTTTTTGAATATAGTAATATGCTTAACTGGTTTTTTTCTCTGTTTTCTTTTTCCCCAGAAAACTGTGGACTGCATGACTACAATGTCAGTGCCTTCCACACTTGTTAAATGTCTATATCTGTTTTTTGACCTTCCACATGTGCCTGAGGTAGTTGGAGGAGCACAGAATGAACTACCTCTCGCAGAGCGCCGAGCGCTACTACAGAAAGTCTTTGTACAGGTAAGAAAGGTAAAATAGGTGATGGAATTTGCAAGAGGAATGGAAATGCTTCATGTGAGAAAAGTCCAGAAACTTTTCACTTGAACCAGGTTTTGCTCTTCCTTAATTCTTCACAAACTGGTGGCTCAGAGTAAGATGGATTTTCCTGCAAGCACACAGAATCATAGAATAGTTTGGGTTGGAAGGGACCTTTAAAGGTCATCTAGTCCAACCCCCCCGCTGTGGGCAGGGACATCTTCAACTAGATCAGGTTGCTCAGAGCCCCGTCCAACCTGACCTTGAATGTTTCCAGGGATGGGGTATCCACCACCTGTCTGGGCAACCTGTGCCAGCATTTCACCACCCTCAGCGTAAAATATGTCTTCCTTACATCTAGTCTATATCTACCCCCCTTTAGTTTAAAGCCATTCCCCCTTGTCCTGTTGCAACAGGCCCTGCTAAAAAGTTTGCCACCATCTTTTTTAGAAGCCTGCTTTAGGTACTGATAGGCTGCAATAAGGTCTCCCTGAAGCCTTCTCTTCTCTAGGCCGAACAACCCCAACTCTCTCAGCCTTTCTTCATAGGAGAGGTGTTCCATCCCCCTGATCTTTTTTGTGACCCTCCTCTGGACCCCCTCCAACAGGTCCGTGTCTGTCTTATGCTGAGGGCTCCAGAGCTGGACGCAGTACTGCAGGTGGGGTCTCAC
>NW_008825107.1:954443-954934 GCF_000699105.1 Pygoscelis adeliae
GTAAGCAGCACACCTCTCTAGAGAGTGTGTCAGGTCGGCAAATGGGTGCCTCTGTACCTCTCAGAAGAGAGTCGCCTACTAGTATCACCCGTCGCCTTTTCTTAGTGGCGCTGGTTGTTATACTCCAGCGCTTCTCCTGGTGTGACAGGACTTTCCTCTTCGGCCTGCAGAGCGGTGAAGGGGTTCTGCAAGGGCACCTCAGGCTTCGGGGGTAGTCTCTTCCTCCTGCTGGTCCTTGCCTTTGCAACTGTCCATTCTGCTGCATTATTGGCCTCCCGGCTCCCTTCTGCATGTGCCGGTGGGGGAGTTTTTGGCTGTGGGTCTGCTGCAGACTGTGCTTGGAACCAGCTATCTAGCTCCTTCTCTGCCTCCCTGATGTTACGCAGTCTTCTCACCGCCTCCTGCAGCTCAGCCACCTGCTGCAGGAGGTCCTCCACCTGGGCACACCTTTTGCAGGCAGGGCTGCTGGCTGTCCCTGCCCCAGGAGAGCA
>NW_008825107.1:955353-988859 GCF_000699105.1 Pygoscelis adeliae
AGCTGCCGGCTCCAGGCGGGTCTCTGCACTGCCCTGTGGGTTCGCCGGCTCAGGAACCCCCCTTGTACGCTGCGATCCTGCAGCCGGACGCGCCTGCACCGGAGCTGATTGCTTCTGCGAGTCAGTTGAGGTTAAATTTCTACTCTTCCTGTGGTTTTTGTCCTCGGCAAATATCTCCTCCACAAAAATGTATGCAACTGTTCTGTGCAGCTGCTTAAAAGGAGCAGCATGTTGACTATTATTCTGTTTTAATCTAACCGGTCCTAGTCTTTGGTATCTTTGGCCGTTACTGCTTGAAATAGACATAGTAAAAACCATTAGTATTGATAATAATCTATGAATTAATTTAATATATGCTATTTCCCCTTCAATTATGGAAATTAACCATGAATATGGAAAAAAGTCGTTTAAATATGGGAATGAACCATCTGAGCTTGCTGTTACTATTACAGTTATCCCCCAGGTTTCCCAGGAAGACCAAGGACTCCATCTGACCTGCTCCTGCTTTCTGAAGTTTCAATTAGAGATCTTGCAAAGAAATTCCCATATGTTCTCCTGATGAAACTTCTAGAAGCAGCTGACAGCTACTGTTAGAAAGGGGTTGATGATCATACTACCAGTTTCCATGTGCAAATTGGACGCGTCTCTATGTACGGTCATTGTAGGCACATACGCAAAACCATAGAGCTCTATCAGCAATCACATCCTTCAGGGATTTGAAGACAGTGTTAAGATTAATAAGTATAACATTTGAGAGGCATTTTGGTACCTGCACTACAAAAATAAAGATGAGAGCCTTATTCCCACAATTACTAGCCACAATGTCTGCCCACTAACAGTCACTATATGAGAACATACCCATTTGCCTCTTTTTTGTCTTAGTACTGCAGGCTGTCTTCCAAAGCAGAAATCGTGGTGTGCTGTGAGCTATCTTTCAGAAAATGCTTTGCTGTGTTTCAGTCAGCAGAGTTAATAAATGATCAGTGTTACCACATAGAGTCCCCCCTCAATATACTACAGCTCAGCTCTTTTCTGTCCCTTCTCAAGGTGCTCTCAAATCAGCTGGCTGGAGTGGGTGAGGTTTCAGATAGCTTCCAAACCTCCTCCAGACACAGGCAGCCTTGCAAAGTCCTCCTACAGTTTTCTGAGAGGGAGCCTCAGCTTTTCCTGCACAAGACACAAAATGGACATCAGATGTCCTCAAAACGTGCAGAAGAGGGAGCACAACGTAGTAACTTTGGTTGTGTGGCTGCGTTTTGTCTTGTTTAAGGTAACCTGGAAATTCAGATCCAGGAGTCAGTCATCCAGGTAGGTTGACACTGTTGCTGTATCCTTTCCTGCCATACTATTTTGGCTGTTTTCATTTGGCCAAGCTGGTACGGATGCTGCTCTGCAGACAGCACATCAATAGCCTTCTTCCTGCATTAGGAAGGGATACAACAGTTTGCTTCGCAGAGCCTCTGCCCCACTGCAACATTTAGACCTGTGAATTAGGTAATGGGCAGATTCTCCAAGAATGGAATAACCTGGTATCCATACAAGTATGCTGTGTCAGCCTAAGAGATTTAAACTCTGCTGCTAATCTTTTGCTAGTCATTTTAAACTGAACTGGGACTTGAAATAACCACGTGTTGAATAACCTTGTCTTCAATTCAAATTACAGAAACAACATGCAAAGGAAAAACAGCGCATTGCGTTTTTTTAGTGTGTATGCTAAATGAAAGAATGTTTTGTCTTTTACTAAGTCTAGACAAAAATAGCAACGATCAGGGTATTAATACTAGATGTTTAATGACTTATTGTTTCAGATCCTAGTAAAATTGTGCAGTTTTGTGTCCCCGGCGGAAGAACTGGCTCAAAAGGATGATCTCCAGCTTCTATTCAGTGCAATAACCTCATGGTGCCCTCCCTATAATCTGCCTTGGAGGAAGAGTGCAGGGGAAGTACTAATGACCATATCGCGTCATGGCCTTAGCGTCAATGTAGTGAAATACATTCATGGTATGTGTCTATCCAATATTATTTATTGGGTTTTTTTCTGTTCTTATTTCATAGTTTTCTTAGTTAGGAAATAGGCATGAAAATAATAGATCAAGGAAAGCTTACAGGCCTTTTTTTTTTTTTTTTGGACACGTAGGCATTTACATACAGGTAAAATTTCAGAGCACTTGTGTAGCGAGAGAGGTGTTTGTAGCTGAGTCTGCCTCATCCATATTTCAAGTTAACATTGGAAGATGGAGTTTCCTTTCATGTTTTGGTGTAGAGTTTATGCTAACCAAAAGGAAAGGCTTTCAGCAACTTCAGTAACTGCCTGTATTGAAAAGTAGTCACTGGGAAGATGCATAGGTTTGTCACTTTTGCTGCAAGCATTAATTCTTAACGGGAGTTGTTTTCTGTCCTGTGTTTGAGTTAGCAGCAGCAGCTCCTCGCAGAGGCGCGAGGCAAGCTAGCAGTGTCCTGTTTACAGCTGCATGTTTGGGTACCACTCTAGCTGGCAATAAAAGTGTAGAGACATCTGAGGAAGCTGCAGGAAGAGGAACCAGCTCCATGTGTTTTGCTGACGCAGTTTGAGCTATTAGAAGCCCGTGTAGTAAATACTGGTGCATTACGCCAACTAGGGAGAGCTAATTTGAGTATCCTGGGAGAAGGTTCTTTCTCCCAGACATCTTGCTTTTGCGGGAAGAGGCTGGGTCGGACCATTATAACCACCACTGATTTGCAATGTACTGTCCATTATCCAGGGTACTGGGGGCTGGCATACTCTGGTAACAGGAAAACCTGGGTAATACAGGCACTAGGAAATCCTCAAGGGTGCACGGCATATGGGCACAGAAACACTTGAGTGCAAACCTCCAAGTGCTTATTGATGGCATGTTGGAACTGCCAGCTGGCTTCCTCCTTCCTTCTTTCCTTCCAGCTCAGCTTCCTTGCGGGGTCCCCAACCCAAGGGCATTGTCCCTAGGGCCTGGCCCAGGGAGGCTGTCCTTCGCTTGGCTGAGACCCAAGCCTCTGCCCGAAGGAGGTGGTCTCTCAGTACTGGTGCTCCTAGGAAGCTTAAGTGTAGCCTGTCGTAGAGCCTGTGTCACAATCTGGTGTGGAGCTTTTGGGACACAGCTGGAAAGAGCCTGGTGGCTGGATGGATTTGCAGACCCTACGTTTTCCCTGTTGGCTAGCTGACTAGATTGCTGACTGTTCAACCAGCCTGCGTTTCTTCTGCCGGGCTCTTCTCTTCCTCACCTTGCCATACAGCTTACAGATTGTGGATTTTGTGCATCCTGAAGGCCAAAATAAAATCGTCTCATGGGCTTAATTCAGCCTGCGAGCCACCGAATGACTGAAGCAGCTAGAATCATTCCATATTATCTCCTATCCTTTTTTAAGACAAATAGCATCCTTACTGTTTCAGGTATGGGAACTGTAGCGTACAGGGGTATTTCTGTAGTTGGTTACAGATTTTAGTAGCTAATATAAGAAGTACTTTATTCATCATGTATCTTTACAAGTGACTGGTCACGGTCTGCTTAGCAAGGGCAGCTGCCAAGCTGATTCATGACAAAGAATTTGCAAGAGCAAAGCGAGATGAAAACCAGTGTTGGAGAGGATATTAGCTGCCTGGGAGCAAAAACCAGTGTTGGAGAGGATATTAGCTGCCTGGGAGCAGCTTTGCATATGAAATACTTGTGTTGCATTAATTTAAAATTGCATGGGTGTTTAGGTGTGTAGGATTTGAGGTAGGAAATTTGGTAGAGTATGTTTCTAATATTATATTTAGGGCTTTTAGACTGTAGGACCACATAGAAGCATTTGTAGTTTTTAAATTGGAATGACTGTTGAAGTGAACTAACATCCTTATCATACATTTTAGCAGTGTACCCCTACTGCAAAAAAAGAAACCACGGTTTCCTCACACTCTAGAAAGCAAGTAGTTACAAGGCTTCACAAAACCATTTTGACAGTTTATGAAATATGTTACCCTGCTACCACATACTTCCCAGAAAATTTCAGTCTGTGTTTTTTCTTGTGCTAGCAGCGTGTTTCCAATTCCAGTCAGAAAGATGTGAAGGTACAGTATCACTTGGAAGCACAGAATAGTCATCAGTTAAGTATTTTCAGATAGGGCTTAAAAGGTGATAGGTATTTTGCCTGCATCTGTAACAGCCTTCTGGTGGGTTTTTGATGAGTGTAGAGGGTGTATATGTATATGTGAAAACATCACAAAGTGCAACAAAGAAAATAACTGAGTTTTGACTGTGTCGTTTGGCATATTGCAGCTACTACCATTATCGCATCTCTGTTGGCTTGATCCACAGAGGATTGAGGATGGCATATCAAAAGATATCCTAGGTTCTTTAAAAAGTGAAATAAAATCTTAAAAAGGAAACCAGTTGGCATTCTCTCTCGCTTGATAAAAAAATAAACCTGACTTAAGAGATAACAACATCTGTCAAGAGGTTCATCTTATATTCAGGAAAAAAGTTAAGATGTTTTATCATATGCAAAGGAGCATCCTTTCACTATCTCATGCTTTGATTTGATCTCTGGGAAATTTTGTTATCGGTCTAGCTAGAAAGATTTGCACTTGTCTCGTGCATGCTGTGGAGTTAAAATAGCAGATAATTGAAGGGAGCATCTTTAAAACAGGAGCGCAACCTAAAATCTGACTATAGATTTAGGAAAGCTTTCTGCAACTGACAATGAACTGATGAAGTGTGAGAGGTATGCAGAACGCAACAAGCTGTGTCTCTTTGGTCAAGATTTATCAGGCAAGCAAATATGCCAGCCAAAGAAACGCTAACCAGAGTAGCAATAAGAAGACACAGTATAAAGGGTTATGTGTAGGGTTTTACCTAACATCAGTAACAGTTTGAGTCAGTACTTGATGTTTTGGAATTATTTACAGTTGCCATATTTGTCTTTTTATTCTGCTGAGTTATCCGGTCAAATATTTAGGTAAAAACCAGTATTTGTCTACACAGTCTCCTCCTTATAAGAGTAAAGATTATAAAAGGGAGGAAGGGGTTGGCAAAAAGAGGTTAGAGTTCAGATCCAAAGCCACTTGAGAATCCTACTCGTCTTCAAGTGCTCTGTGATATTAAATGTTATGTGGTAAGAGATAGTTAAATAACAGTTACCTTATTGCCATGATTCTTGTACTCGTTATACTTCTTGCTGTGATTATTGTCAGTAAAATCCTGAATTTCTTAATTGCGATTCTTTTCAGAAAAGGAATGTTTGTCCACGTGTGTTCAGAACATGCAGCAGTCTGATGACCTTTCTCCCCTAGAAATAGTTGAGATGTTTGCTGGACTTTCTTGTTTTCTCAAAGACTCCAGTGATGTATCCCAAACATTGTTGGATGATTTTAGGATATGGCAAGGATACAACTTCCTCTGTGATCTCCTCCTCAGGTATGCAAAAGTGCTCGAAGGAATGCAGACAGATCACTGTGAGCTTTTTCTGAAAAGATTTCTTAATAAAGCATAGGTGAATAGGTTTGAACAAATAAGTGATTATAGGTTGTTATGAAATGAAGATGCTAGGGCCAAAACATGAAATTATGTGCTTCTCTCCATTTATGAAACTACGTTGTTTAACATTTTGTTCATCGGTACTGGTTTATTACTAAATGTTTATGTATGTGCTGAGAAAGCAGATGCTTAAAAACAACTGGTACTAAAAATTTAGAAAGAATTCAGAAGAGAAAATTTTGACTGCAACTAGTGATTTTTGGATTTAGTTGGAGTGTTTTTTTGTTTTGTTTTAAAATACTATCATGATGAAAAATCATGTACGTAAATGTGGTGCATGCTACTTAGTATTGAAGACATGCTACTTAGTATTGAAGAGACGTTTTTGTACATAAGCTCTAATACCAGAGTGCTGAAGAGAACTCTCATGTTACTAGGAAATGAGTGTATATATGTATTTTTTTTAATTTGTGTTTTTTATTAAAGGTACTGCTAACCTGCTAATGCATCACAGAATAGGGTAATGAAAATGCCTGCCCAAGCAAAACCTGGATATATGATCCATCCATGATTTTATTTCTTTCCATGAAAGAAACGTCATTCTTTTCTTTCTTGGTCAGAAAATTAGTGTCTGCTGCATTATTTCTGTAAAATCTATGGTCAGTCTGTGTTGCTTTGTTTGGATATGAAGTTATGAAGAAGCACGCTTAGCAGATGAAATACGTATGTGTTTTACAAATTCAAGACAGAAACTGGGAAATGATGACTATGAGCATACACCTTATGAAGTACACTTGGGTCAAAGATGCTTACAAACAGTGCTGTAATGGCCGTTAATGAGAAGTGTTAATGTTATCTCCCTCTTTCAAGCCATTCATTTTGGGTGCTAGGATGCTAAGTTTTGGCACCCAAATATTTGAACTAAATTTTCTACTACATAGTATGTTTCTGGGTTTTTTGTTTGTTTGTTTTAAATGGATATCAGACATAGACATGGCATTTGAAATTCTTAATCACAGTTAAAATTATTCACAAATTATCTTTGGTGCCACAAAAGCTCAAACACCTGTTAAGGAATTGTTACTGTACTTGTAGTATAAGTGGTGTTTTTGAGTGTGTTATATTTACTAATGCATTCGTTCAAAGCAATGTAATTCAAACTCAGCGTTTACCAGAATCTGTCAGCCAGAGTTTAGGTGGAATTTGAGGGGAAGACACTGTCATTAGCAATTTCTTTTTCAGGTACAAAAGCGATCCTCTGTAAAGTGTTTTAAACAAACTCTCTCCTGAGCTTGCTCATCCTTTAAATCAAAGAATGGGGGATCCTTGACAGGATATAGGAAGACTAAAGGTTTGCATGTCTGATTGAAGAAGGAGAGCACCTGGGTTCTTCAGTTGACATCAGTAAAGGTTAAAAGCGTAGGAATGCATTATCTTCACTTCTTCCTGGGCTCTATAAAACTTACTAAGACTCTTGAAGAAATGCCTGGGATAAGGTGAACAGTGCACACCAACGTGTGGTGTATTTGTTAGCAATTTGTGTATTGTAGAGGAGATGGAAGATGGTTTAAAACGTGACTGCTGTTTTGATGGCCATATCTCTTGATCTTCAAATCAAAACATGATTTGTTTCAAAAAAAGTATCAACTTGGACAACTATGTATCGGTCAGTGATGAACAGCAGTAATGTGTTCTCCCCGGACATGTTTTGGTTCAAACTTACTGACAAAGACTTGTTCAGCTCTATGGCACTATTGTGAAGATGGCTGTCACGTGGGGGTAGGAAAGCCGGACACTGTGCGTCAGGCTGCAAAGAAAGGCTTTGGAGGTGGTAATGCAGAAGGATGTGTGAAGAAGGTGACTTAATAGGAAATTGCAGGAGGTCTGTGAGGACCAAAGGAGAAAGTATGTAATTTCACCTCAATGATGTGAAAGGGCAGAGCATATGGAGGATTAGTAGAATGGCAATAGGTGAGCTCAGTGCTTCTGTAATGGATGTTTGAAGGAGGTTCAGCCACATGTCTGACTGAGAAGAAGATGGAGGATGCAGAACGAGCTGCTTCTAAGGGCTCCCATGGTCACTTGTCAGCAAGAAGAAAAACATAGCTCGCATTGCATGAGTGAATAGGAGATTGTGGTCCCCAGCTTTCTCCTGAGATCTATAGAGACTATAGAGTTAGTAAGTAATTAAACATGGTTGAATTTTTGTGAAGTTGAAGGAAAATGAGGATTGTTCTAGGGTTCGGAGTCAGTTTCTAGGGTTTGGCATGTTGCTGGTGGGAAACAATGGTTGGAATGAGATGTTAGCATTTCCATCCTCTTGTGTTCAAAGGTAAGGGTCTGTAGTTCTAATGAAGATGCTTCATTGTACGCTTCTAAGTGTTAGGCTTCTACCAAGGTACCGTTTCATTAGCATAAAATATTAACTCTCAAAGTGGCAGATATAATCTAGCAAGTTAATTATGGATTTTTTTAATGACAGACTATCTAGGTATTTTCCTATCCAGTAGCTTCAAGTTTGTACGAAGATTTTAGAAGTAATTTTCATGTCTGTGCTGCTTTTTAGCAGACTGTTGAGTTCAAGGAAAGATTTATGAGGTGAATTTCTATGGCAAATAAATGTATGCTCTCATAAATCCAATAACATTTGACTGACTTAATGATATGAAATATGAACAGAGAATATGTAAAATACTGCAGGAACAGGGCAGTAAAAGTGTGGTCTCTAAATTAATAGAGTAAAATGGAAGAGATACCTTATTAAAGTGATTTGAGTTGAAATAAACTAGTGCTGCTAACTTGATCTATTGTATTTTCTTTAGATTAGAACAGGCAAAAGAGGCTGAATCTAAGGATGCTTTGAAGGACTTAGTTAATTTGATAACTTCCTTAACAACATATGGTGTCAATGAATTAAAGCCAGCTGGTGTTACCACTGGAGTACCTTTCCTACTACCTGGATTTGCAGTCCCACAGCCTGCAGGCAAAGGTGAGTCTGCTTTCTTCCTCTGGTTGTTGGTTTTTTTTTTTTTAATGTAAACAACAAAATACAAAGAAGCTGTATTCTACACAAACCATTTGCAGTTGAATCTGGGTTCTTTTATTAAGATTGCGTATCAAATACTTAGTTCTGTTGGTCTCAAAGGTTCTATTTTGGGGTTGGTACCCAAAGAAGAAAGTGTAGGGCTTTTGTCTTTGAGGACTAAAGGCCAAGTCAAACATCTCTCACTGCAAAGCTGACAGTTTCTACATGGACATTTTAAGAGATTATCATAGTGGAGAGATGCACTGATTTGATTTATGGTGTTTTAAGCTGCTCTTACTAAACTGATGTGAAAGGCTTATGTGTTGGTTTGATTTCTTTGATTTTTTTTTTTTTTTTTTTTTTTGGCTAAGATTTGCTTTCTGTTAGCTTTTGTCAGCTAGGCAAGTAGAACTTGTGAGCTGAAATCTGTTGTTTCGTCACCAGTGTTCACAGAGTGGTAAAATCTGTGGTGTGCTTGCAGCCACAGTCAATTACGATATGGAGATAAGGCTGAGGAAGTCTGAGGGGGGAAAGGGTTTTATAAAAATAAACTTATTTTTCACATCCTGTGTATAAACTTAAAATTCAGGTAAGTCTTGTATATAACTAAGGTGTTTGGAATTTAATAGTGACCGTGGAGCTAGTTTGTTACTTGGATTTTTTATGGCATTTAGTTGTACCAGGGATACAAGAAAAATTTTTGTGACAGGGTTATATTTATAGATTTATAGGCTAATGGATTTACTTTCACTGTTTCTCTTGTATATCTAGGTTCCGTGGACAATGACTTCCTTTCTCTGGTATTGAGAGAGTTCATTGTTCATGGGAATTGTTTTCCCTTTGCACTAAATAGAGAAAGAAGGTGATAGTCACACTCAGAGCTTAATTTCTCCATGTTTTGATAATAACATACTAATTTTTGCTTAAGCTAATCAGCTTTTCTGATACAGTAGCATGAGAGAACCATGGCCTATTGAAATCTCCAAAGGAATTCTGTTATTTAATTTTCTGGTATTTGTCATGACATCTCTCAGTTCCTTTTACCTGCTTTTCATTACGTTAGCAAGTTGTCTTTTTATGAAGACCATATTAGCTCATTTTCTTACTGCTTTTATTTAAATCCTTTTAGTTCTTGAACTGAAGAGCTGGTTAAGATTTGGTTTCTTCAGGGGTCCTCGTAATAATCAAAGATAACTTATTAATCTGCTTGATTGCCTGGAACAACTGTTGATACTAAATTAGAGTATAAATAGTTGTATCTGTCACCACCTATGTTCCTGTCACATTTAATAAGCTCTAAATCCCATTTTCAACATTTTTCATTGTAAATAAAGCATGTAAAAAATGTCCTTTTAGAAACAAATGAGTGTGATTTATAATGTAACTTAATATTCTTCCAGTATGTGAAATTGTTTCATGTTAGTTTTCAAGGAAGTTTCCTGTTGCCTTCTGGAGAAATACTGGCAGGGAAGGTGGTGAGGGTAGACATGAAGATAATTGAATTTACTTTTAAATTGGACAACTTAGTTTGTAAACTATGAAGAGAGTAGCATTCCACAGAGCATATGTAATAAATCAGGATTCTTTGTTTATGAAAGGGTTTTTTAATTGGGTTAACGGTTTGCTTATAGCTTGTTTGAAAATAAGATTTTATTGTTAGAACATCCTAAATGCTTTGTTTAGAATGTGTTTCAAGTTGTCACTCTTGATTGTTTATTTTTTTAAATTATTTTTACCATTAGTTGTTTTCTGTATTATGGGATTTGTCCACAGTGATTTGTACTGTTCCTATAAAAGTTAAAAAAGTTGGCTTTGAGGCATCTTTTTAGTAGAATAAGAATAGTATTTGCCCATAGAAAATTCTGGGGCCACAGGGAGTACTCAGAAATGATGCATTCTTTGGCTAAATGAAGGAGGTTTTATTCAACTTGAAGGTACTTACAAGAAGAAATTTGACTGAGCTTTTAAACATGTGAGGTCTTTGTGTGCTAATATCACAGCTACCTTATGCTTTACAACTCTCTCTCCCTTTGTTTTAATTCCCTAATCATTAACAGTACTGGACCCTGCCAAAGCTTTCTTATTCCCAGGCCTGATTCCCAAAGCCAGCCCCGTGCCACCTTCCGATACCGGTATGGTCCTTCATGCCAGTTAATCCAGACCTGAGCAAGAGCAGCCTCTCTGTGGAAGGCGGGCAGCTGCTGGCCTTATGCCGCCCTGTGGAGTTTCTCTACGCACAGCTTTCTTCTTCTTGCAGGCAATTGCCAAAGAGTGGAAGCGAGAGGATAATTTGGAGGCCATGCATGTTGTCTACCTTTGAACCCGGCTGATGAGGATTTGTCATTGCTTATTGCTCTGTTGAGTGAGGGGATACAGATGGCTGTTATATTAAACTTAGTCTGCCAAATACTTGTAGAGGACAGAGTTGCATTCTGCATTATGGAATACAGAACATGTTGCTGTAATGAGTTTTCTTACGGCCTTGGGTAGATGGCAGGCAGGCTTTGTTTTGTCTCTAGAACTGTATCCTGTTGCATGTTTTAACAATAGGTCAGCTTGCTTACCTATTTTAAAGAAATGATCTTTCATTTAGCTGCTTATGTAAACACTTACTTTCAAAGTTGAAGATGCCATCTTAATGAACAGTAGATTGTAGGATTTGCAATGTAAGTGATTGTGCAGAGGCTTTTTTGAAGAGTCAGTTTTAATTAAAAAATTTATTATACGTGACATATGCTGTTATTTTATTCACACTTCCTAAAATGCATGGATCATTATTAATAAGTGTACTCATTGTTTATGACGATTAAGAACTTTCTCTTTCCTTTTTCCTCCCATCCCACTTTGTTTCCTGATTTAGGTCACAGTGTGAGGAATATTCAAGCATTTTCGGTCCTCCAGAATGCATTTTTGAGAGCAAAAACCAACTATCTAGCACAAATCATCCTTGATGCCATCATGAATATTTATATGGCAGACAATGCCAACTACTTCATTTTGGAATCGCAGCACACATTGTCTCAGTTTGCAGAGAAAATTCCTAAACTTCCAGAAGTGCAGACCAAATACTTTGAGATGCTGGAATTTGTTGTCTTCAGCTTGAATTACATACCCTGTAAAGAACTGATCAGTGTGAGCATCCTTTTAAAATCCAGCACTTCTTTTCAGTGTAGCATCATTGCCATGAAGACACTCCTGAAGTTCACCCGTCATGACTACATCTTTAAGGATGTCTTCAGGGAAGTGGGACTTCTGGAGGTGATGGTAAATCTTCTTCATAAATATGCAGCCCTTCTGAAAGATCCCACTCAGGCACTGAATGATCAAGGTAGTGTGTGCTCTTCCATTTTACTAATACATGTCTTTTTTTTGGCTGGGAATGGTGGAGGCTAGCATTTAAGAGGAGGAACAAGAGAGTCTGAACATGTGTCTCAAGGGCTGAGTTCTGCTGGGGGCTGGTGTGCCATCTTAAAAGCTCATTGGAATTGCTTCTCTCTTAACGTCCTGCAAGAAGCTTGAGGCAAGCTTTAAGATGTTGTATGAATGCAAGAGAGTAGGAGTTCATATCTTCCTTTTAAAATTTTTTTTTTTATGTATTGGTTTAATATTTGTTACTTAACATGAAAAGAGCAAGTGAAGGAGTAAGACACAGTATCTGTACTCTTCCTCACAAAAGGTGCTTGGGCATTTCATTGTGTTTAGCCCCAGCTTTGAAAAATACTATAGAGTGCATATTTGAGCTCTTGATAGGAGTATGTATTCAGGTTTGCAGACTTTTTATAATGATACAGAGTATAAAAGAACACAGAGACAACCATATGTCTCTTCAATTGGAGTAATGTAGCCACGTTTGACATACTCTGTAGATAAGCTAGATCTTCAGTAGAAGTACCCTGTGAATAGATGAGCTAAACATTCAGTAGGCAAAAGAAGACCTTGAAACTTTGTATCTTGGAGTAGAATAGATAAGGAAGCTATGCTGAAATAAGCTAGTTTGTGTAAGCAAAATGTGCAACAGAGCCAAAGAACAAACTGCATCCACAAAGACTGAGTTCAGCTAGTGGACACGGTGAGGAAGATTATTGATGACCACCAGAGGACCCTGAAAGACCACCAATGGACATAAGAGCATATGCGTTAAAGACTTTTACATATGTTAATGAGTTCCAGGAAATAACATGAATATGTTAATAATTTCTCAGAAATCTAATGAATATTTATATTCTAATTGTACATAACTCCTATAGTTGAGCAGCTCAAGGCGCACACTAGGTGGAGTGATCCCCTGTGCGCCCAGTACCGCAATAAAGAATGCCTGCTTTCTAAAACTCCAAATTGAGTCTTAGAGAGTTTTTCATCTGCTGACTTATGGTAACAATAAGTTGAGTCTACATTTTTCTAAGAGCATTTAAAAAAAAAATTTTTTTTAAAAATTTTGTTATCTCTGGAACTGAACATCTCAGAGAGAAGCTACATAGCTGCTTATCCTGCGAAGCATGCACTGCCGAGTGCCACATGCGCATACACACACACACACACACACACAGAGGTACTTTTTTTACATTCTGTATTTAAACTGCAATTGAGTTAGTGTGCATCAGTGACACTTATTTTAGTCATAATTGTTGGACATTTCACGTGGGTTTGTTGTCTGAAGCTTCATTAATGAGTGGTAGGAGTTGATTAGAGTTAGAAAGCTTTGTTGCCAGCAACTCCATTGAAAAACACATCAATTCTCACGTTCTTGTAAGTAAATGGACCAAGCTGTCATCTGATTAGGGTGCTACCTGGGTGCACATGACTTTGTGTTGTGGCTTGCTTCTTATTAGTAATTTAAAAAAAAAATGTTTTTTTCTAGCGTGTTACTCTCTTTTTAAGATGCCACTTGCAGTATTGGTTTGTTTGTTACACCTGTTGAATCATCAGCATATTTACTGTAATTATGTGAATGTAGTTTTGTGCTTTTGTGTGGAATTTCTCTTTTCAAGTACTGAATACTGAAGAAGAACAGATCATGTTAATCTTCAACTATCGTTTGGTTTTGTGGCTTCAAGAAACAAAAGTTGGGGATATGAAACTACATATACAGCTGCAGTGTCAGCCACTGAGCTCATAGTGCTCAAAAGCTTCTGTTTAAATTCTTGTCTTTATAAATTAGCTTTTCAAATGATTCATAGTTAAGCTTTCCCAGGAATGCATGTGTAGACTAAATCTTAATTTGTTTTGGAATATGGTTAGGCTGCATATTCTCTGGGGAAGCAAAGAAAATAGAAGTGTTGGTGGAAAGTATCAAGAAGCATCTTAGAAAAGAGTGATTTTTTTTTTTTTTTTTTTTACTATAACTTTGGCTTCTGAAATTATTTTTTAGGGGATTCAAGAAATAGTTCATTTGAGGACCAAAAGCAGCTGGCTTTATTGGTTATGGAGACCTTGACAGTACTACTACAAGGATCAAACACAAATGCAGGTAAGTAGAGAGACCGCTGTCAAAATATTTATAAAAAAGTAACTCAGAAAATCATGCCTGAAAGCAAAGTAATCTTGACTTTCTATCTTCAGGCAAGTAATCGAACACACTGAAATATACTTCTTCTCTTGCCAAGTTTTTCCAGAAGAGAGAATAGACAGCATAAACTAGAGTGCATAAAATAAAGGAATACAAGATAGTGGTTTTTTTAATCTTGAGTTTCTTTGCTATTGTTTACCTGAAGGCAACCACCACACCCCATCACTCTCCAACAATACTATAGTAATTTGTAGTAGGGCTTGTAACACAGGTTGTATATGGGAAAATTTAAGCATATAATTAGACATGTAGTTTGCTGTTGACAGTGTCATGTCTATTTAAATGTGATTAAAAATGCTTGCATCTTTAGTGAAAGATGGCTTTTAATTTTTAAAGACATATGCCCAGTCAGTATGTATAAATAGGGCTCTGTTATGAGTGCCCTTTTCTAAACCAGGCAGGTTTATATTATGGTTCATTAGCCAAGACTTAGCGACATCGAAATAGACAGTATGTGTGTATCATATTAGTAAAAACTGTCTCTGAGAGCTTGAAATAACAGATTGAGAAAAGGGTAATAACTGTTTTTAAACCCTTTTTGTCTATTCTATTAGATGAAGAAGAAAATGAGCAGGTGGGGGGAAACAGACACTACCCTGAGGAACCAGGAAGTTTCTGGCCTTCGAGGCCATGAAACATCCTTATTTCAGCAGGGTTGATTTGGTTTTTGGTTTGTTTTTTTTTCCTTTTTCTCAATTCTGACTGGTGTTTTCTCACTTCTGGTTTTGTTCTTGTTTTCGTTTAAGTAGGAGTAACTACAATCTGTGACAAATGGTTAAGAATGAAATCCTGAAAATTGTCCAATTTGTTTGACAGCTCACTGTTTAAACATTAACTCCTGGGCTAATGGCATAAAGCTTGTAACTTGGGGGGGGGGGGGGGGTGTTTGCCTTTGCCTGGGCAAATTTTTTTATTTAAATTTAGGCCCAGTGTTGGAGTAACCTCCAGTGTTGTCTATGTCATTTCACTATTGCACTTGTTTTCAAGTTCTGTTGCTTGTTATTTCAAACTACTTTCAAAGATAGCTTTTGAATTCTTCCCACCGAGCATTTCCAACATCTGCCAGCTTGGCTTTGTCCATGTACTTGATAAGCAAGTTCTTCATTCCATCAGGAAAGGCATTATTCACAGCAGTCAAGATAAACTCCAGTGGCATGTCCTTTGCCAAAACAGAAAGGCATTGCAGCGAAGCAGAGGTTACTCCAAGCTGATGTTTCAATTAGTTACACGTTCAGGCTGTCATGATCATGTTTAGACCATTTTGTTGGGTTGCTTATGAGAAAGCTGTGGATGACACTGCCAGAAGCTTTGCTGAAGTTGAGATGTGTCTCCTTTGCCACTTCCCTTTTGTCCACCAAGCTACCTTTCCTCTCAATGGAAAGGACAAAAACATGATCTTTGATTTACTAGATGAGCCTGTTCAATGATGAATCAAGAAGCAAGTGAATTAGGCTGAAATAAGGAGGTTTTAGAGAGGAAATTGGTATAGATTACAGATGAAGTGCATGAATCAATTACACACTTGCACATTTATTGCTCAGCTTTGGTTTTGCCATGTAAGAAAAGGCAGAATGAGAAACGAGTCAGGAAGGAGTGGCACGAAGGTACATTGTGGGGGCTTCCATATAAGGAGAAATTGGGAAAAAAAACAAACCCAAACCCAAAAACCTCAGGATTGTTTGATTTCTAAGGCTGAATGAGAGGAGATGGTGTAACTGTGTGATGAATAACATCTCTGAAGGACTGAAACTGCCTCATATTTTAGAAGCAGCAGGTCTTGGTTCACAGGACTGGACTACATGCGCCTGTGTGGCATCAGGGTCTGTGATACCTGAGCCTTGCTCCTGTGAGGTATGGATTATGATCTGACTGTGGTAGCATCCACCTGACTTGTAACAAATCCTTGGCTGCTGTTAAATGGCGTTCCTGACCTCACCTAGGAAGTTGAAGGAGCCATCAGTACCTCATTGCTACTCTTGGTACTGAGTTGATCTCTGAGTCCAACAGAGAAACTACACAGGGTAGTGTAAAACGCATCAGGGCTGTGGGATGATGCCACAGATGTTGTTCTTGAGGATTCCTGGAGAGTTCAAGGGCCTCATTTCATCAGTAGCTCTCCAAGTTCAGGAGTATGACAGAGCTGTACAGGAGGAGTTAAAAAACCATTTCTCAAAGAAGTTGTGGTTGCTGTCTGTGCAGTGTGACTGGGATGTGAGCCCCGTGGCACTGCATCCGAGGCCAGCAGAGGTTTTAGGTTGTCACAGAGAGGCATAAATAGGCATTATGCAGCCTTGCAGTGCTTCATACCACACTCAAAGCTTGGTTTCTGATCTTAAACCAGTATCTCTGATAAGGTTTCCTGAATATTGTGTAACTGATAACCGAATTTCAAACAAGAAATTTGGGTGTCCAGACCCAGACAGGTTCACTGGATAGTCGAGAATCTAGATAGTCGAGAATCTTTCTTTTTTTATTTAGAAGTATAAAATGTTACCTCGGTCTCTCTGAAAACGAGATACTTGACCACTGAGGAGATGTGCTTTGCCTGTAAAGGGATGCAACCAACTTAACTGTCTCAGGGTCTGAGGCCTCTCCTTTTGCCTTGTCCAAGTCCGTATCTCATCCAAACAACATTGGAGAAAGCAGGAGGCAGGAAATTGGAAATGGATAGTGGGACTAAGGTTTGTATATGTACATTAGAGGGAATAAACATTGTCCTGACTAGCTTGTTAATCCTGAACTTGGTCATTTAAACTGATCTTTTAGTTTATGTTCACACGGAAAATGATCCCTTTTGATGTAGTAATGCAGCATTGATCCATTTCCCTACTCTGTTTTCATCTTCAGTAATTAACATAGGGCAGTACTCTAGGTGCTGACACTGTACTAAACACACATTTTATGTGCCATATATATATTCCAGTTTAATTTTTATGATGTTTTCAGAATAAACTTAATTTAATTTTCAGTTAATATTGCTCTATGTGTTCTTCTGAGTATCCAGTAAGCTTGAGAACCATTATTTGACTTAAGCTTTATCTCTACAGAGATAGGTCTTGCCACAAGAAAGCTTCTGCAGAATCTTACAAATCTTGTGGATAGACTGAATCACTTCTCAACCAGTGCTCCTAGTTTGCTCGTCTTGTCCAGAAGCAGCCTAGTTATATTTTTGACAGTAAACTAAATGTAATATAAACGCTATCCTTAACCAAAACAGCATATAGTCTTCACTAAAGATGGAGGGTTTGCTATATTTTTTTCTTTGTTTCATCCTGTGACTCTGAGCTCTAGCATGAAAAGAATAACTACTGTTGAAGTAACAGAATTATTGAGGAAATTCTTACCTGCATCCTTGTACTCAACACCTATAGTGAAAAATATTATCAGAAGAATATTGTTCAAGTTCTGTTTTAATTTGTGGTAGGAGAGGAAAAATAGTAGTAAGTCATTAAACATCCATAGGGCTAAAACCCTGCCATTCAATCTGTAGAAATGAAAATAAACACCTTTCATGTTTTGTTGTTGTCATTATTTGTTACTGATCATATTTTTCATACTCCTTATGCACTTATTTCCCCCCCCCCCCCCTTTCTGAGTAGGTATTTTCAGGGAGTTTGGTGGTGCGAGATGCGTGCACAACATAGTGAAGTATCCCCAGTGCCGACAGCATGCCCTGATGGTCATCCAGCAGTTGGTGTTATCACCTAGCGGAGAAGATGATATGGGCACTTTGTTGGGACTGATGCACTCGGCTCCACCTACGGAACTGCAGCTGAAAACGGACATCTTAAGGGTAAATTAAGTACTGCTCAGGACTCTTGCTCCTAAGCCACTTTTTTTAAAAAAGAAAACACTGAGAAGGGAATTGGATTGGATGGATGGTATTTAGCTACTGAATGTAGATTGTCTCTGGAGTTGAAATGCATACATTTGATGCATGGTCTTTATTTTCTTCCATCAGTCTATGGCAGGTTTCAGAGTCAGAGATGAAGGCTAGTGAGTGAGTATGTTTTTAGCATCATCACTTGTAGTTAGCCTCAGTTTATAGGAAATGAGGTTCTACAGTTACGATAATCCTCCCTGATGGAGTATTATTCAGTAAAAAATAATGAGAATACATGGGGGGGGAGAAAGCAAGCATGTAACATAAGTTTATTTTCAGCGCTGGCTTACGTTTTCCTGTGGCAGACCTACTTTATTTTACCAATTAGTTAGTTATAAATGCTGAATTAGTTAATATAAATGTAAATCATAGAAGATAAAGCCAAAGAACTTGCTCGCTTAAGCGAAGTAGTGGAAAGGTAGGAACATAAGGCTGCGAGTAGAGGAGGAAGAGAGAAGACTGTCATCTGTTCTCTATCGTATTAGGTTTTTTGGCTGCTAAGCTAGACCCACAAATTCTTCTCAGAATAGCTAATGTTATTGTTGTAAATTGACATAATACTGTTATTTTAGGGTAGAAAAGCTGAGGCAAGTAGTAATAAGTAAATGAGTCTTACCAGAGAGAACTCTCAGACATCTAGGATCATCTCTGTTAAAAAGAGCTGTAATATTTCTCTGGCAGGTGAGCAGCTTCATATTATTCCAAAAGACAGAAAGGAAAGCTAGTAATAAAATAATTCATTTGACATATTTTGTCTATCAAGGTCTTCAGTCGTTTTTGAGCATGTCTCATTCACGATACTTAAAGGGAGAGAACGGATATTGCAGTTCCCCAACAGATTTAACATCCAAAGTCAGGGTTTCTGTCCTTCATCTGACCTGTTGTATTTGTCTTCCATTGGTGCTGTTTTCAGAAGTTTTGGTTATGGAACTGACAGCCCAGAATGGTGCAGTGATGTTTAAACCTTACTGTGTATCCAGGTTTGGCAGGAAATGAGACACTGCCTTCAAAGGAATGACAGTCTAACAATTTCACTACCCATCTTCTGAGTGCTTAAAAAAAACCCCAAGCATGATTCTGAAGAAGTAAACTCTTGGTCATGAAAGATTCCCCACCCCCCCTAGCCTGGTTTCCTGTATCAGTAACATTTTTCTGTTGTTTGTGATGCTTCGTGTAGAGAGGCATTTTCTTCTGTATTCCATATTCACATGTGGGTCAAACTTCCTGTGACATCTGGGTTTTTGTTTGTTTTTGGTTGGGTGGATGGGCTTCCCCACCCCCTGATTTCACAGAAAAATGAGTAGTATTCTCTAGTACCTAGAGTCATGTAGTTGCCGCTGTTTGTACTGTGGCTTTGTATTTGTTCAGCAAGTAAGGTTTTATCCATTTTTGTTTCTCTCAGGCTTATTTTTGAACAGCAACTCTTAAAATCAAGTTTCACTCAATTCAGAGATTTATGCATTTCATTGCAGAGGAAGGCTAAAACTAAGTGGGTTTTTTGAGCTAATTCTTTGCTGCCGTTGTTACCTTTGAGTGCTGTTTTGGCTTCATAGCTGCCAGGTGCTTATGCATTGTAGATTTCTGGAACACCCATGTTAGGATGCTCCAAGGTTTAGATTTCTCATTGCTACAGGCAGTCGTTTGCCCACTCTTGTTTGAAATTGTTTGTGAAGTATGATGGCAGAGTAGATTCCTTTCTAATAGCTATATTCTCTGCCTTATCACTAAGGGAATTACCTGGGGTTTTGGGTTCCATTCTGTGCTTGGTCAAGTTTTTTCTGTTGACAGGTTCATTCGTCTCCTTAATTTATATTTCTAAATTAGGGACAATGTTTTGCTTCTCCCCCCCTCCCCCCCCCTTTCTTTTTTTATTTTGTAAGCTCTTGAGGATGGGGACTCTTGCAGTACAAAGTTGATCTTTGGAGACTTCAGGCATTACCAAATTCTTACAAATGACGTGAGAATTTTGCTAGTGTATCAAACAAAAATGTTCCTGCCTGTTTTCAAGCTGTTTGTAATGCTGCTGCTTTTTTTTTTTCTTCGTTTTGATTGTTTGTTTTGTCCATAGGCCCTACTGTCGGTGCTGAGAGAAAGTCACCGCACGAGAACTGTTTTTAGAAAAGTTGGTGGATTTGTATATGTCACATCTTTACTCGTTGCTATGGAAAGATCTTTGTGCTCGCCACCTAAGAATGGCTGGGAGAAAGTAAACCAGAATCAAGTGTTTGAACTGCTTCACACTGTCTTCTGCACATTGACTGCAGCAATGCGCTACGAGCCAGCCAACTCTCATTTCTTCAAAACAGAGATCCAGTATGAAAAACTGGCAGATGCTGTTCGATTACTTGGCTGCTTCTCAGACTTGAGAAAAATAAGTCCCTTGAATGTCTTCCCTTCAAATACACAACTATTTCAAAGACTTTTGGAGGATGACCTAATATCCCTGGATTCTGTGTCACCTACGCTAAGACACTGCAGCAAACTTTTTATTTACCTCTACAAGGTAGCAACAGATTCTTTTGACAGGTATGAACTTGGCTTTTTTTTTCCTTTTTTTCTCTTCCCTCCCCTCTGCCCCAGTGTTACCCAAAATAGTTTTCTTCAAATATGTTCATTGCAAGCTTTTGTATTTCCCTTTTAATCTATTTCTTTGTTCCCTCACTTCAGTGAGAGGAATATAAGGTGTCAACATCTGACCAAATACTGACTTAGCTTGCTGGTGTTCTCCAGGGTATGCAGCATTCTGTCTGATGTTGAATGTTTTTGTAATGGCAGCAATTAAGACAGAGATGTCAGTTTATGGTTATATTTGATGTGTTGAAGCAACCTATTGGTTGATAGGCGGACTGTCTGGTTGCTTTATCATACAGAACTACGAGATTTTTATGCTTTTATTAAGTAAAATGAAAAATTGGTTGTTGAACATCACACCTTAAGTTCATGTTTCCTTTGATAAGGGACTTTAATTAGATAATATCACAATGGCTTTAGAATCATAGAATCATTTATATTGGGAGAGACTTTTAAGATCATCGAGTCCAACTGTAAACCTAACACTACCAAGTCCACCATTAAACCATGTCCCCAAGTGCCACGTCTACACATCTTCTAAATACCTCCAGGGATGGTGACTCAACCACTTCCCTGGGCAGCCTGTTCCAGTGCTTGATAACCCTTTTGGTGAAGAAATTTTTCCTAATATCCAGTCTAAACCTCCCCTGGTGCAACTTGAGGCCATTTGCTCTTGTCCTGTCGCTTGTTACTTGGGAGAAGAGACCGACACCCACCTGGCTACAACCTCCTTTCAGGTAGTTGTAGAGAGCGATGAGGTCTCCCCTCAGCCTCCTTTTCTCCAGACTAAACACATCTAGACTAGACATCTTGGTTTAGGTGGATTGGCATGTTCTTTAAGGTTCTAGCTAGTCTGCAAATTACTGGTTTTCAAATTTAACTGGGAGACACTCCCAGATTTAAACAACTAGAATTTAAATTTTACTTAAATTATACTGGAGATTTGAAATTAACCATAAAGTCTTAAAGTTGATTCAAAATGACAACAAAACTTACTGAAGTATGTTTTGAAGACTGGCTTGTCTGAAAGTAGTTGTCACCCATAATTTAAGGTACAAAAAAGTAAAACAGAGACCTAAGCTTTGTATCTGGGACCTTGGAGCTGCTGCACCCCAGCTATTTAATGCATGTGACCCTGTTTTTCTAAGCCGGCCACCTAGTTAGTCAAACACAAGGTCTGATTTTCCAAGTGTTGAAGGTGTGGCTTTGTATGTTGAGATATTAATTAAGCTGCCAGTTGGTCAGGCTTTCTTAAACTAGGTGTCTAGTAAAGTACAAACTTCATGTTTTTGTTACTGAAAATTTTGTCTTATTTTGAAAATAAGCAGCACATCTTAATGCTTTTCTCTTGTTCAAAAAAACAAACAAACAAAAAAAAACCAAAAAACCAAGTACAGAAATCAATTTATTTGATCTCATTTTAAAGTAGTATTAAATCACTCAGATGGGGGAGGAAAATGTGTATTAAGAATGTGTTGCACGTACTGTAGAAGTTATAACACGGGCTAACAGTAGAGTATGAGGAATCAATGGGGTAAGTAAATCCCATGGTGTTGTTGCATAAGCTCCCTCACTGAGTTCCTTTTTTTTTTTTTTTTTTTCCTGTCATCTTCAGTGACTGCATTCTCCCTTCTTTCTTAAATTTTCTGATCATCATTCTTTGTCAAGTTTACATTGATTTTATTTCTTACCCGTGTTGGTTATAGTTAATTTGCTCAGGCTTTACTTTCTCCTCTCAATTTCGGCTGTTTAGCATTGAAAGATGTTCTGTTTTGCTAGCGTGGTCATATCAATAAACCTCTGCAGAGTAATGAACAAGCACTGCAGAGTCATGCCATAAAACAAGCACACGCATTGCATGTCTGCATGTTTACCTGATGCGTGTCATTCAGTAGCATCCTTTGTCGTCCATGTTGTTTCTGAAGAATGGATCCTAGTAACGATTTTATTGGCGCTTTTGTAAAACTAACAAGCTTATGGCCTCTGGTTTCTTCTCTAACCTCTCTGTCCTACCCCTGTCTGTTTTGTCTGTAGTCGTGCAGAACAGATCCCTCCTTGCCTGACAAATGAGACTTCTCTCCCCTCTCCTTGGGGTACGCCAGCTTTGTCCAGGAAAAGGTACCGACCCTTTATAGAGAAGTTGATCTTGCTTCTGATTTCTCTGTCACCGTTGTGTTTCTTAGTTCTTGGGGATTTTCTCTTTCAAGTTGCTATTTCTTTCTGAGGTGTTCATTTTCACTTGTGTGTTTACTAGATAAAATAAATGTAAAGGTATGTTTCATAGTGAATCCTAGGTAGTGATGCTAATGTATGAGATTAGAGATGTCTCCAGACTCTTGAGGCACTTAAAGTTAAGCTCATGATTCAAAAACAAATAAGGTCTAGTATAAGAAATGGTCTAAAGGAGGTATAAATGACACTCTCAGGAGCAGTTCAAAGAAGTTCAGGCTATGCTAGTAGGTCAATCAGTAGCAGGATTTTCTTTTTTCTTGACTGATTTTTCAAGAAAAGGTACTTTCAGTAGGAAGGTGGATGGCTTGTTAAGGTGCTCATTTGTTAGTAATTGCACAGAATAAAAAATAAAGAATGAACCTGTCAGTACTTGACTACTTTTTGATGTAGAGGCACGCTAAATTAAAAGGTTTGGGAAGAAAGCACAAATGGCACAATTCAGAAATCCTAGCACCTGCTTCCCCACCCCCTCCAGCCCCGGCCAAGCTGCTATCTTTTCTTATGCATCTTAGTGTCTGGTAGATTATTTTTTTCTTTTTTTCTTTTTTTCTTTTTTTTTTTTTTTAAAGTTTACTGGTTCAACAACAGTATGACTTACAGGCCTGTGCAAATGATGAAAATGAGATTTTTCCTGGAGCCCCCAGGGAAGGGGGCAGCCATTTGTTATCTGACAATGCGGGTTTGGCAGAGATTTGCTTTTGAAGGCTTTTTCAAAGACATTTGAAAGACGGTGGGTTATCTGAGGTGCAGGTGCCATGTGTGGAAAATATGCTCGTTCTTGCTTGATGTTTGGCTTAAAATACACCATCGTTTGATGTTTGGAATGTAAAATAGTTTGCAAAGGGAAACAACCAAAGCTGCTTTTGGAAACTGCTTTGAAAGGAGGTATTTCTGTTCGAGCAAGTTAGTAAACAGAAGCCTTTTTCTGTCTTGCTGAGTGATGTTACCCAAGTCCTACCTGGGTATTCTGCAGGGTCTGGCTTCGACAAGGCCACTTTCCTGACAATCCAGAACCTCTTAGGCTGTTGTTTCCTTTCTTTTCTAACACTGAGGCATTTAGGAACAAACGTAGCAGTTGCATGTTTCACAGAGAAAACCTTAGCTGCCAAACTCCTTTCCCTGTCATTTACTCTTGAAGAAACTTGAAAGGAAACAGCGTTTCCTGTGGAGGCTTTTTACAGCTTTGACCCCAATATTAACCTCTAGCATTATGGTTTGCCCTTTCCTGTACTACTACTTGCTGTTCTCACAGGTGTAACTGGCATGGCTGCTCAGGTTCACTGAATTACTCAAACACACAGGTATACGAAGGCTTGCAGCAAAACACATGCAATGCCTTGCAAACAGGAGCTGATTCCAGTGTGTAATAAATGAGAGTGCCAGATGGGTAGTTGACACAGCCTGGTAATTAAAATATAAGTACATGTATATATGAATAGATATGTTAGGCCCAGGGTGTAATGAATAAAAGTGTGCCAGATGGGTAGTTGACGCAGCCTGGTAATTAAAATATAAATACATGTATATATGAATAGATGTGTTAGGCTTCCTTTGTTTGTTTTTTGTAGTACTGAAAATGCAAGCATTTATTTGAAAAAAACGTGTGGTATGTGGCAAGGTAAAGATTGGATAGTTTAAAAAGTCAGTATCCCTGTGGGGTGCTTTGGGCAATTCAGGTAAGCACCAGTATAGTAACATGGGTACTTGCTGAGATAAAGGAGTGTGTCTGACATGGATCTTCACACACAAAAAAGGCCTTTGGGTGATAACAAGTTGTGTAAGACTCAAAGCAAAAGTGGACAGAAAGAATGATCATGCTGGCCTGGGTGACTTTTCAGATCCTTTCTGTAAAAGCAAGTTTTAAAGTAAAAAAAAAAAAAAAAAAAAAGACAGGGCTAGGCTTTTCAAAAAGTCTGTTTGAGCAGCTGTCTGCTTTCTCATGGTTGTTCAGCATCGTGTTTGTCATTCCTAGTGAATTCAGTGCCAGTAGCTGGGATCTTCCTACTTTTAAAAATAAGCAACTTGGGTTTTGTAGTCCAATATAATTTGATTTTTCTCTTTTTTTCTTTTTAAATGTCAGATATGGTCAGATCCTGTTGAAGTTGAGTCTTCTGAGAGAAGTGTTTGCTCTTCTCTTATTGATTTCTGTCTCCTTTACTTTGCTTCCCCAGGATCTCCCTTGTTGCTGTGGCCTGGTTTTCTGCCTTTTGACTTGTATAGACAGGTGCCTGAGGAAGAGCCCTGTGTTGTTTGGCTAAAAGAGCAAGCAGACACTGTGCACGCAAATAATTCTTATAAACCAAAGTAGTACAGTTCTGGTTTTGATGCATGCAGTCTAGAATGGTTCTGGATACATAGATATGCTAGTGTTCTCTCTCAGACATGTCTGCTACTTCTCAAAACTGTATTTCCCTGAGGAGTGGTGCCCTCCAAGTGTTATCCTTTATGTAAACAGAGTAGATAGGACTCCTCCAGCACATGCGTTGGGATGGTGGCATATAGCTGTCCTCCCTGTTACCTGGAATGCATTGTTCTTCCACCCCTCCTGTATAATTTGAATCAAGAACTACAGCTTTGCCAGTTGTTTGCTGTGAATTTTGTCAGAAAAATCTTATCTTGACAGGGCGTTCTCCCTTTTTTGAGAGGATGCTTTGGGCCTGACAGGGTGAAGTAGAGAATAGAATGTAACTTTGACTTTAAAATACTTTTAGCCATTGTTTTTACAAAGTTTGGATGGTGATCGCTCTTGGGGAATGATATGCAGAGTCGTTATCTACAATAAATCTTACTTATTTCTTTGCAGGTGAAAATGGTGTTATAATTCTCATCAAGAGTTGTACTTAATTATATAATTTAAGTTTTAATTTTTCTTCAGTTTTATTTTTTGTTAAATTAGACAGATCTGTGTGTTTGGTACACTGCCTTTTTTCCATTGTCCACTTCTTCTTTTCTTCTCCTTTAAAGGGATCATATAAAGAATGTATAAGCATGGCTAAATTAATTTATTGCGGGTTCTGCACTGACCCATAGTCCTGGGTAACATTCGATGAGTACTTTGGCAGAATTTTGTGGGGTCTATTTTCTTTTCCCTGCCTAGAGAAATTTTTTTAACTGATTTATTTTTTCTTCGCTGTTTTGATACAAGTACTCCTTATATGGAAAAACTAAATATAGAAGGTATTTTAAAATTATGTGAAAAACTTTTAAATAATATGTGCTTTAAGGACATAACTTTTACTTAGATTGCTAAGAGAAAAGCAAATTGCCTAGTCTTAACTGTATCCCCTTTTCAGTTTGTTATATGTAATATTGAAGTCCAGGCCATTTGAGGCCAGGATCATTTGCTTGTTCATGAATCATACTGAGCAATGGCTCGGGTTTTTATTAAGCTCAGAAGTAAAATTTGTGCTTAAAAGCGGACAGAAGCTTGATCTTCAAGAATGTCTTGGGGAGTGGAATTTCACTAGACTGAAGAGCATTCTTAAATACAAATGGATATTTAGTTTTTTAACTGTATCTTGTAAAACTTGCATTGAGATGCTCAAGGTGACACTGGAAAGAGGTAGCAGTTTTCTTCTTCAGGTGAAGAGCAGTGCTGTTAGGATGCATGAGAAACAATTGCTCATGTTTCAATCTCTGCATTGAGACAGAGAAAAGGGTTGAGATAACATCTGTCTATGATAGTATTACCAGTTGTTCTTCTGTTCTTAATTCCATTTAATTTTAAAGGAGACAACGAAGCCTTCCTCTGCCTGCCAGATGTTTCAATCAGTGAGTCTGCTAGAGAAGTTTAGGAAATTGATGGTTAGAGAGTTTGTAAAAACGCCAGAAAAATTTATTTGGGCAGGTATTTTTCTTAGTGGTTGGTTATGATAGAATTGCCATACTATTTTATGTTTGCTGTAAGTATTACCTGAATGAGTAAAGCATCAGTAATTTCCTCTTTCTTCAAAAACTCTCTTTTAAAAAGTGCTCTTGGATTGTTCCAGATGCCAAGTTGTTGTTGATCTGCCATGAGCCTTTTCAATAGGAACGCTTTTGTTGAAACATTGTTTATCCAGCCCATTTTCCAGCCAGCAGCAGAAGATTGTGTTGTACTTCCCAGCGTCCTGTCTTAGGCTAAATAATCCATTGCCTCAGCCTTCCCCCACAAATGATGTTTCTTGCTGAGGAGGGTGTGTGGGTGTGTGTGTGGGTGTGTTCAAGATGCAACCTTCAAAGTGTTTAGGACAGAATTGCACTTGCAGCTTTCCTCATCTCCCATCTATGTCCTGTTTTTCTCAGGAGAAGATTTCCTAGTTGGAAGTGCCTAACGGGTGAGGCACAGCGAGTCTCCGAGTGTTATTTCTGTTAGGGTTAGGGGTTAGGTAAATCTCCGTCACTGAGAACAGGAGAGAGGAAATGCCTCTTTCAACTGATTTGATAGGAAGGGACCCATGGATTCACATTTTAACTGGATTCACTTCTTGTAAAATGGCAGGCAATATTTGATCTTCAAGAAAAATTGTTACATAGAGTTTGTTTTCTTTCTTCTTACAAATAGGCATATACGATTAAGTACTGTGAGAATATGGGTGGTTTTGGCGTTTTTGGTGGGGTTTTTTTTTGTGGCGAGCATGAGCCTTTCAAGCTATCTTTTGCTTCTGAAGTACCATCTTGAAAGCATATGTTCAGTAAGCTGCTCGTGCTGTTTGTGTGTTGAATCTTGTGCTGAAAGAATGGCATCAAGCTGATATCTCCAAGAGTTTCAATGAGAAACATGTCTACAGCTCTCAGCACAAGTGGTTGCTTCTAAGTCAGTGTGTCAAAGCCTCTTTTCCCTGTATTAGACTTAAAGCAGCTTGATGTAAAACTAAATTGCTGTAGCAGTCGTGGAAATACTGAGAGCATATGGACTGCTGGCACGAGTGGACACAGAGACCAACTTTCTGTTCCTGTAGACTAGTTGGAGATTGCTGAGAGTTTTGTGATAGTGCGTTTTATAATCAGTTGTTAATGAAGAGCAAATGTGGAGAAGTGTATTCAAAGCTGAATTTGTCCCCTGGAACAGGAGCAGTAGTAGCTTGCATGCTGCTGTCGCTGTGTGCTGCCACTGCAACTAGAATGAAAAAAGGGAGGCGATAAACGCAACCTTTAAGTTCTTCAAACTGTGTAGCATGTGGGGAAAAGACTTCTGAGTTCAAGCATAGTCGAGAAATTGAGACCCTTACAGGTTGTCTTTAGGGAAACATGTCCAACAGGTTTGAGAAGAGGAAAGTTCTTGGTCTGTCTAACTGAGGGAAGAGAAAGGAGAGGGGAGTAGTGTCTATAGGCCAATTCAAGTTTACAGCTGTTTGAAAAATGCAAAGCTCATAATAGATGGGTGTTGTAACTGTGGGATGTTTTCTGTCCTGCAGGCACGCATATCATTCTGTTTCAACGCCTCCTGTTTGCCCTCAGAAAAACATAGCTGATGTGAAACTCCAAACAGGACCCACATCTGTACAAAGCTCCGATGCGGTCGTTATCCACCCTGGTGCTATGCTCGCGATGCTGGATCTTCTGGCCTCTGTTGGATCAGCTACACACCCAGAGGTAGGGAAAAAAATTCTGCTGTCTTAAGCTTTGAGAGTGACTGGGAAAAAGGATGGCTATGGGAAATAGGAAAACCAATTATGTCCTCTCATTTCATGCTGAGAAGCTAATACATTTCACAGACTAATGGAATTGAATAACTGTGGTGGCATACAGGTCTGATACAAATTGTTTTATTTTATAGGCTTTGTTTTGTTTGTATCTTTCAAACTCATGGCAACAATGTAAATTTAAAGAAATGTCTGAAGTGGCCATCAGATAAGTTTCCAAGCATTGTGATGAATTCTTGTTTTCCCTGATGTATCATGCGTTAACGCATAGTATGAGGAGGACATGGGATTAGACATTATAGCTCGGTGTTTACATGCTGTTTGAAATAGCTGGAATATGTTTTAGCTCCAAAATTGTACTGCCTGCTTTGTACAATTCCCAAACCAAAACCTCTACTGGTGGTTTGTATATAAAGGATTTGTTGGACATTTTTTGAAGTTGCTTAAGTATTTTTTGTTTGAGATGTCTTCCCTGAAGAACACTGTTTATTTAAAAAAAAAAAAAAAATCCGAAAGAATTACTAGACTTGATTCCTCTTTCTTGTCCTCTACTGGTGATGAGCGTGGCAACTTTGTCTTCAGGGCATTAATTTGGCAGTTATGTTGCATATATCTTAAATTTTGTAGAGATGATGATAAGTTACTAGGAGTAGCTTAGCAGTCACAAAACCAAAAGTTCTTAGTACACTCTAAGCACATGGAACTTCTAAACTGACTCACTTCTGCTGGAGTGAAAAAAGGAGAGGTTAGTTTAACCATCCCTACCTGAATTGTTTTTCTTTGCAATGGTCATGGTAATCCTTCATATAACTTATTATCCTTTTTCATAAAGAGATGGAAGTGTCTCTTCACCCACACACGCGCGTGCACACCCAACACACATACATGCACATATATTTAAGAATAGGACGTTTTGTGTATTTATTGCTAATGGTAGTTTCCTTTTCATTATTATGCATAAGGGCTTCCTTTTGTCTGCCTTCTCGGTTTGCGTCTTCTCAAGTTGCTTGCTTTTCTTCTTTTCAGCATGCGCTGGATCTCCAGCTGGCAGTGGCCAATATCCTGCAATCTCTAGTGCACACAGAGAGAAACCAGCAAGTCATGTGCGAAGCTGGGCTCCATGCACGACTTCTACAAAGATGCAGTGCTGCTCTGGCTGATGAGGACCACTCGCTGCATCCACCACTCCAAAGGATGTTTGAAAGGCTGGCCTCCCAGGCACTGCAGCCGATGGTGTTGAGGTCAGGAAGATAGCACTGAAGTCTGGTTGAGCTAAGCCCTGCTGCCTGCGCTGTCGCTGGCTGGCTGTAAATGGCTCGGATTGGTAGAGAGTATAAGTGACCTTGTGTGATAGTGATCGCATGGGATCCCATTTTATTTCTCATCAAATAGACTGTCTTGCTTCTGTTAATCAGCATGTAACCCTGGAGACGTTGGGAATTGGAGGGCGGGGGAGAAGGGAGAAGTGTGGAGCGGGGAAATCTGATGTTTTTCACAAAGATTGTACTGAAGTTAAATGCTTGCTTCCTTCCTGCAAATCTTGAGAGGCTATCAAAAGTGCTGTTCCTGGCTAAGTCCTCAGGAAGAGGAAACGTGATGATTTTAAAAGCAACACTGCCATAGAAGAGGACGGATTCCTAGACTTTTCTGTGCAGTGTTAAATACCTCAGATTGGAAAAGGTTCAGGCCAGCAGTTTTATTTAGCACTTTAGTTTGTGTGAAAGAAATACAGGAATGTGGTACAATAAGTGTCTGGAAAAATCTGGGGATGCATAGCTTTAAAAAGTTGATCTTTCTGCATATTAATGCAAGTAGGTTTGTACATCTATGCTAGTGCTAGAAAAGCGAGCTTGAATCATAGAATAGAATAGAATCATAGAATCATTAAGGTTGGAAGAGACCTCCAAGATCATCGAGTCCAACCATCAACCCAACAACACCATGCCCACTAAACCATGTCCCTAAGCGCCTCATCTACCCGTCTTTTAAATACTTCCAGGGATGGTGACTCAACCACTTCCCTGGGCAGCCTGTTCCAATGTTTAACTACTCTTTCAGTAAAGAAATTTTTCCTTACATCCAATCTAAACCTCCCCTGGCGCAACTTGAAGAGTTTATGTGCATATTTTGAACTATTTGTTAAATACCCACGCAGTTGTATGATGCTCTGGATTGCTTGCTAGATTCTGGGGAGACCTTCTTGCGCCTTTCAATATAAAAAGGGGGCTTATAAGAACGATGGAGAGAGACTTTTTACCAGGGCCTATAGTGACAGTCCCATGGGCAAGGGTTTAAACTGAAAGAGGGAGGATTTAGACTGGACATAAGGAAGACATTTTTTACAGTGAGGGCGGCGAGACACTGGAAGAGGTTGCCCAGAGAAGCTGTGGATGCCCCATCATTGGAAGTGTTCAAGGTCAGGTTGGACGGGGCTTTGAGCAACTTAATATAGTGAAAGATGTCCCAGCCCACAGCAGAGAGGTTGGACTAGGTGATCTTTAAAGATCCCTTCCAACCCAAACCATCCTGTGATTCTGTGATCTCAGATGGAATAAGGAACTTCATTGTGTTATCTCCTATGGATCGCCAACTGGCTGACCTGCAGCCAGGACAGCTGGTAGGTTCACTTCAGTGGCATGTCGCCGTGTCAGAAATTATTCTGCAAGGAGCATGCTTGCTGATAGTTGCATCACAGGGACTTAACCTTCCCTAAGCATAGATACTGATAGCCTAGGTAGCTGTAGGTATAGATACTATAGTTATCTATAGATCTAGATGTTGATAGCTGTGAAACTATCCCCAGCCAAATAGGACGCATGGATAAAATGAAGCTGAGGTCACTTACTTCAGCCTGTGGTCTGCCTTTCCGGATGAGTTCAGCTTGCTGAATGTGCATCAGTGAGCATCCTGATGTTCTCCTACAGGATGCAGCAGCCTCCTGCCAAGTCTTTGGAGTTAAGAGAGGGGAATTGGGAGCTTTATCAGAATTGTTTGATTAGTTAAAATAATGTCAACTTTTGAGAGCATGTGTTCAAAACTTAGATGGTTTCAAATGGATCAAATGTGTTTCTTGTAATTATGCATTAGTTTATTTTCTCAGTTAAAAGTTTTGTTCATTACAAGTAATTACTGTCTTTTTAAAAAATGATATTAGATTTGGTGCCGTTCTAGGCAAATAAATAGACAAAATGATTTGTAAATTTTTTATTCTCTTTCTTAGGGAATTTTTACGCTTGGGAAATCCTTTGAATTGCGGAGCTTGGGACAAAAAGCTGTTGAAACAGTACCGCGTGCACAAACCCAGCTCACTGAGTTTTGAACCGGAAATGAGAAGTAGGTGCTGAAGTGCTAGAAATTTGCGTAAAGAATGCTTCACTGATGTCCCCCAGTTGCATACTTACATAAAATTTGTAGATAAGCATCCAGAAAAACCTAACCTCACCCCAGCTTTGTATGAATGTGAAATCATCAGAACAGTTTGATTGGAAAAAGTTCTAAAAGCAGAGGGAATGTAGTACTTGTATTTAATATATATCCAGTGAGGTAACTATAATTTTTTATTTTAGGAACAGTAACTATTAAATATGATAGTAGTTTGCTTTTAAGTCTTGAGTAGATCCTGAGTTTGTAGTTATTTAACAGTAAAAGGAAAAATATTTTTCTCCGATACTTTCATGTGCACATCACATCATTAAATCTATGTGGTGTCTCTCATGGGTTCAGTAAGGTGTCAGATAAAATAACTGAAATTCCTACACTTAAGCATAATTCCGTTTATTTCAGCTAGACTCAAGGACGTGGCACATCATCAGTATCACTAGTAATGAGAAAGAAATAGAATTAAAAAGAAAAAAAAGCACGATTTACTTAATCTGGCAGAATCTCAATCTAATAATCCGTTTCTCTTATGAACAGGTAGAATTTGGAGTTGGAACACCTACTCTTAATTATTTAAAGTTCAGCAGTCCCTTTTTAACCATTCATTAATTTTTCATGGTAAATATTTACAATGGTTTTACTCACTGCTCACTTTCAATATGTTTACTTTCCTAGTATATTTAAATTGAAATCTTTAATAGTATGTGGTAAGCATGTGTTGAATTATGAGTGCATAGTAACTTAAAAATTTTCAAGAAAAAGGACAGACTTACATTAGCTTTAAAAAAAAAAAAAGGTGGGGGGCGGGAGGGACACCACAACAACTCAGTTTCAGTTTTAGTCCTGGAATTAACACTGTGGGAAGGTATTCACAATGTATTTTGAAAGGATATTCATTAGATAGTCCTAGATTATAGATACACATACATACACGTATGCAGTGGAAATTTTCATTATACCTTCTTTGTGTGGTATCCTGTCATGGAAGTTCATCCATCTGATAGAATACTTCATATTCTATCAGTAATTACACATCAGCTCTGATTATCATACTGGAAAGTTATATCTGTTTTCCAGCCATCTAACGAATCAATCTGATAAACTGCACTGAATGTCTGTAACCGACGGATTCCTCCAGCCAATCCGATTCCACATGCACTCTTGCCTAATATTCTCCATAGTTGCAGAGCTTGGGAGTAGCTGTTCGTGTAGTATAGGAGAGTCTCAGTAAATGGTAATACAAAGAAATTATTGATAAGTTTCCAAAGCATGTGATACTTATTTCTAGGTGTCAACTCAGTCGTTGTATGGCCAGTTGTAACACATAGTTAAAATGTTTGAATTATTTAAAAGGAACTAGAAAGTATCCTGGATGGTACTGAACTACAAGCATTAAATAATGAAATAAATAAATAAAATAGTTCACGTTATGTCATCAGGTTCAGTACATTTAAAAAGAGGAGAGAAGGAGAGATTCAACTTATCTCTCGGCCAGCGTGTAATTTATTTATTTATTTTTAATAGGGTATTATTGTGGGGGAAAGTAAACAATGAAAATTGTGAAAATGTGAGTCTGAAAAGTTTTTAACCTAGGAAGGAGAAGGCAAAGCTAGCTTCTGAATACTGCAAGTTATGTTAAATTTCCTAAGCTAAGCTGACTGGGCCTTTCTGCTTATTGAGAGCTCTGAGAATTTTAGCTCAGAGTCACTGCATCTGAAGTACATGAAGCAGAGTTTTTCCTGCCTATTAAGTCAGGTAG
>NW_008825107.1:988875-1010757 GCF_000699105.1 Pygoscelis adeliae
TCTGTGAAAGGAACACTTTCCCAGTGTTAGGTAATGGGATGGCCTCTTGGCTCAATTTTTTGGCTTTTTTCACAGACTTTCTGTAATACCTTGTGCAAGATGCTCATCTGTCTGCCTCAGTTGAACGTTCTTATAATGAGAACACTAATTCCCAACTCATAATCTTCCAACTGAGAGGCTGAATTAGTTGACGATGATTGACAATTCAGCTATTGCACTGGAAGCAGTACTTGAAAAGTCCAAATAAATAGCCTGAAAATGCCTCTCTTTTGCAATGCTGTGTTGTTTCTTGGCTTCTACTGTAGATAGCATGGTTACCTCAATGGAAGGTCTGGGTTCTGACAGCGTCTTCAGTTTGCATGAAGACAGCCACTATCGGATAAGCAGGAGCCTGCTCAAGCCAGCAGAAGGGAGCACAGTACCCCTGACGAGAGTGAAGTGTTTGGTCTCCATGACAACCCCACATGATATCAGGCTTCATGGATCATCGGTTACGCCAGCGTTCATTGAGTTTGACACGGCTCTTGAAGGGTTCGGGTAAGGTCCTACAGTGCTTTCAAGTAGCATGGGGCACAGTTCAATGTCTTCTTACTTTCTTCTTTCAAAGAAATACCTGTAATTTTTGATGGACTGTTTGCAAACCAGAGACAAATGAATTCTTTAAAGAAAAGAAAGGAATACTTCAAGCCACATAAATCTCCACTCTGTCATTAATGACTTGAAATCAACGCTTGGTTGCCGTATGTGAAAGTAGAAGTCGGTGTGTATCTAAATGTTGATAGTACCCTCTCAGTTCTGGATTTCATGTGCCTTTGAAAAACGAAGGAATGCCAACATACCCTTGCAGAAACTCATTAGTTGCTAGGGTTTGTGTGCAACATTTGGATGGCCCAAATGCTCTGAAACCCACTTAAAATTGCTGAAGAACTTGGAAATGAGGAAATGGGCAAAGTGGAAGTACAAGTGAAACAGAGAAGGAAGCTATGTTGAGTCCAAATAACTGGAAGAAGCTGATTATTAACAGGAGGTGTAGCCTGAATATAACATTTAACTAATTTTGTCTTTTAGCACCCAGTATCACCTTCATTTACTGCTTTTTTTCCTCTCTCTAATTAAACGCCTGCTGAGTGAGGCACTTTGAGGATCATGTAATATGATTTAACTTGACTGTTCAGAAGATGAAAACATGACACCAGCATCTGTTTAAGGAAAACGTTGTCTTTTTGGTTATAAAAACGGAATAGAAAAACCTCAAAACACTCATTTTGTCCTGTGCTAAAGAGTAAATATCTCAAAAATAGCTATA
The DNA here is from genome assembly GCF_000699105.1 of Pygoscelis adeliae. Classification (NCBI taxonomy): domain Eukaryota; kingdom Metazoa; phylum Chordata; class Aves; order Sphenisciformes; family Spheniscidae; genus Pygoscelis; species Pygoscelis adeliae. Next base: position 990,182 of record NW_008825107.1, read on the forward strand.
AAAATTCAGACCAATAGTATAAGGAACAGGTATTTCTTAACTGCCTGCGGACTGGTCCATAGGTGGAGGCTTGCCAATAGGCTGAAAGTCAGTATCTCAGAGAGGGCAGTGTTGTGAGGTATGTGCAAGTCAGATAATTGTGAATGGCACCTTGAATGATAACTAATTGTTCAGAATTTCCCAGAAGCTTGGTTAAAAGCTTAAAAACCTTGACTAGAAGCTTTATTGAAAGGTTTTTAGTGACATGAACCACCAAAAATGACAACTGCTGTGAAGGCCAAGAGTGTGACAAATTCTTGTATGAGATGAGTGCTCCTCAGTGGGTTGGTTTTTTTCAGTCTCTTTTTTAAAAGAATTGTGAGAAGAGATAGAAATGATCTGTTGTCCACAGCTGTACCGTGATTTCATAAAACCAGAAACAGCCCCACCTTGCAGAATTGTTCATCTTGTCTTTTTCTTTCTAGACCTAATATTTATACTACTGTGTTTCTTAAATCTATTTCTGTTCTGACGTGGCCTTTGACAGAGCCACTTGCATCTTAGTGCACTTGTTCCAGTTTATTTGGGATGACTGGTCTGAGAGCACAGTCCAGCCTGGATATTTGGGAGATCTGCTGCTCTGCATTCTCTTTTCAGCTTTGCGAAGCAACGATGCAGTGCCCGTTTTGCATCTAGCCTTCATATCCAATATAGTCAGGGACAGACTTTTCTTTGAAAACAAATGGTACTCAAAACTCTGTTCTACATCCTTCATAAGAGAAAAGAAAATGTTTTGGATCTAAGAAGAACTTGAAATAGGCTAGCAAAATGAATTGTCACTACTGCGGTTGCTCCAGGAGATTTGTAGGTGCTGGTAACATGTCCAAAAGTAATCCACATAATGCAGCTGTGACTTCGTGTAATTTCAACAAGTCACCTAAGAAGGCTGCTATAATCAGTAAAAAAAATCTAAAACCTTTTTGGTCTGTTTTAAAGTGCCAGGGTATTTCATGAACTCAACAGTTGGCAGACCCTTGCAAATTGCTTAGAGAGAACATGCTTGTAACACCATTGACCATGGGGGAAGACGGAGGAAGAAGTATATAATGAGAACTGTAATCAAAAGGAAGATAGTAGTGACCAGAACCATGGACTGCTGTTGCTTTCAAGATGGGTGGTCAGAGTTAACTCTTTATAGCTTATGTGAGAACAAAATAACTCCTAGCTCTGTCGGGCAACTCAGCTACAGTATACTTAAACTAGCCTGCTCAAGTGGGAATGTCAACAAAATGATGATTCTTCAGCAAGTAGAAGAGCCGTCATTTTGCCTCCAGTAGGACAATCTATACAAACCGAAAGCTGAACACCTGTGGGGATTCACTCCGCCTCAGTAGGCTGGTCATTGAAACCATCTGGGCTCTTAAAATCTTCTAGTACCTAAGGGAGGTGCTCCTTATATCTGTTTCCATTGTGTCCACAGCATCGGTGGCTCTTGTAAGGACCAAACGTAGCTAATTTGGTGAAATATGATGTTACTGGGGGAGCGTACATACTTAAAATAAGAACACCATGGTGTGCAATTACCAGATCTTTTGAATATTTAGCTAATTCAGTCTCTTTGAGAGTCCAGAACATCTCAAAGGCTGCAGCGAGTCATGGTTACCTACAAGGGAGCATCTTATGCTATGGAGCCATGTAGGCATAAGTCTCTGCGCCTTTGCACCAAAGACATACGCTGCCAAAGCTCTTTGCACTGGAGATAATTTAGCTTCCCAAGGAAAAATCTTCAGAACTAATTTCTACTTTTCATGAATACACACAGTCAAGGAGAGTGATGGTGTGCTTATGGTGTATTTTCCTAGGCTATATTTTGTTTGTATTGAACTCTGGTTATATTGACTTTCATAAACTCTGGTGTGTTACTGGCCTTGTGTTTAACAGCTGCCTGTTCTTGCCAAGTTTGGCTCCCCATAATGCACCTACAAATAATGCTGTTACAACAGGACTTATTGATGGTGCGGTTGTCAGTGGAATTGGAACTGGTAAGTACTCGAGTATGACTGTTAGCAGTGTTTTGTATCTGATGTTTAGTTCTCTTGTATTTCTTTGCTAGCCATGAAGTGATAGTATGGTGTTGGCTGTTGTACACTCATAATTGAGAACTTTTTTTGTCTTTTTTTGTGTGTGTGTTCCTGTTGCTTTTTGCCCCCAAATCAATGAAAAGCAATATAAAATACAAATGTGTGATTGCTTTAAAATACAAGGCTTTCAGCAGAAGGTTAAGTTGTAATCAAGAGAAGCATATGAATAATGAACCTGGATGCATTAAGAACAAGTTGAGATAGTAGGGTGAAGAGCGTAGGAAATGTGGAATGAATTGTAATGCTGTACTTGTGGTTTTGTTCTGCTGAATTCTTGACTATTTATTACAGGTATAGTTACACGCATCATCACAAAAATCCCATCTAAATTGTTTGCTATCCCTTACACTTGTTCACTGTAGGCTGTTCACGCTACAGGAACCTGGTGTGCTGCGGGGCTAAATGAATGTGATCACTTAGTTAAAAAAGGTGTTAAGTCTAAAAACTAAGTTGGAGGTTTACTGCAGTAAGACAGAAATAGACGGTACTTGAAGTCTGTGACCTCTTTGTTGTTCTGTGGGAGCTCCCTGGGAGATGAAATGGAGTCAGGTGTATGTGGTGGAGAGGTCTTCTTCAACAAAGGCTTCTTCAATGAGTCACACCTATTGAAGAAGCATATTAGCAGTTTCTGAGGGCCTGATCCATTTCCACTTTTTTTTGTCTAGGGAACTGAAACTGGGTTGTTCTGAACAAGCACAGCTTCAGAGTCGATTTTTGTTTTTAGAATAGGAGGGAATAGTGTGCAATTCTTGCTTTACTTTGTTTTGAAAGAAACCCCTCTGAGCTAGCTTTAGGTGGCTTTTCCTCCAAGCTTGAGTCAGAAATGGAAGAAGTAACATTGAAGCCCGTGAAGGAAAAGTTTGAGAAAGCACAGCTTGTATCAACTGAGCTGATATGAAAAAAGAAACAGGAACAAGTAGGTATCCTAAGTATTAGCTGCTCCAGCTATATAATGGGCTTTCATTTTTGTTTTTAGGTGAAAGATTTTTCCCACCGCCATCTGGTTTAAGCTACTCAACTTGGTTTTGTATTGAACGTTTTAGTACGCCTCCTAATAACCATCCCGTGAGACTTCTTACTGTAGTGCGGCGTGCAAACTCTTCGGAGCAGCATTATGTATGTCTTGCCATTGTCCTCTCAGCAAAAGACCATTCACTGATTGTTTCAACTAAAGAAGAATTGCTTCAAAATTACGGTAAGAGTTGTTTGTGTCATCAGCTAATCCTGATGATATTATGGGGATGCAACAGCAAGTTTATTTTAAACCTAGTATCTAGAAGAATTGGAATTGTGTGTGATGGAACTTTAGTTGCAGCTTCACCAGCTCCTAATGGGTTTTGACAATGGAAAAATGTAAAATGTAAACATTCATGTAGAAATTAAGGAACTTTTATAATTTCCAAAGAAGATTGGATATCTGCATATAAAGAAAAACTTTTGCCAAAACCCCAGGTATTATAGACTTGAAGGAGGGATTACATCATTGTTTTTGGAAGAGTTTTGCCTTTTTTTTATCTTGTATCGTTCATTTTAGATATCGTTTTTTGAGGTGAAAATGTTAACTATCTTTGCTTTGAAGAAGTTTGGAAATAGTAAACTAACAGGTTGTGAGGGCTTTTTCAATCTGCATAGTCCCAACGCTGGAGGGCTATTTGAAGGCAATCAGTCATTCACTTCATGTTTTAATGCTGTGATCAGTTTTCAGAAAGAGTTTGTAGCTTCATTCAGTATCTGTTATAGAATATTCTTTATTTTCATGATAAGCGGGCATTTACATCATTAACTGCAGTAGTTTCTCTTAGTAGAAGTCAGATTCAAAACCTAAAACTTGAGAGCTGAAGACCCATAGTATAAGGGAGGAACTAAACCTCTTAAATTACAAAGATATTGGCAGTGTTTTCTTTCTCAAAAGACCGAATTCTTATAAGAGAGAATTAAATAAGTTTATCTTCATATTAATTGCTTTAGTCTGTGCTGGAGCTATAGATAGTATGTTTTTAGTTCGTAAACCTCTTCTATCTAACTCTTTAAAAGAGACTGGATTTGAAGAGGCTTTGTCAGAGAAGATCTGAAGGTCTCTGACTACAAAGACTGTTTTTTAATTGAATGGGATACTTTGCTTTACTGGAGTCGTAGTTGGGGGGATATCGCAAGCGCTGAGCAGGTAAGTACCCGAAGAACTGAGATGGCAGGCCTGCCAGCACGGGGACTGGAAGTGCTGACAGTCTATTGTAAGAATAAATGGAGTGGTTTAAGGATCTTTCTTGTGAGTGAGAATTGTGCTCAGAGGTGTTTGGCTGAGTAAAAGAACTTGAGGTTATTTTTGTATCTGAAAGTCAGTTCCAAGTACTCTGCTTTTATCATTTTCCTTGTGCTATTTCTAAAGAAATGAGTGTTCTGCCTGTGCAGGCAGCTGTTGAGGTAAGAGGATTAGTGGTTTCTTTTCCTTCAATATGAAAGAATGAAGAGAGGTCTGAAAAGCTCCTATTTTCTGTTGAAGCATTCCCTGGTGGAAAATTGTTGAGCTTTGGTTTTTTGGGTTTTTGTTTGAGGTAAGAGGATTAGTGGTTTCTTTTCCTTCAATATGAAAGAATGAAGAGAGGTCTGAAAAGCTCCTATTTTCTGTTGAAGCATTCCCTGGTGGAAAATTGTTGAGCTTTGTTTTTTTGTTTTTGTTGTTGTTGTTGGGGGGGGGACGGACGGGGGGGGACGGACGAGCTTTCAAGTAGAGTGTGGGTCATTCTGCTTTGTGATGGAGAAGCTAATGCACCTGCAAACTGATCATGCCCTCTGGTATGAAGTCAAAGGATGCCTTTTAGAGAAATTAAAAAAATGTGTGCTGAGAACTAAAGTGTATTTCAACGTTTGAGAGAAGAGAATTCAGCACCCATTAGTGAAGAAAGACCCGGGAAATGCTGAAGAGTATAGGTGTGTGAACTGGGGATGGGTGGTCAGCAGCTTGTGGTTTGCAGCCCCTGCGGAGAGGCTGGGAGTGGGTTCCTCTGGCCACATGTCTGGAAGGCAGGCATCCGTCTCCGACTCCTCTCACTGTTGGTGCAGAGGTAGCCGATGGAGCAGTGGGTGCAGCTCACTTTACCCCACAGCAGCTGGTGCTTGCATTGGGTCAGCTGCCTTACGACCCAGGCATCGTTGCTGGTAAGGTGAAGAGAAGGCAAGGGTGACTCGCTGTGGTTACAGTACTGAAAGGGAACAGATAAGACGTCATGAAGTCTTTGTTTTGACTTGGGCAGAAACGTCTCAGCCCTGAGCTACCCCTTCAGTAGAAGCACTTCAGAAAATTAATTTTCCTTAGAACTGCAAAAAGGGAAGAAGAGAAGCCACTGTGCTGAGGCTTGAGTTAATGAGTACCCCTGGTCTGTGATGTGTCTCTCACTAACCAGATGTTGTATTTGTGGCTTTTATTAAGGAAAAAAAGTCTCAGGTTTTCAACCTCATCTTTAACTTCACTTATGCTTTGTAATTTAGCATGATTCTGACGCAGATGCTTTGAAAGGCAGTCTTTCTACTTGTATCTTCTTTTGTGTGTGACCTAATTGTTTAAGCAAGATAGTGGCAAGCTTATACTGAGTGTCTGTGGCCGGATGCTGGGGGGGGGCAAGAGGGGGCTTCTGTGGGAAGAGGCCAGGGCTGTCCCGTGCCTGGATATGGCCTGTTCCAGCTGGCTCCACAACGGACCCCCCACAGGGCACAGCTGAGCCCAGCAGCCGGGCTGGTGGTGCCTCTAGGAAAACACATGTACATGAGAGGGCAAAATGCTGCATGGAGTGAGGAGTAAGTTAAAAAATGTGAGAGAAAACGCCCTGAGGACACAAGGGTGAGAGCAGAAGGAGGGGAGGAGGTGCTCCAGGCCCCTGGAGAAGACCACACCGGAGCAGGTAGTGGGGCCTGTGGAGGAGACCATGGTGGAGTGGGGAAAAGTGTGAGGAGAAGGTCCAGGAAGTATGGATATCTTTCTCTCCACAGTATGAGAAAGGTGAAAAATAGCTCCGTAGGTTTAGAGAGACATCTGTTACTTCTTGCCAACTACTGCTGTAAAAACTTTTTTAGAAAAACAACAAAAAAATTTTTCTGTGACCTGCATAGTGGCATGAGAAAGTTAGTAAAACTTGAGCAAACTAGTCATTCCAGCTAAAATTTCAAAGGGAGGGTAGAAAGGGAGAAGTAAAACATAATTGTCAAAAGTCTAAAAGTATCCTGAAACTTTTCTTAGAGAAGAATTAAGGCAAAGGAACAAGAGACCCATTGTTGATACTACCAAAACTATACTGGTTTGTTAATCTATCTATCAGCAAGTATCTACTGATGTTCAGCCTGTCAAATTGTGACAATTTGATCTGAATACTTTCTCAAAACTTCTGATTTCATTCTTTCAATTCTTGTATTTGAAAGTCTAAAGTCATATCTTGTTAATCATATGATTTCATTTGTATCTTGTTAATTGTATTTTTGGTCACATTGTTAACTACATGTTTTCTAAAATTTTGGCTTTAATGTATTGCTGTAGATTGTTTCGTGTCAAGCCTAATGACATAAGAAGCTTAAAACAGACTAATAACATTTCTTCTGGTGCCCACTAACTGGTACTTTCCCTTTAGTTGATGACTTCAGTGAGGAATCATCATTTTATGAAATTCTTCCTTGTTGTGCCCGTTTTCGCTGTGGTGACCTCATTGTGGAAGGCCAGTGGCATCATCTAGTTCTGGTCATGAGTAAAGGCATGCTAAAGAACAGCACAGCTGCGCTCTACCTTGATGGACAGCTTGTTAACACTGTTAAGGTAAAATAAATCCTCATTTTTACTGGTTGGAGTGATTTCTCTCTCTCTACGCATATACATCTGTAAGAAAAACGATACAAAACAAGAACAGCAACAAAACAACACACTAAAAAAACCCCAACCAAACTCTAAACCAAAACCCGAACCCGAAATGAGGAGCCTTGCAAAAAGAGGTCTTTGCTCCCTACACAGCTCGAACCCAGCCCTAGTCCCGTTAAGGGGAGAAGATAATGAATGCTTTCTCAGGCATGAGCGATAGTAACACTAAAGTGAAGTGGACATGTTGTATTGGATGTGAGGCAAGTGTGGCACAGCTATGCTGCTGACTAGATTAATTAGAAGGATGATAAAAAGCTGAAGAAGACTTATCCCAGGACCTTGTAGCAGATCTACCTTTGAATAATAGGGAGATTACAGGGTAAGACAGTTTTGCCCATTTAGCCATGTTTTTCTTTCCCCAACCCTCTTGCCATCCCAGAAGTAGCATCCCCTTGTCAGTGATAGCTACTGAGATGTCCAGTGTTGTTATTAGCTGATTGTAGATGAAACACATTTAGTTGTAAAGGTCAATATTTTATTGTTAGGTAGAAGAAACTAGGAGGCCAAAAGCAGAGAGCAGCGAAGAGCACTGTGGACCTGTCCACTGAGCACAATGTATTCCTGACCTGTAACTGATAACTAAAGAGCATTTGGTATCTGGCAGGCGTGGGCCTTAAGGGAGTAAATTGATCCCGGTGTGACGTGCAAATTAGCTAGTGTTACTATACTGCTATAGGTAAAACAGTGTTTTGACTTTCAAAGTTTACCTTTCAGTATTCCTTTTGCAGAAAGAAGACTATAGTAACTTTACTTGTTACGCTTATAGCTGTAATACATGAGTATGTATCTAGCCATACGTGACTACATTCAATAGCTGGTAACAGAATTTTTGCAAGGTAGATGGAAAATGTCTGTAAGATTGTTACTGCCATTATATATAGGCCAGCATCTTCTCCATGTATTTGTTTTATTGCCATCTGAAAATCTTATCAAATTGAGTTCATCACGTTTGCATGTTAGCTCGAAAGAGTATAATTACTAAAGGCATGTTTTCACCAGCTGAAGGAGGAGGAGAAAGAACACAAGGTTATGAGATCATCTTACTGCTTTTGCAAAAATAATGACCATCATAAAGCACCGTGTTTTTAGAAGCAAGATACACCCTTGTTCTTTAGCATTTTTAAGCACAGAACTCGCATGTTCTCATCCTGTGTTTCCATACACACCTTCATCTTTTGAAAGCTGCTTAACTTCTGATCTTTGCATTTACCTTCTGGTTAATGTTCTTTGCTGACTTTTTCTGTATAGTGTCAGAATACTGTGCATTACATAGCAGTCATTTAGTACATCCCCTGGTTTGCAAATGGCTTTCCCGAATTTCTGATCTGTCTACTTTCTTTTCACAGTACCTGTGCTATCTCAATAACTTCACTGTGTTTTTCTCCGTTACAGCTTCACTATATTCATAGTAGCCCTAGTGGGTCTGGTTCTGCCAATCCACCTGTAGTCAGCACTGTTTATGCCTATATTGGCACACCACCCGCACAGCGCCAGCTCTCTTCATTAGTGTGGCGTTTGGGCCCTACACATTTCCTGGAGGAAGTTTTGCCTGCCCCAGGTGTTAGCACCATTTATGAGCTGGGACCAAATTACGTCGGAAGCTTTCAAGCAGTATATGTACCATGTAAGTACAATTCAAATGGCAGCTAGTAACTTGGCCCAGGTGCAGTGGAATCTTTTGTGTGCATGTTGGCAGAAGAGGTGGGAAAGCAGAGTATGTGGTAGCAGAAAGGAAAAGCCAGTTGTTCATAAGAAGACGACTAGTAGCTGCTATTGAAGAGGATGACAGAAATCCAAATTACTGTTTTAACATACTTCTGATAGTTCTTGTACTGAGATATGCTAGAAGTCCTTGTATTCCTTACTTCGGTTTTAAACCAGTTAGAAATGCTTAAAGCTGTCATTATTCATACTGTATATTATATTTATCTGTAGAAAGTGAAACTGGAAAGGCATTTTAACTTGTCAGTTTCTAGTGATAGCACTCATTTGCAAATCTGCAGTGTATTCTGTACTTCAAACACAGCTGTCTTGAAATGTCATTGTTTACAGGGCCTAAATAGGTCAACTGAGAAAAAAAATCAAACAGGGAGGGATTGTGGTACAGTAGATAGTCTTTAAGCGTTTGTTGCAAACAAATATGGGCAATTCTGTTACATTTTTTAAGTGTTCTTGTTTGAAATTGAGGGGAGTGCAACACAAAAAGATGTGAATAACCTTACTAGAAATGTGTGTCCATAACCCTGTTTTTAACTATTCAGACAACAGATCCTTCATTAGCTCTGGTAAGATGAACTGTCACTAGCGAGATTTTCCTGTCCTCGCTAGTGAGCTCCCTGTCTTTCTGTGCAGTTAAGAATAACATCAGTGTTACGTCAGAAGATGCTCGTTGCTTTACCTGACTATTACAGGGCTTTTCAGTGAAACATAAATAAAAATAGGGAACATATCAAGTCGTCTTGTCCTTGCATTGTCTTTCCACATGAGGATCATAATGCTCTCCAGCTCTGCTGGAGAGAAACTGTCACCATCTCAAGGAAGGAGGCAGTGAGTGACGAGAGTGGTAGGAAAACAAAAGTATGTACAGGGGGTGCACGGTCTTACTTTTCATGGTGAAAGCTGTCCCTAGAGTGGTGACAGACACCCTCCACCCCCCACCCCAAATGTAGATGATCTTCAGGCTGTGAAAGAAAGAAGTATCATGAAAAAGAAGGTAGCTTTCCTTGCCCATCTTGAGTGAAAAACTCTATGGAATTGAATTTTGCCATCTACAGATCTGTGTCACGTACTTGCTTTTTTGACAGCTAGACGAGCCTGGCGAGCAACTCTGGATTTAGGTATCTGCTAGTCAATTATAATTTCTCCTGGAAGGCATTTTGACTGGTGCTGTGCAAGTACCAAATTAGCCAAAGTAAATTCCGTTAATGTGAATTTGTTCATTCACTTCCAAGAATTAAAGACCTTCCTACCCTTACGCTAAGGCCATGTTCACCAGGAAGCTCACAGTAACTTAAAAGAATTCTTCATTTCTTAACATACTGACTTTTTCCAGTGCGCCAGTGTATTTCTCTCGCACAAGCTTTGCTCAGTTTGTTGTATTTCAGGAGTGGTCTGTTCCAGAACAAAGGACGTGTTTCTGTTTGGGTCTAAGCTGTTCACGTCATGTGCACTGTGCCAAACCCTAAGGAGTTTGATAGGGAGTGCAGTGTGAAGCTCTGTATCTTACCCTTTTATCTTGGCCTCTCCTTCCAAAATGCTTGTTTTTTCTTAGTATAATGATTATTTGTGGGAATCCTGGAGAAGGGAAGAGCCCTTGCAGTCTTCCGCTGTTGTCCTTTGCAAGGAAATTGTGTCTGACTTGCCATTTGCCCATGCAATGCTTCTTTCAGAAGTTTTGTCCCTGTTTTCAGTGAGCAAGATTGCCATCTTCTGAGACTTTGCCCTGTGTTTAAATGAAATGAAAAACCTGATGCTCTTTTAGTCTTGGAAAGACCCCTCAGAGAGCAGTTACTAGTTCAAGAGGAATTCCTTTGTCTGTTCACTGGAATGGAGCAATGTTCTCAGGGCATCCGCATGAGCAGAGGATCTAATGAGGATTTCAGTTATGGGGAAACTAAGACTTCTGAAACTCTCTCTTAAGTGAGACTTGACAGAGACTTGACCCTGGTTCAAAAAATTATGTAGACACCCAGTTTCTCGTTTGTTTCAGTGTTAGGTGAGGAACCTTCATGCTTTTTTAATTCCATTAATGTGTTTCACTGGAGTTGCAGACACCTTTTGAACTGGAATGAAGATGCAGAAGTGAATCTCTATGTTGAGCTTTCAGGTGCTGAGTTTTGCATGCTTCTTCTGAGCATTGTATGCACCTGTCAGTCATAGTGTTTGCAGTGTCTCACAAGAAGCATCCTCTTTCGGAGCAGTGGATACAAAATATTAAAGATACAGTTATATTCTCTTTGATGCCTGGGCCTTTTGGTCTTTCTTCAGTCTTGCATCTCTTGTACCATTCTCTAAGGCATTTTTCCTAGCAAACCACTGTAAAAAGCCTGTTGTCACAGGCAAATATGCAGATGTACCAAATACTTCCCTGTTTTTTGAGTACTTTGTTTTTCTTCAGGTGGGAGGGGAAGTAAACAGCCCTTAGGCTGTACGCAAATTGAGTACAGGAGTAATGTTGCCTTCCAAAAATTCAGATGAGGAAGCACCACATCTTCTATTGCTTGGCCAAGCCACAGGCTGCCAGTTGCCATTAGGGGTTAATATTGTAGACTTTCTTGAAAGGAAATGTTTGCTGTGTGTTGCTCTTTTACCTTAAATAGCAGATTTATTCCACAACCCGTATGTTATCAAGCTACTCTTCGGTACAGCAAGCAAGTATGCAAAGACAATATCAAATCTCAGCTATTTGTAAAACCTTTCTTCTATACCTATTTTGCAATACAATTTGCTTAAGATTTTACTCTTAAAACTGAAAAGAAAAACGGTGCTATTACTGAAATGAACTTTTATTTTGTCTTTAAGGCAAAGATTCAAAGTCTGAAGGAATCAACCCATCTCCAGTATCTTTGGTACCAGAAGAGAAGGTCTCTTTTGGTCTCTATGCTCTGTCAGTTTCTTCATTTACAGTGGCAAAAATAAGGAAAGTTTACAACAAGTTGGATAGTAAAGCTATTGCCAAGCAGGTATGTTGGGAAATGAGTTGGTTAACGTGTACTACTTGTTTGTTCCTTTCTTTTAACTTCTTTCAAGGCAATTTGTGCAATGCAACCAGGAACAATAATGTACTTGTCAGAAGAATTGCCCATAATCACTTTCATGTTTTTAAAAAGAAATAAAAAAATAAAAAAAAAATTGAAGGAGATTGTACTCCTAGATTTTATTCACGTTTTTGGAATTACTAGTAGCTATGTATCTTAACACCTTTTGGAGGTATTTTGGCTTTTTAATGTAGATGGCAGTTGTACTCCTGTTGAAAAACAGTTAAGATTATATTATTGAACAATATTTCTACTGTTGCAGATGAAAAAAGCTGATAGCTTAGTCCTCTGACTGTGATTCAGATTTGGAAACCAGAATATTGGTTTACATTTTTCTTCAAAGTACATTAGAAGTCAGTGAATTATTTGTAAAAGGGCCATCTATGAAGAAAGTCTGAGAGAGTTGGGGTCGTTTAGCCTGAAGAACAGAAGGCTCTGAGGAGACCTTATTGCAGCCTTTCAATACATACGGTGGGCTTGTAAGAACAATGGAGAGAGACTTTTTACCAGGGTGCATAGTGACAGGACAAGGGGCAAGGGTTTTAAACTGAAAGAAGGTGGATTTAGATTGGGCATAAGGACGAAACTTTTTACAATGAGGGTGGTGAGACACTGGAAGAGGTTGCCTAGAGAAGCTGTGAATGCCCCATCCCTGGAAATGTTTGAGGTCAGGTTGGATGGCGCTTTGAGCTCATTTAGTGGAAGATGTCCCTGTCCACAGAAGGGGGATTGGACTAGCTGATCTTTAAAGGTCCCTTTCAACCCAAACCATTCTATGATCCAGTGGAATTATTTTTGAAGTTAGATTCATCTTCCTTAAACTTTGGAGATGGGAGATTTCTCTTTACTTTAGAGAATGTCCTGATGACTCTAGCATAGTTCTATTTTGGTTTATGTTACTCACTCTTTATCACAGGAGGAAAATACACAAGCTAAGTTCAGGCTTACATAAAAAAAACCCTCTTCCCTTTAGCCCTTGCTTTTTTTCCCTTGTTTTGTTCAGCTGGCGATTTCTTCTCATGAAAATGCCACACCTGTGAAGCTGCTACATAACTCAGCAGGGCATTTGAATGGACCAGCGCGCTCCATTGGTGCAGCTTTGATAGGATATTTGGGTGAGTTGAGTACTTGAGAATTATGTTTAAACATGATTAATTACTTGTCAATAAGAACTTAGGTCTAGAAGATAAATCATGTAATTGTTGAATGGTACGTTGTTAAATTTATTTAATATTTTTATATTTTATGGACATACTCTTATCTTTTTTCTTTTTTGCTAACATGGGATGTTTGTTTCAGTATATTTGAGTTACCATTATGAAAATATACTTAATTATTTTACCTTGGGTCATAAACTATTTTCCAGTGCAATACTTCCTTCACTTCCTCTTCTGAGTTTGTCATAGTTCTTCTAGTGATACTCTTTTCATAATTCAAGCAATGCTATAACGCAAATTACTTGATGTGTTCACAATGTTTTCCTACAAGAATTAGATTTGATTTGATTTTAATTTATTTTCTCTGCCTATGCTCAGGAGTAAGAACATTTGTCCCCAAGCCTGTTGCCACTACACTGCAGTACATTGGTGGAGCTGCTGCTATTTTGGGACTTGTAGCCATGGCATCAGATGTAGAAGGGTTGTATGCAGCTGTGAAGGCCTTGGTCTGTGTGGTAAAGAGCAATCCACTAGCCAGCAAAGAAATGGAAAGAATCAGAGGTTATCAGGTATGTAAGAAATGTCTTAAAAAAGACCAGGCTGATTGTACAGCTACCTGAAAGGAGGTTGTAGCAAGGTGGGTGTTGCTCTCTTTTCCTAAGTAACAAGTGACAGGACAAGAGGAAATGGCCTCAAGTTGCGCCAGGGGAGGTTTAGATGGGATGTGAGGAAAAATTTCTTCACCAAAAGGGTTGTCAAGCATTGGAACAGGCTGCCCAGGGAAAGTGGTTGAGTCACCATCCTTGGAGGTATTTAAAAGACGTGTAGACATGGCACTTAGGGATATGGCTTAGTGGTGGACTTGGTAGTGCTAGGTTAACGGTTGGACTTGATGATCTTAAAGGTCTTTTCCAACCTAAATGATTCTACGATTCTGTGAGTTTCCACTGTCTGTCCTAGCAGTTCCCGTGGAAATTCCTTGTTGTGTTGTGGTAACCTGAGTTTCTGCTCTTAAGTTTACTGAGCTCTTGGCTAATTAGCATAGATGAGTTATTTAGGATGGCTTTTAAAGGAGAGGGTGGAAAGTTTTGCTAAGCAGTTGTGCACGTTTAGCTACTTTGCTGAAACTGACCCTTCATTAATAGCAAGGAAGAGCACAACTATGGCACTTAGATGATTCTTTTCCTGTGATTGTGAATCCACCCCTGCAAGCCTGGGAGCTTCTATCTCCATGATCTGCCAGCAAGAGAGGAGGATAGGGACACATGAAGAAAACCGAACAAGTAGATTCCTAGAATCATCATTTTGAGGAGACTGCATAGACTTTATAGCTGGTGATGCTGTTTGCTTTCAAGCTGAAGACTTATTAATTCTCCATCAGGGTTGGGAAAGTGCAATCAGTTATGCTGAAGGATTGGTTGACTGACCTGAAAAGATCTTCACGTGACCAATGCATTTTATGTTTCTCAGGAAGACTGCTTTACTGAAACGGAAAGTTCGTGCTGTGGTTTGGGCGGAGTATTTACAAACCTTGTAATGCTAATGGCTAGTATAGTTATGTCAAAATATATTATTCCATGTAGCCTGTTGCAGACCTTGGCTTACTTGGACCAAACAAATCCAGACAGTGTCTTCCTTGCACCATAAGCAGTCAGTGGATCATCACAGATGACCTTACATTCCACTTGTATTGACCTCAGCAAATAGCATGGTTTGAGAGAGATTCCCAGAAATCTGTATTTCTTTAGTAATGTTTCAAGGAGGATGGTAAGCTGAACAAGCCAGTATGTTGAGAGTTTAACAAGTTTGTATCAGAAGATGAGAAGTAGCAATAGTACATCTGGCAGTTTGTTCTTTCCCAACTCAGATTGTAAGAAGTTAGAGCAGAAATGAGGACTGAAAGGATGACATCTATGGTCATGCTTAGGGCAACAAAGGGTAGCAAGAAGAAAGAAGGTCAGGCTTATTCAGATTTATGTTGTCATGGCTACTTTTCTTCAGTGCCAGAATACCTCTCATTTGTGCATGCAGTACTCTAGGGGTGCTGTATTTAAGTCTGCCGTGTCCACGGTTGCTGTCCAGGAACAGAACTATCTGAGAATGTATCATGTGCCGTCTTAAACTGTGACTGACTACCAGAGAGCTGAGGTGTGTCTGCGTGTGCCTAATCCTCAGGGCCTAGATACTGTCTGCAGTGTAGAACAGATGTTTTGTGAGCTGGAGGGTGTCCTGGATGTCCCCCTTTTCTAATCAACCGTAATGCCACTTCCAAGCTTTTTCATCAAGAATATCAACTATCGGACATAGTTTAAGGGCCTTCTCAAAAGGGACATTTCATCCATGCTTGTTTGTGCTTAGACGTTGCTGTGTGTTTATAGGCTACTAATTCCTTTTCTGTTTACTTGTTCAAGTTACTGGCAATGCTGTTAAAGAAGAAACGATCCCTTCTGAACAGCCACATACTCCATCTGACCTTTTCTTTGGTGGGAACTGTTGATAGTGGGCACGAGACCTCCATTATTCCAAATTCTGCTGCCTTCCAGGATCTGCTCTGTGATTTTGAGGTATGTAAAGCTGCACAGAAAAGTGGTGATGATACTGGATAGTGATGAAGTCAGGTGCTGATAGCATCCCTTAAATACTGAACAACAGCAAACTAGGTTGTTATCCTGAGAACTTACTGTTTCATACATAGTACAGTAAAGCAGCTGAGCAGCAAGATTATTGGTAACTTTTCCTGTTGAAATGGCTTGAATTGCTGTAGAAACAATGAATGGGCACCACAGATTTTTCTGCTTTTTGTTGTTCTAGAAGATACATTTTGTAGTTTTCTGTTCTGCAGCAATTTCTTTTAACCTGTGTGTTCTACTGCAGTACATATATCAAGGCATGAAAAACATACCAAAAATAACAATAGGAGGTAAACTTTCAACATAGCACATAGGAATCACTTTATCATATGTCTCCTGCAAAGTTAATAGTAAGGCAGTTAAAATTCTGCTTGTACAACCTATGAAATATTTAAGTGTTGTTGAGTTAAACTAAGGAAAGTAGAGAAGTTCAGAAGGAAATGCTAATGTAATAGGGGCTGATAAACAGTGTTACACGATCTGTAGAACTCGTCGTTTAGTGTTTGCTCCTTTGGCATTATCTGTACCTGACACAGACTGAGTAAAAATATTCTGATCCACCTATATGAAAATAAATAAATAAATATACTACTGCCACTACTAATCCAGCTATAAGATACTGACTTAATAGTGCAAGTCCATCTTGCACAAATGGCTTTATGGAGTTATCCATTTCCTTTTCTTAGATGTCTATTTGAGTATTCCAAAGCACTCCTGGAAACTATTTGTCTGTGAAAAAACTCCTTCTGCTTACTATAGCCTTTATTTTAATAAAATCAACTGGCCTTGTTAACTTTCTTTTTCCAAGAGCTTAAAGGTCTTCAGTGCACCCAACGAGCCCCCCTTGCCAAGATCAACAGTACACCACAATTATGGCACAAAAAAAAGAGGAAATGAAAAGGGCAAGCCTGAGCCTCTTTTTTTTTTTTTTTTAACCTTAGTGAGGATTAATACAGAGGAAATCTGTCACCCACTGAAGTTTCCTCTTTTTTTTTTTTTTTGCTTTTTGAGGCGTAATATTAAAACTAGAAATAAGTTTGTGCCATCTCTAAACATAAATTCTTCAGTATCATGTAACTAGTTATTCTTTAACAAACCTTTTAAATTACAGTAATGCTTCCTTTGTGCTCACAAAATTAAACATAGACTTAATAGAAGTTATTACATCTATAAGAGGTAATATTTGTTGTAGAGGTCTTAAGGTAGATGAACTGTTTAGCAGGGAAGAGTGTGAGTCACAGCCCAGCTCCTTTTACAGTGAGGCATGGATTCTGCTGAAGAATACTCTTCTCTCTTCCCCTCCCCCTTCCCCCCATAAAGGAACCAGCTGAGAAAGCTCATCAATGGTATATAGTCACTCAGACAGCAACTACTGTATGAAAGATCCAATTTCATATTGCTTAGTTCACATCTGTCTTTTTTTTTTCCTAAAGACCAAGAACAACTGGGGAATGAATACACTTAGAGATTAGAAAAAATAAAAAATATGCAAGTAGTAAGTCCGTGAATCACTAAGAAGAAAATTTCCAAAAGCCTCCGTTTTTGGCTTCTTTTTTTTTTTTAAATTATTTATTTCTGTATTCAGAAATCGGTGACCCAAACATTTCACTTTAATTGGATAAATTAGATGTTCTCACTCTTATACTAAACAGGGAAATGAAAAGATTTGTTCTGATCATTTTAGATTATAAGATTAGAAGAAAAGCAAAAGCTAGAGAGCTTTGCGTTTAAGCCATTTTTATACACCAGAGCACAAGTATTATGCTTTGTTCAATAGCAAGTCAGTTTTAAGATTTGCAGCTATAACTGTGAGATTTCTGGCTTTTATATCTTTTATTACTTCTATTGATTGAACAATTGATTGGGGGGGGTAGAGGATCTAAATGATTTAAAACGATGTGCAGGAAGTGCTGGGTAAAGATTAAAAAAAAATAAAAATCAGGGAAGACCTTGAGTTTAATCTTGGCAGAAGACAGTAAGTTAATTTTACAGAGATAAAATCTTCACTTAAGCCAAATAAACTTAATATGGCATTTTGCATCAGCCTTGTAAACCCCAATAACTCCTTTGGAGTCATTGCACCATGTATTTAAAGAGAAATTCCAGATAGTGTGTAACTTTTTTTATTTAGAACTCTTCAAAAGTTTTCAGCATGATATACTAATGGAGAATATGTTTGGTACCAATGTGTGTTTCTTTAGTCTTCGCTAGTATATTTAATACTTATCTGAAGTTGAAGAATAAACAACTGAGAACCTTGCAGTGAGCTTTTGAGTGCAATGGCCAGTTAAATAGTCATGCAGACGAACAGTTTTAATCTCTTCAAGCTTTTCATAACCTTTGATATACTAATGTCAGTTTTTAATCTTGAAGTGGATTTGTGTACAAAACATATCATTGTGTGTTCTGTATTTCAGGTCTGGCTTCATGCACCCTATGAGCTTCATCTGTCATTATTTGAGCACTTCATAGAACTTCTCACTGAGTCCAGGTATGAGCCGATGCCAGCCTAGTAATGAGACTTACAGGATTAGGTAATATGTAGAGGATCCTCCAATTTTAAATTGCCACCTCCTTTCTTTTCTTCCAGTGAAGCAGCAAAGAACGCTAAGTTAATGAGGGAATTCCAACTCATCCCAAGGCTGCTCTTGACTCTTCGAGATATGTCTCTGTCCCAGCCTACTATTGCTGCGATTAGTAACGTGCTGAGCTTTCTGCTTCAAGGCTTTCCTAGCAGCTATGACTTGCTCAGGTAGCCTACACCTATGATAATTCTGGCTTCTGTGTCTTTATTATGTTGGTGATCTTGGTTAAAAATACATAATGGCAATACTGCTGTGGAGTAAGTAATGTGAAATGCTCATGTACTGAATTTTTTCCTCTAAGAATTAACTGAACTAGACATAGGCAATAATTTTGTTAATGCCTTGATTTGCATATTAAATTCAGCTTGTATCTAAACAGGTATGACTGAATGATTAAACTGGCTTAATGTTCTGCAGGTGAAAAGCGAAGGTGCTGTATTGCAGCTCCCTCGTTTGTGTGAAGCACTGAGCACTTTTCTTAAATACCATCGAATATTACTTAAGATGGAATGTAATCATACTTCTGGTTAAAATGCAGCTTTGATTACTTTCCCACATGAAAGGTTTAGTTCAAGATTTTTACTTAATCATCACTGTGTAGAAAAATATTAATATTAATTAATTAATAAAAAGGCTGTCAGATTTTGTACTGTTAATTCTGACTAATGAAAGTTACATAAGTAATTGCAGTTCATATGTACAGGAGTATTTGAAATGCTTTTAAATGAGTTCAACTCCTTGAAAACTTAATTTTTCTTGTTTCTTGTTTCATTATAATGGAAATGGATAAAATATTGCAGAGCTTGGCAGTTCTTTGCGTACAAGCGGTCATGTTTTCAGCTTCTCACTTTAAGTACAATTAAAGGTGTCAGAAGCATCAACCTGAACATCTTACCTGTCTTTGTTTTAATTACGCAGGCCAAAAAACAATTCAAGGATAAAACCATTGATGTTATGCTTAAATGGTTACAAACAGATTGTAGAATGCCTATCTGAGTGTTTCTTGTTCTCCTTCCTGGAAATAAAAATGAAAAATATTGTATAACTTGGGAAAGGTTATACTAGGTAGGGACCGTTTCAGGTTAGTTCCAGAGGAATATATTGCACCTCCTTTCTTTGAGTAGCACATCATCGTCTTGTCTTAGAAAACCATGACCTTGTGTTACATCACCTCAAGCTATAGGCATAAATGTTGTGCAGAGTCAAGTAATCACTGGTTTTGATGTAATACTTGTTCAGCTGTAATGGTTTGAGAATAACGTTTTGTCCTCCTTTCTTTAACTTGTGGTATTCCTTCTGCTAGGACTTGGTGGTATCTCCCAGTTTCCTTTCTCAAATCCTAGCATTTTCAGGGTCCCTTACATGCAGAGTTGTCTACAAAGATTCCACTAACTACACATTAATTTGTTTTTTGGCTAATAACTTTAGACTGAGACCGTTTTCTTCAATCTTCAGATGTGAGAAAGTTGACGTTTTTGGGTATCGCCCTCTCACTAGTGTTATGGGCTTATATTTAAGGTGAATTCTTGATAGATGAGAGTGCATCTGTCATATCAATGAATGATGTTTTTTTCTATATGCATCAAGGTTTGGACAGTTCATCTCTTCCACTTTACCTACATTTGCAGTCTGTGAGAAGTTTGTGGTCATGGAAATAAACAATGAAGAAAAGCTTGACAGTGGTAAGCGATGGCATGGCGTAGAAGCAGTAGAAGAGAAATACTTTGTGATCTCTTCGGTGTTTAAATACTTAAAATGTAGACGTAGTGTCATTAGCAGTATTGTAATTTTGTTATAATCTGGCTGCTGGTTAGTTGTGGTACGTCAGTTTTCAGTACTGCCTGCAAAGCTGTGCAAAAAATCCTGTACACTTGTTTTGTTTTCCTTCATGTAACACTGCACGGTTTTGTTCTGCTTTCTCCACTCACTCCTTCAAATCAGCAGCGTATCCCTGCTTCTTTGTGGGGAGAGAAAAAAGACAAAAACAGATTACTAGGTGTATCTGCCTTCCAGGTGTGGAGAAGGTGAAAGAATTAACTAAGACAGTCTAGTTATTTTTTTAGGAAAAAAAAAGAAGTTTCATAAAATCATAGAATAGTTTCAGTTGGAAGGGACCTCTAAAGGTCATCTAGTCCAACCCCGCTGCCGTGGGCAGGGACATTTTCAACTAGAGCAGGTTGCTCAGAGCCCCGTCCAACCTGACTTTGAATGTTTCCAGGGATGGGGTATCCACCACGTCTCTGGGCAACCTGTGCCAGTGCTTCACCACCCTCAGCGTAAAAAATTTCTTCCTTACATCTAGTCTAAATCTAACTCCCCTTTAGTTTAAAGCCATTCCCCCTTGTCCTGTTGCAACAGGCCCTGCTGAAAAGTTTGCCACCATCTTTTTTATAAGCCCGCTTTAGGTACTGATAGGCTGCAATGTCTCCC
>NW_008825107.1:1010876-1011365 GCF_000699105.1 Pygoscelis adeliae
AGGCCTCCAGAGCTGGACGCAGTACTGCAGGTGGGGTCTCACCAGAGCAGAGTAGAGGGGCAGAATCACCTCCCTTGACCTGCTGACCATGCTTCTTTTGATGCAGCCCAGGATACGATTTGCCTTCTGGGCTGTGAGCGCACATTGCTGGCTCATGTCCAGCTTTTCATCCAGCAGTACCCCCAAGTCCTTCTCGGCAGGTCTGCGCTCAATCCCTTCATCCCCCAGCCTGGATTGGTACTGGGGGTTGCCCTGACCCAGGTGCAGGACCTTGCCCTTGGCCTTCATAAACTTCATGAGGTTCACACGGGCCCACTTCTTGAGCTTGTCCAGGTCCCTCTGGATGGCATCCCATCCCTCTGGAGCATCGACCACACCACTCAGCTTGGTGTCATCTGCAAACTTGCTGAGGGTGCACTTGATCCCACTGTCTATGTCATTGATGAAGATATTAAACAGTACCAGTCCCAATACGGACCCCTGCGGGAC
>NW_008825107.1:1013665-1064484 GCF_000699105.1 Pygoscelis adeliae
CGGCACCAGTCCTGTAACCATTTGTTGAATCACCAGATTTGACTGGCCCTTTCAAACCCCTTCCCTTTGACCGGCAGAATTGATGAAAAAACTACCTGCGCTCCCGAGTCCCTTACCGCTGCTCCCAGGGCTCTGTAGTCCTTCTTGATAGTCCTCAGAAAGCTCCTGGCTGTGTCACTGGTGCCCAGTCAGTTTACTCACTTTAAAGAAACTAAAGTTTCTTTACTGTCCTTCAAGAATGCTTATATTTAATTGAGACCATTTCTACCCTTGTTTTCTTAAAGAAAAAAGGCTTATGCAATTGCATTTTCAATCAGTCTCCCCGAACAAAAACGTTTCAGCCCCACAGTGGATGTCACCCAAATAATTAGAAGGGGGTGCCCAAAGATCCTGTGTTTCTACATCTCTTGGAATATACTGGTGCACAGGGACAAGTGAGAGAGAAGTGTTTCAGCTCTACAGTTAGCTTTATTAGCCTTGTTTCCTAAAGAACAAGGTTTAGCCAGTCTGCACGTTCATCATTATCCCCCTGTGCCTCTCCTGTTCCTTCTGAATACTTTTGCTTATTGTGGTCTCAAAGATTATTAAATTCGAGGTTTTTAGTGGAAAAGAGGGAGTGGGTGTTGGAGGGAGGTCTAGATTGGTGTTCTCACTACAGGCCAGCCGTAGTTTTTTTCGCAGGCTAACCACAGCCTGAGCTGCTTTTTGCCTACCTGGGGGACTGAAGAACCTTGGGGAGAAATTCAGGCTGTGGCATGAATGGAGAGAGAAGCTTTTGAGGGAAAGGACATGAGACTTTTAGGTTACTGGTCTTCACCAGTTCTGCTGTATTTCTGCCATAGAAGATGCTTTGTGTTTGTGTCTGTGACTTGTGCACAAAACCTTGGCCCAGAAAGTGTCCATTTATCTGTCTTCATTTTTGCACGTCACATCAAGTTGCAATTTTTTTTTTTTATATAATGTAAAATGTAGTCCTCCTTTGACAGCAGAAAGTACAATAAGAGGGATTGACAAAATAATTGTAAAGCTAGTCCTGACCTGCATGTATTGGCTTGTTTTGCAGTAAGTGTGTTTTTCAACTGATGACGAGTTTGGGGGTCTGTTGAAAGAAAAGGAAACTAATTTTTCTCCCCATTTCTTATATTTGGAGGGAGTTGGGATGTATCAGGTTTTTTCCTTGGGATTTCTGCCCTCCTCTCCCCCCGCCCCCCGATTGCATAATGCAAAATGTTTATCCAACTACCATGTTGTGGGGGTGGGGGGGGATGGGAGTGGAGTGTGTACTTGATTGTTTTTATGTCTCTACCTGCCAGGAGAAACATTAGCTTAGCTAATTTGGACCACCTCAGTTTAGAATTATTGTCTGAGAAGCTGCGATTCCCTTTTACCCATTCTTCAAACTGACCAGACTCTGTGTGATGATGATAATGGGGCACCAAGCATTTCTCAGCAGTGTATAGCAGGCTGCCTGCACTTTAGCATGGCTTCCTCGTGACCTGAGTGGGATCAGGTTGCATTTGCTTATGTATGGAATTTATGAATAGCCTTTAAAATGTCCGAGTTCCAAAGGCCTAATTTTCCTTTTTTTTTTTTTTTTTTTTTTTTTTTTTTGTACTTGATGTTTAGGAACAGAGGATGATTTTGGAGGACTTGTTTCAGCTAATCTTATACTACTGCGGAACAGGCTTTTAGATATCCTTCTGAAACTTCTATATACATCTAAAGAAAAGACAACTGTTAATTTGCAGTAAGTACAAAAAAACTTGAGATAGAAAAAGGATATATTTTTTTATTTCCAGGGGGAGAATTATACAGCCCCTATTCAATTCACAAGTTGAATTGTATAATTTTATAGGAACTACTGAATGATTTATGCAGATGTCACTGAATTAGCTTTGGGTATGCTAGCAGAAATGGAATGCATGATTATTGAGTTGTATGCTGTCAGTTGTGGTAGCAAGAATGATAATACTAAGCAGATGCTGGTGTAACTACCACATATCTTTCAGCTATTGCATTAAATGGTTTTTGTTTTGAATCTTAAAAAAAAAAAAAGTTTAAGACCATGGTTTACAGCATTAGTAGAACCTTATACTTCAATTTAAGAACAACAAAAGTAAAAAGCAGCAGGAGAGGAAAATATGTAGTAGATCTGGGGGGAGATTGCTTGCTTCTTATTGTTACTTCATGCAAGAAAAATAGCATTTGTAAAATTGTTAATTTTAAAACTTTGAGGGACAGAGGATCACAAGTGAGTAGGATGCAGTGGGAACAATTGTGGATGTCTGACTACTTCGATTTTTTTAAAGTTTTGTTATCTGGAGAGCCAGTTCTTTAGCCCTCTGCTCTCCTCGCTTACTTCTTGGTGCTGTTTTCTCATAACTTCATGCGTGACTATAGAGAAAATCTGTCGAAAGAGAAAACGTGGTTTTTAGAGAAGTGGGATAGTCAACTTCTCATTTGGTTAAGATCAAATGGCATCAGTAGGGGTTATCTTTAGGATCATTGACCCTAGAATGCCCCTTAGTTCCTTAAACTTGCATATGAAGGAACATGATATTACAGTTTAATGAGGCACTGGAGTCATATGGTGAGTTGGAGAAGAGACTTTGAAATGCTGTCAAGTTAAACCTTGACAAAATATAACTTTCAAGCAACTGCCCAGTAGGCTGTCTTGAGTCTGTTGGAGGCATTTTGTGGATGTATGGCGTATGTAGATTATGTAGCGATTGACTGAGCATTGGCTGACATAAAACCCAAATCAGCTTGAGCTTTTCGGCAATACTGCTTTAAAAAAAACCCAAAACATATTCTTTCAAATATTCCCAAGCAACTCTTCCCTTAATTAAAAAAACAACCTTTTTTTTTTTAATACCAGTTTATTAAAAAGGCTTGTGAAAACTCTTTACCTATGTATGGCTCAACAAAAAGTATTTGGAAATTATAATTTGTGGACAAACGTTTCCAGTTCAGCATTCCACATTTCTCCAATTGCTGCTTTTGATAACAAATCTCATGCAATAGAATAGTCCCAGGAGCTGTATTTAGTCTTCCATTTCTGCTAAACAAATACATTGTACATGTTCCATTTAAGAAGATTTGGTGAGCAACATTTCTTGTTGTGTAGTAAACTTACCTAAGAATTCAGTTAACACTTCGGTAGATCTGAATTTTCTCTGATCTTGAAGTTTGTCCTGTAGAGGAGGACACTGATTTTTGCTGTTTAGTAGGAAACTAAATGCTGTAAAATGTGACTTTTTTTTTTTTTTTCTTCTCTCTTTAATTAGGGCTTGTGAAGAACTGGTCAAGACACTGGGTTTTGACTGGATTATGATGTTTATGGAAGAACATCTGCATTCCACGACTGTCACAGCAGCCATGCGAATTCTTGTGGTCCTGTTGAGTAATCAGTCCATCCTTATCAAATTTAAGGAGGGTCTCAGTGGTGGAGGCTGGCTTGATCAGACAGATTCTGTCTTGACCAATAAGATTGGTACTGTGCTAGGTATGGCATCTCAGCCCCCTCATGACTGAAGGATTGCGCGGGAGCATGTGTGCGTATGTGTCAAGGTGGAGGTTATTGTATGAATACTGTCTGGCAGTTGCGTCCTTTCTGTTACTGTTCGTGCTGTGATCAGACGCCTCTGCACTTCGTTTTTCTTACAATTAAGAGTTAGATTTCCTAGGCAAAAGGGAGCAGTTTTACAAAACTGCCCTTCAGTTGACATTACACAGATTTCATTGTAGTTCAGTATTACCTCATCATCGGCACAAAGCCTGTGTAGCTAATCAGTTTTTTCTGTTACCATCATGGTAAGGTTAAGTATGTCCTGTGGGCAGGCATATCTGAGCTAGATGCAAAGGCAGCATAGCGTAGCACCATATGTACTTTATTATAGCTAATAAAGATTCAGTAAAATTTACTTATTTGTTTACTTTTATTAGTTAGAGCATCATGCAGTGTTATACCTGAGCTGCTTAGTCTAGTGAGTTCTGTGCCAATTAGATTTACCAGTTGGGATTTTTGCTGTCTTGGGAATTTGTGTGTTCACAATATCATCTCAGTCTTTCTTTCCCTCTCCAGCGTTCTTCTGTACACATGCATGCTCATGCTCTGTCTCTTATTAAAGACTTTCTTTGCAGGTTCTTAAATGCAAATTTAAGCCTCATTTATCTAGGTTATCAGACCTTCCATTACCCTGTGTGATCTAGAATTCAGTGTATAAGGCTACAAGTATCAGTGCTACAAGACCCATTTTGAACATCTCTAAGCTGTCTGAAATGCATCGCCAAGTGTCTGAAATGACAGATGTCGATTCAGTGTAGACAGGTGTAGTGGCAATTTCCCATGGACCTGTTTTTTTTTAATCAAAATAAGATAGTGCTTTACAGATGAATGTCCATTCAGACCCTGATGCAAACCCATTGACATTAAATGGGAGTCTTTCACGAGCTTGAGTAGGCTTTAGATCAGGGCAGTGGTATTAATAGTACTTTCAACTTAACTGTTGTTTCTAAAATGACTGTACAAGGAGCCACCTCTCTCTGTTCCAGCACTATACAATTTGTTTCTGCGCTAAAGATTTTTCTGAATTGGTTTATTATAAGGACACAATTGTGAAGTGTTGTTGAAGTGATCTTACTTCAGGAAGAAGGCTTTTCCTGAAATGAAAATATAAAGTCTGTTTTTTTCTGCTTTGTCTCTTTGAAATCTATCAAAGTATCTTATGCTATCTTGTTATTTTTTGCTTAAATAAAACTATTAAGTCTGTCTGTTTACAGTGGTTTCCCATAGTATATCCCTCAGGATATTCAACTAGGAACATAGGATGGTTCTTTGCGTTATTAATGAATTAGGAAGGTTAAGGAAAACAATTTTTCTGAGACCATATTACACATGCAAACATTTATTGTTAACACACTATAGCATCTGTTGTTGGCTAATTCTGATTAAGGTCCTGTATTTTATTTAAGAAACAATTTTTGCACATGCATGTGCCTTAAAATTTGAAAACCATTGATATTTTAGGAAATTGACTGTTGTTTATTCAGTATCCACTTTAAATGCCCAATAACATAAAAATCTTCTTCAGTCACAAAATCTTTCTAAATAAGATTTTGATTTACGATCATATTTGGAGAGCATTTATAGAATTTTCCTATTTTTCTTATTATAGTATCACTTTTTAATTGAATCCAAGCTAGACTGTGAGCAAACAGATATTTTTAAACTTGTGGCTCATCAAATGATGGTGACAGATTCTCTCATTTTCATACCTGGTGTTTTTTAATAAATTATAACACATTGGCTCCAAGATTTCTCATGAAACCAAATATGAGCCATTTTTGTTCAAGATTACTGATGGAATTCCTGCAACTTTGTAGAAAAGATTTCATTAGTCTGATTCCTGGTAGATGTTTTCTGTTTAAAAAGTCAGTTTCTGGTGGAAAGAAAATCTGTATTAGAGCCTCAGAAAAACAACCTGGTCTCTGGCAGTGTCAGAAGAATGGCTCACTATCTGTGCTGATGCGGAGACTGAACTGTCTTCCTGCCTCCTTCCTCACTTGAAAATAAGTGCTTCTGCCATCGCAGTGTATTTTTGGGGTTTTTTTTAATAGGAAAATGAAATACCTAGGTAGAAGCAGGGTCACAAAACGTGAGTTTTGTGCCTCTGGCAGCACCTAAGAGCTCATTAAATAAGAGCATTTAATGCTTCATAAAGACTGATTAATCAGTAACAGAACAGCTGAAACAAGATGCCACTGAGACATCTTTGGAAACGAATTAGCTGCCCATCAACTTAAATGGGCCATGGGATTGCTGCTTGGTAATATAAATCTGTATCTAAGATTAAGGTGATACATCCCTCTCAGCCAGCAAAATATCTTTTTTCAGAAGCTTGGGTGTTTTAAAAGTCTGAAATTGTGGTCATGGTCAGAAAATGGATCTGTGTGTATATGCAGTAGCATTAGGCAGTCTGTATGGAGCAGTGTCATCTATGTGGTACTGGAGGGCAATAATTTCCTTTTTTTTTTTTAATCAGAAAAATGAAACATCTGAAGCAGAATTGTATAATATGTGTGTGATAGTCTGTATGCACACATTCATTTTTTTACAGCATTAACTTCTGAGGAGGTACCCTCTCGAGTTCACGACTTGAGCAAGAGTGAGCTTCACAGGCATTTCCCTATTAAGATTGTTGGCTTTTTTTTTTTTTTTTTTTTTTTCATCTTAGGGTTCAATGTCGGCAGGAGTGCTGGTGGCAGATCAACGGTCCGGGAGATTAACCGGGATGCTTGTCACTTCCCAGGCTTTCCCGTTCTGCAGTCCCTTCTCCCAAAGCACACTAATGTACCTGCACTCTATTTCCTCCTCATGGCCCTTTTCCTGCAGCAGCCAGTCACTGAACTGCCCGAAAACCTGCAGGTACGTGCACCTGTCATCAGCAGCCGATGTAAACAGGGTTGCCAGGTAGGGATTATCTAGTAAGATGTAAATGTAATTCTGTCTGTCATGAAAGAAAATAATGGAATAACCAGGCCCCCTCCTTCTTCTCTGCAGCTGACTCACAGTCACGATGTGGTGGTTAGTGCTGAGCTGTTTGGGGTGGGAGGACAAGGTACTGTGGGAGTATGTGGAAGCCAGCCTGTTATGGCATAGCTGTTGTTGGTGTCTTTCTGGTCTGTTTTGGGGTCAAATGAGAAGCAGATCCCTGGTTCAAGTTGGCATGGTGTGGGCATGGAAGGGGACATAATTTTTTGCTTGCTTTCCTTGTTGTTTTGTTTTGTTGGAGGGGTTTTTTTGGTTGTGTTTGTTTTTTTTTTTTTTTTTAAGAGTGGGGGGGTTTTTTGCTTAAATAAAACTATTAAGTCTGTCTGTTTACAGTGGTTTCCCATAGTATATCCCTCAGGATATTCAACTAGGAACATAGGATGGTTCTTTGCGTTATTAATGAATTAGGAAGGTTAAGGAAAACAATTTTTCTGAGACCATATTACACATGCAAACATTTATTGTTAACACACTATAGCATCTGTTGTTGGCTAATTCTGATTAAGGTCCTGTATTTTATTTAAGAAACAATTTTTGCACATGCATGTGCCTTAAAATTTGAAAACCATTGATATTTTAGGAAATTGACTGTTGTTTATTCAGTATCCACTTTAAATGCCCAATAACATAAAAATCTTCTTCAGTCACAAAATCTTTCTAAATAAGATTTTGATTTACGATCATATTTGGAGAGCATTTATAGAATTTTCCTATTTTTCTTATTATAGTATCACTTTTTAATTGAATCCAAGCTAGACTGTGAGCAAACAGATATTTTTAAACTTGTGGCTCATCAAATGATGGTGACAGATTCTCTCATTTTCATACCTGGTGTTTTTTAATAAATTATAACACATTGGCTCCAAGATTTCTCATGAAACCAAATATGAGCCATTTTTGTTCAAGATTACTGATGGAATTCCTGCAACTTTGTAGAAAAGATTTCATTAGTCTGATTCCTGGTAGATGTTTTCTGTTTAAAAAGTCAGTTTCTGGTGGAAAGAAAATCTGTATTAGAGCCTCAGAAAAACAACCTGGTCTCTGGCAGTGTCAGAAGAATGGCTCACTATCTGTGCTGATGCGGAGACTGAACTGTCTTCCTGCCTCCTTCCTCACTTGAAAATAAGTGCTTCTGCCATCCCAGTGTATTTTTGGGGTTTTTTTTAATAGGAAAATGAAATACCTAGGTAGAAGCAGGGTCACAAAACGTGAGTTTTGTGCCTCTGGCAGCACCTAAGAGCTCATTAAATAAGAGCATTTAATGCTTCATACCAGCTGATTAATCAGTAACAGAACAGCTGAAACAAGATGCCACTGAGACATCTTTGGAAACGAATTAGCTGCCCATCAACTTAAATGGGCCATGGGATTGCTGCTTGGTAATATAAATCTGTATCTAAGATTAAGGTGATACATCCCTCTCAGCCAGCAAAATATCTTTTTTCAGAAGCTTGGGTGTTTTAAAAGTCTGAAATTGTGGTCATGGTCAGAAAATGGATCTGTGTGTATATGCAGTAGCATTAGGCAGTCTGTATGGAGCAGTGTCATCTATGTGGTACTGGAGGGCAATAATTTCCTTTTTTTTTTTAAATCAGAAAAATGAAACATCTGAAGCAGAATTGTATAATATGTGTGTGATAGTCTGTATGCACACATTCATTTTTTTACAGCATTAACTTCTGAGGAGGTACCCTCTCGAGTTCACGACTTGAGCAAGAGTGAGCTTCACAGGCATTTCCCTATTAAGATTGTTGGCTTTTTTTTTTTTTTTTTTTTTTTTTTTTTTTTTTCATCTTAGGGTTCAATGTCGGCAGGAGTGCTGGTGGCAGATCAACGGTCCGGGAGATTAACCGGGATGCTTGTCACTTCCCAGGCTTTCCCGTTCTGCAGTCCCTTCTCCCAAAGCACACTAATGTACCTGCACTCTATTTCCTCCTCATGGCCCTTTTCCTGCAGCAGCCAGTCACTGAACTGCCCGAAAACCTGCAGGTCAGTGCACCTGTCATCAGCAGCCGATGTAAACAGGGTTGCCAGGTAGGGATTATCTAGTAAGATGTAAATGTAATTCTGTCTGTCATGAAAGAAAATAATGGAATAACCAGGCCCCCTCCTTCTTCTCTGCAGCTGACTCACAGTCACGATGTGGTGGTTAGTGCTGAGCTGTTTGGGGTGGGAGGACAAGGTACTGTGGGAGTATGTGGAAGCCAGCCTGTTATGGCATAGCTGTTGTTGGTGTCTTTCTGGTCTGTTTTGGGGTCAAATGAGAAGCAGATCCCTGGTTCAAGTTGGCATGGTGTGGGCATGGAAGGGGACATAATTTTTTGCTTGCTTTCCTTGTTGTTTTGTTTTGTTGGAGGGGTTTTTTTGGTTGTGTTTGTTTTTTTTTTTTTTTTAAGAGTGGGGAGTTGCTGTGTTAAAGACAGTTCACAAGGTTACAGACAAAACAAGGTAGCTTTTATTTCAGAAAGTCTCTGTGGTTTTGTAAGGAGGCATCTCAGTTGTTGCTGGAAAACTTTTATTGTTCTTATTCTGAACAAGTTGATTTTTTGCACTTGTTCTAATTGTATGTAAATGAGTAGATATTATATGGCCTACAACGGAGTCCTAGGAAGACTTAGCGTAGTGCTTTATGGAGAAAAGCCACACTCCAGATAGACGAGGTGCCTGTTTAGAATGGATGCAGTGCTAACATTTACTTGTCAGTGGGAACTGGAAAGTAAAAATTTCAGACTGGAAGGTATTCTGCCTCCCTGGTTTTTTTACTTGACAGCGCTGTGCTACAGTGAAGTAGAGGCGTGAAGCTCACCTCCTGCTTACAGCATTGAAGTATGGCACTGTTAAAATCAAACCTAAATTCAACTACTTAAAATATTTAGCAGTAGCACTCTTAATGCTAGAGATGGGCACTTTGTCCTTTTTTATTTTTTAATTGATTTAATTTTTTGGACTTGCTAGAAAATGCAACTTGGTTTGTTTTGTTAATTTTTTTTTTTCTGTGGGATACTATGTGGGTTTTACTGCTAGATGTGAGTGAAGTAAACTGAGGTGATTGTGCAGCACTCTTGTGCTGACAGACCTCCTCCTGTTTCAAAACACTTCAATACTTTGAGAAGGTGAGAGTTGCAGTTACGTTAGCCCATGATTAGAAGGAACTTTCTTCAGTGACACGTGACCTTCATAGGAAGCTTTTGGGGATAAAGTTTGGAGGATGTGAAACAAATAATTTTTTAGATACTGCCAAATGAGCATGTTGTAGGTATAATAAAAAGCAGTATCAAATTGCAGAGGGTTATTTCATGTCTTCTTTTTTCTCTTTTACCTCTTACAGTTTGATTTAGACTCTATTTGGACATTCATATTTGGAGTTCCTGCTTCCTGTGGCACCGTTACCTCTTCAATACACAGTGTTTGCACAGAAGCTGCCTTCTTGTTATTGGGAATGCTGAGAAGCATGCTGAATTCTGTAAGCATAAAAAATTTTGCTCGTATTTTAATATACAGAATTGTTTGAGTTTGCCATGTGGTCAAAAGCCAAATTAGAAAAGTTGAGGTTTTGTTAGTGTCACGACAAACCCAGCTGTGAGTTAAGCTCATAATACTTGGGTGAAAACCATCGTTGTCAGTGGGTTATTCTATCTTACTTTATTTTTCAGTATCCGTAGAAATACTAGTGGCTACAGAATTAATGCTGCTTTTTCAAAAAAAGGCTGGGCTTTGTGTTTTGCTGCAATTAAAACAAAACAAGAAAGCAGAAGGATAAAATGCCCTTGGCAGAGATCATTGAATTTCTTTCCTGATTAACATCGTGGGGGAATGTTTGAGACTCTATATTCCATCTGCTCAGAGATATGCGAGTTGCAGATTTCATGCATGAACCTTCCGCATGCAGAGAAGTCCCCTGACTATTAATAGCCACATGCTGGAGGAAATTAATTTACTGCCAGAAAAATGTGTCATCTTCTCATCTTTGAATCTAATGTCAAGAGTAGTGAAAGTTTGTTTTTCAGTGGGAAAATTTTGTATTTCCTTGGAGCCAGAGTGTGTTATCTGCCGAAAATTATCTCATGAAATGTTTGAAAAGCAGTACCTGTTCGGTTGTTGCCTGTTTGGTTGTCATGTGTTTGCAATGTGCTCCGAGAAGCATTGCTTGCGTGTCTGTCCTATGTTAACATGCTCAGAAGTGTCTTCTGGATGTGTGTGCTGGTTACATGTTCGTGACCTGCTGCGGTACACGTTCCTTTTGTTACATGTTCTGTCTCTTGCTGGTGATCTGTTCTGTCATGTGTTTGGTCCTCACCTGTTCAGACACATTTGTGACATGCTCAGAGACACATGTTGTCTCTTGCCTTGCTGTCTTGTGCTGTGTCATCAGGTGTATGTTCAGATGTGCCATCACATTTTGGGTTGACATGAGTCCGGTCATGTTTACCAACGTGTTTTGAATCATTACATGTTAGGACACGTTTTGTCTTATGGTCAGTCATGTGTTGTAAATATGGTCAGTCTCATGTTTGTGACGTGCTTGAACACACGCTCAGGCATGGGTTACTGTCATGTGTTAGGCTGCTATGTTATTGCTGTGGGTTTATCACATGTTCAGTCATGTGTCTGGTTACATTTCATCATGTGGTTGCAACTTGTTCCAGTCTGGTTTATTATTACTTGTCCTGTTGTCATGTTCAGCTACATGTTTCTTGTGCATTTATGATATGGTGACATGCTGCCGTGTGTTCAGTCATGTGTTTGTGATGGCTTGGACACACTTTTTCTTATCACATGTTCTGTTGTCACCTGTTGCAGGCACATGGTTCAGACATGTGGTTTATGTGTTTGTTAGAAGTTGGTGGCTTGTTCAATTGTCACGCATTCTGGAGGCAGGATTAGCCATGTGTTTGGTCACATGTTTGGTCAGGTGTTCATCGTATGGTGACATGCTCAGACACGTGTTCTGTCACATTGGGTCAGGTTTGTCACATGTTGGTGATGTGCTCGAACACATTCTGTCATTTGTTTGACCAGATATTAGGTCCCATGTTCGGACACTGTGTCTTCAGTCATGTGTTCTGACAAGTGCTCCAGCACACATTTGACATGTTCTGGATGTGTTTTTCACACTTGGTCATGTGCTTGGCCTCATGTTCAGTCACTTATTTCTGCTCTGCTTGAACAAGTGCTTGTCCACATGGTTGATCACATTTGGCCTCATCTTTGATCACGTGTTTCATTGCATGTTTGACCATGTGTTTGATTGCATATTTGACCCTACAGCTCCTCTTCCTGCAGCTCCTTTCTGAAATGAGCATTCTTCAATTAGTGCCATCTGTGCTAATGTGCTGTTTGTTTTTCAACCCAGCCTTGGCAGTCAGAGGAAGAAGGCTCTTGGCTTCGAGAATATCCGGTCACCTTGATGCAGTTCTTTCGATATTTGTATCACAATGTGCCGGACCTCATTTCCTTGTGGATGAGTCCAGAGTTCCTGTGTGCGCTGGCAGCAACAGTGTTTCCTTTCAACATACGACCTTACTCTGAGATGGTAGGAAATCCGACTAGTTAGCTGTTCTGTTTTTCCCCTGAATGTTACTTTAGAGGATTTATCAATTAACAGTCATACAAAGATAAAGCTCTACTTACCCTGCAGAAAGAGGTCATTGTAACGGCTGGGCTGGACGTTTTGTACTTGGGTTTTGGAACAGAGAAGTACATGGTCAGCTGAAGGGCAGTTGCTGTGCAGTGACAGCTGAAACTTCATTTTAGGGGGAATGTATGTGGTTTATTTATTTTCTAGTGGATCAATTTTTTCCCTCATATGGACAATGTTAGCTCAGATTTACAAAAGCAAAAGAGACTGTATCAGCCTCCTGCTCTGGAGGATGTGATAAAATCTAAAACTTATTTTTTCCTCCCACTTCCCATTTCTTCTTTTGTGGCTTAACCACAAAACAGTGTTCTTGTATTGCCTGGAACTACTGAGTTCAAGCCAGGAGAGGGTGTGAATTCAACTTTGCTTGCATCACTGCCTGAAGTATTCTTTGAGCTAAGCATCATTTACAAATGATACTATTTCTAGAATATGAATGGAAAGGAAACAAACAGTTATTGTTAGCCATTGTCTAAAAGTAATTTTACTAAGAACGTAGAAGGATAGTTGGGCTACAGGCTGGCAAATGCTAAAACTAGGAAGGGTACGATAAAATACTTAACATGCCACCAGTAAGTATTTCCTTATCTTTTTGTTGTCAATAGAAATGGGAGATCATTTTTTAAAGGTGTGTGCTGATGAGTCTCTCATAGTTTATTTTGCTTTTTAGTTTAACTTGCACTTGAAGTAGATGCTAGGAGCTTGTTCTCTCTCAAAAAAGTGCCATTTACAAACTGGTAATGCTGATTTGCCATTCACCTGTAAAGAGTTTAGAGGAGCCTTGTGTCTCTGAGCAGGTTTTACTTTAACTACTAGGTCCCTTGAAACTTTGTGTAGCTGCCTGACAACTTGAGCTCTTTGCTGTTTGAGGGCTCTCTTGACTCCAAATCAGTTTGCTCCTCCAGCATTTCCTTCTGCCCGAATGTGTCGAACTAATGAATCCTTTGTGAAATAGATGAATAACAGCCAGGTTCCCACAACAAAATGCTATAGCCCAAATTCAGCCTTGAGAGAAAATCCCTAACTGATCTTTCAGCCTTTCTGAGATTGCCATTAAAACCAGAAGGACTACATGTTCAGGCTTCTCTTCATTTCTTGGGAAAACTCTCCTACTGAATCAGACCAAATGTTCAAAATGTTTGGTTACTTCACATGTAAGCTGGTGATGCGATAAGCCTGTTGAAGGAAATCATATTGTCCCCTTTTGCATTTGGAGGAGGGCGTTAGATAAAAACAGTCAGTCTTTTGGATCTGACAGCTTTCGTTACTGTTCGTACTTTTGTTACAGTCCTCCTTAAGAGCTAGCCCCTCAAAGGTTCTTGTTCATCAGAAACAGGAAAGGTGTAGAGACCCTTTTTTTTAGAGACTTTGGGAAACTGGCTTACCTGTAACTATGCTCTGATGAAGGTATCATATTAAGAAAAGAAAAGGCTCGGTACCTTTTTTGTTTTCTGTCATGTGAGCTTGATAGCCTTTTTTAGCTGGCTTCTGTCTTGATTTTATTTTAACTGCTTTAGTTAATTTTTTCAAAACTTTTCTTTGCAAAGTATCTAGAAATTGCCCAAGTACTTCTTGGTAAGTGAATCTCTAGCTCGCATAACTTATGCCAGTCTTCACTGATTACTGTTTGCTTTGGGAATACAAAAGTAGAATTCGGATGTTTCTCCTGTTGTGTATTAGGGAACTGATCCTGAACATAATAATCTTGTAAAAAGGCTTCTTAAGAAGCAAAATGTGAAGTGAATAGCCTTAGAAAGGCAAGTACAGAATAGAGTAGCAAACAGACTGCTGTTAATTTGCTGACCTCTAGAGTTCTAATATGCTGTTTTTCACAGGTCACTGATCTTGATGATGAAGTTGGGTCCCCAGCTGAAGAGTTTAAAGCCTTTGCAGCTGATTCTGGCATGAACAGGAGCCAATCAGAATACTGCAATGTTGGCACCAAGACATACCTAACCAACCATCCTGCCAAGAAGTTTGTGTTTGACTTCATGCGTGTGCTGATAATTGATAACTTAAGTCTCACACCAGCCAGCAAACAGACTCCACTGGTAGATCTTCTGCTAGAGGTACAGTTTCTTTGTTTTTTGTGTTGTGTCTTGTTTTTGTTTTTTGAACTGTGACACTTTATTCCCTAATATGTTTTCCTCTGCTTACCTTTTGAAGTTAAGAGGAGTGATGGCCTGGGATTCAGTAGAATCCTGTAAATTGTCATGAAATGGGGGGGAAGGAACACTAGTGTCTCATAAATAGTAGTTTGCTCACCTTTCTTTAACAGCTTGAAAAAGCTAAGAAAGCAAATGCAGAGGGTTTATGTCAGCCTTCATTTGAGAATGTTTTCTGGACTTCTCCCTGCCTGCCTGCCCCAGCATTTGTGTATATTGGTGACCATCTCAGGTGCTTGAGCCGACAGTCTGCATGCTGGTTACCTGGCTTTTTTTCTTGCTGTGCTCTGTTCTCCCCTCCACACCACAGCCCTACTACTGCTTTTGTTTGTGGGCTCCTTAACTTTCATTTGGCCAGTGAAATGGCTCTGTTAGTTGCTGAGCACGCCGTGTCAATGTTCTGTTTCTATTTTGTGCTCATTCTAGAGAAGCCATCATCTTGTTTTGGCATCTTAGCCAATACCTCCTTTTGTCTGGAAACAGGTAGTGGATCACAACCCTAGATGTTCAACAGTGCAGCATGAGAAGTTATAGCTTTCTTCAAGTTTTATTTTTGTGGAATATGATTCATTTGTTAAACACCTTTCAGACCATGACAGCTGTATTGGTTTTGTTGAAAATATAAAATCCCTGCAAATCCCTGCAGAAATATTAAGGCTTCTGTTTTACTCAGATAAAAAGAAGTGGAAGACTTATGGTGCCATATGCTATAAAAATTCACAAAATAACTGTGTTATCTTCCTGTAAATTATCTTTTAAAGCTTGTGACACCTGCAGAAAACATCCTTCTGTTAATGGTGAGGCAGGGAATGAGGAGTTAACTTGCCCACACCTTCTTCAGACAATGTATTTTGAAATGTTCTGTTCATGTCAATTCACATTCTCTCTTGACCTACCTATTTGTGACCTCATCTATGTGTTGCTGAGTCTCCCTGATTTTTTTGATAGCTGCAGGAATTTTGGACTGTGCTTGTATATTTCCTAATGAATTTCCTGGGGCAGTTGGGTATCTCTTTGCTGTCACAAAGCAAAAAATGAATTGTCAAGAGATGCAGTTATATGCAAACATCAGGAAGCATATTTGAGGCCATGTTCAATTGGTTGCAGTTGCTTTACTGCTGTTTTAATATGTTATCACTTGTCAATGTTAATTACTGGCCCCTTAGCATAAACAGAGGACTGAGTATGTACACAGTGCTAAACTGTTACAGGGCAAGACAAAGCAGGTTTGCTTAATGTTATATTGCTTTGTAGGACTGTTTAAGTGGATCATTCAGTTAGGTATGATTATGTATGCATTGAAAAACCCAAGGTGATAAAGTGGTTTTCCCCTTTAAGTACGAAAGAAATTAGAAAGGCTTAGCACATCCATCTATTATATGACTATACCAAGGCTGCTGTAGTAATATGCAGAACCCCACATAGAAGTGATGATAAATTTACATGTTTGATCTGCCCTGTTTACTCTTTTTTTTACTGAAGGAGGTGACTATGTGAACTGATGAGGTTGCGGTTTAACCATGCACCTTTTCGGAATGTGTTCTTTTCTTGGCAGAAGATAAATTTACTGGATTTAAATAGGCATAATGCCTACTCTGTAAGACTGCATAGAGCCAATATATGCTTGATGTGCATTCTTAAATTTTTAGATAAAGCCAAGACTTTTTACTCGAGACAGAATGTTAAGAGGAAAAAAAAGATAGATCACAAGAGCTGAGAAAAGAGAAATTCACCTAGAACCCCCCCCCCCCCCCCCTCCTCTTTTTGCTCACTCAGAGTTATTCATTACTTTTATCAGGCTTCCCCGGAAAGATCAACACGAACACAGCAGAAGGAGTTTCAGACATACGTTTTGGATGGAGTGATGGACCACTTACTTGCAGCTGATGTTTTATTGGGTAATATAGCAAAGTTTAATTATCAATCTGTTGATTTGAGCAAAAGGTTTTGATGATTTAACTTTTTCTTTATTAGTGTCCTCTTTTGTTACAACTTGATTGTCTTCATATTCTTTTTTTCCTGCCCTTTCCTTTCCTTTGATGTGTAAATGGTGTTGCTGTGCTTGCATGTTCCCTCATTATCTCAATTGTGCCAAAGCTGTAAAAAAAGGTTATTAAAAAAAAAAAATATGGGATGAATCTTTTGGATATGTAAGCCAGAAAAATCGCAATCATATCAAAAAGAACTGAATGAAACTGGATGTTGCATCATCTCTCTTGTCCTTCTTGCCTTGGTAGAGGATCTGGAGCTTTTGTCAATTTATCATGGGTGGGACTTTGGTTTTTAAAAGTTAGCTTTGTTTCCGTTTCCTCCTACTGTAGATTTATTATGAATGGAGCACCCCAGAAAAAGCCTCTGGGATTAACACTCCATTGATACAGTTAATAAATGGACAGGAAGAGAATTAGAAGCTTGTAACTTGGATGTCAGTACGGTGGGCTGTCCCACCAGAGCATGGGTTTAGATGATCGTGAAGTGGCCTGTAGGAATATCGCTGCTCAGGTGCCCAATCGGATTTCATGGTGGCCTGCTGGACTTCCCAGGAGCTCTTGGTCTGCTCTGTCTCCATCCTAGATGTCATGAGGCACCATGCGTTTCTGTTCAAATGTGCTTGGAAGGCTCCCTCTTTCTTGCCACAGCAATGATTTGTCTTTCTCTGGGTGCAGTGCTTTAATAAAATAAATCCAGAATCGTGTTACATGAAGATTTGGGTCAGGTTCTTAGAACAGCTGCCTGCCCTTACAAGTACTTATGTGCAGCCCAGGAGCAGGAATTTGGTTTCCCCAGGCATTCCTTCTTCAAGGTTTTGCCAGCTTCCTCCAGGTGCGATGCTATCAGTTGCTTTATGTGCAGATGGGGCAGCAAGTGAATAAATGTAGGTGAACTTCCAGCAAAATCAACACCACTGATGTGTTTTTTCTTTCTTTTTTAATGGAAACACTTGCACTTTTCAAGCTTCTCTTAGTATACCTGGACTGACATTTACATACATGCAAACATATGCAACTGATGCCCATTGACTCTCAGTTTTATTGAATGAAGCACAGTGAGGGTGAAGTGATGCCAGCTGATATCACTTATCATCTCAAGGTGTTTAAAAAGGTTATTTTCTTTTTGAAAAACCAAAAGTATAATTTAAAAAAGCTACAAGTCGTTCTGCACACATGCAGCTCCAGTTGAAAAGGAGGACCATACACAAATATGATGCCTCAGGATCACAGGAGTACCATTTCTTCTGGACTCTTCCCTCCCCAGCCCCCCCCTGTTTTGGCCTTTGTCACTGTCGATTTCAGACGTTCACTTACCATCAAAGTTCATTGTAGGGAAGCCTCAAGGTTTTAGCTTTTTATTTGACTGAGTCTTTTTCTATTTTACAGAAGCCTAGAAAGCACAGACTAATGTGAATGTATTTATGCAGATGTGGTTTTTTGATAAATGAAGAAAACTTTGGGGTTTTTTGTTACCTAGGTGAAGATGCCTCTCTGCCTATAACGAGTGGAGGAAGCTACCAAGTGCTGGTGAACAATGTGTTTTATTTTACACAGCGTGTGGTAGATAAGCTTTGGCAGGGCATGTTCAACAAAGAATCCAAACTTCTTGTGGACTTCATAATCCAGCTCATTGCACAGGTAACGATGTTCTTCCATTAGCCTGCTTGTGAAAACATTTTTGCAGGTTACATTAAAATCCATGGAGTGATATCACTAAGCAATCTACTAGTGATGCATGTCAGGTCAGCATAGAAGTACACTTTTCTTCCCCAGGCTTTCTCTCTTTTTACTGAGCTTCCCTAGCACATCTAATCAGTGTGGAGTGCTTTAATATGGGGCAGTTGAGTAAAAACCGCTTTCAGATGACATTATTTTTTAGAAATCCCCCAAAATAAACAACAGAATTTCTCACATGAATTTTGGGAAGCTTCCTAAATTTACCTTGACATTTTTGGGAAGCTTCCTCGTGCACTTTTATTGGAGATTGGTAGAAGACTTTTGCTGTTAGAAATCAGCAGCATCTTTATAGATGTTAAAATT
The DNA here is from genome assembly GCF_000699105.1 of Pygoscelis adeliae. Taxonomy (NCBI): domain Eukaryota; kingdom Metazoa; phylum Chordata; class Aves; order Sphenisciformes; family Spheniscidae; genus Pygoscelis; species Pygoscelis adeliae. The sequence continues at coordinate 1,032,053 of NW_008825107.1, forward strand.
ATAAGTGTATCATATGTATTAATGTCATTTTGGTCCTTGAAATTCATGGAATTCATGCTTTTAGTAAAACACCGATTTTGATAAATGAGCATGGGTCAATTCAGGGGAAGATTATCTGCCACTAAATTGATTTTCTGCTACTATCTGATCATGTCTTTTTACTTCACATCAGTCAAAAAGAAGATCTCAGGGACTATCGCTGGATGCTATTTATCACTGCCTGAACAGGACCATCTTGTATCAGTTCTCAAGGGCGCACAAAACTGTTCCTCAGCAAGTGGCTCTCCTTGATTCCCTAAGGGTCCTTACTGTGAACAGAAACTTAATTTTGGGACCTGGAAATCACGATCAAGAGTTCATCAGTTGTCTAGCTCACTGCTTGATTAATCTGCACGTGGGAAGGTAAATATCTCAGATGGAAGTTCATTCCAGAACCAGGGCTGTGAAGTATTAAAATCACCTGTTCTCTCTCAGCAATGACACTCACCTTGCGAATAAGTCAGCAAATTCTGGATAACTGTTTATAACTTTCCAGCCAGTGAAATGCAAGCAAGCTTAAGTGATTTATTTTGAAACAAAATTAGGTTTGAAGAGCCCAGGTATAGAGAACATTCTTACCTCCTTTTACAGAGGTATTTTAAAATACTGACACAAGTGCTTATCTAACCATTTTGTTGTTATGCTTTGATAATTTGAAATGTTTCAAGGTAGAAAGAAACACTGGTGCCAAGTAATTAATAGTCAAAGAGATCTGTCACTAGATTTACTATCTATTGAATCATTTCGTATAAATTCTGTATCTTAGTACTTGGATGTATAGTATTGAGTAAGTCCAGTCAGGTTTTAAATCAGATGCCCATGACAAATGCTGTAGACACCCACTTTTCTGCATCGCTGCAAATGCCTGCCTGGCATTTTCATTTTTTCTTTCCAAAAAGATGCACAACTTGTGTTTCATCCAAAGACACTAGGGTTTCTGCTGCTGATGCTTCCCAAATGTTCTCCATTTGTGGCCTTGGCTGTTTTGTGTTTGTTCAAATATTAACGTCTTCCTCCAGCAACATCAGTGTCCATGGCGTGTCATTTTTCATAAATCTTCAGTTCAGCTTGTGACCACAGATTATCAGAACTCAAGTGGACAGAAGTGAAGATACGTTGCTGTAGTAGCATGTATTAATCTTTGTGATACTGTCATGGGGAATCAAATGCTTTAGCTTGTATTTTTTTTTTCTGGTTGTTGTTAATTCATTGTGTATTTGTAGCAACGTTGATGGGTTTGGATTGGAAGCAGAAGCCAGGATGACAACTTGGCACATCATGATCCCCTCTGATATAGAACCAGATGGAGTCTACAATCAAGATGTCAGCGAAGGTAATCTGAGAGTGACAAAGCCACAGATGTCTGCTAATACCATTTCTGTATTGTCATTACTAATCTTTTACCCAGTTACTCTTAGGGCTGGGGGGGCGCGTGTATAAAATATATAAAAAAAATAGATGAAAGAACACTTCAAAATACCAAGACAGACATATCCAGGATAAGTTACTGTTCTGTTAAAATAGCAAGAGCTCTTCATTGTTTTCTGGACACACACCAGAATTAGAAATACTGCTTTATATGCACTGAGTTGAATGCAATAGAAATGGGTCATTTTAAGTGTGCATGATGGTTTTGTATCAGCTGGATCTTACATGAGCATAGGTAAGAAATAATTGGCATAAGCTATAAAATTATTATTCAGTGGCATCCTCAGGATCTTCCACTCAAAGGAAATTTATTAACTAGCTGTGGAAGAAAGGATTCAGTGATTTTTTTTTTTTCCTTACATATATATTTATTATTTATGCAGGTGTGTACTTACGCACACAGTCATATGTAAAAATACTAAAGCATAATGTATGTATGGAATTATATATGTGTATATAGACATACTTCTATAAGATTTTTTTTTTAATCTCGTTAATAGATGAATGTAGGAGAAGAATCACAACTAATCAGAGCTGGTGTTTCAGATTCACAGAGAAAAAATTGCCAAAATTAACTGTTAGATACTTTCTGATAGCGTATAAATGGCAAAAAAAGTCTGACCAAAGGCATTTCACAAGTCATGCAAGAGGGCAAGAAACTAGAGTATAATTGCAGAAATTATTCAGTTCGCAATTGTAAAAATACCAATTCTGTAAGCACTGTAGAGAGCTTGCTGTTTGTGATCTTGTACCTATGCAGGTCGCCAGCTTCTTTTAAAAGCCATAAACAGAGTGTGGACAGAGCTGATCCATAGTAAAAAACAGGTTTTAGAAGAAGTTTTCAAAGTGACGCTACCTGTCAATGATCGTGGCCAAGTGGATATAACTGTTGCAAGACCTTTTATTGAGGAAGCGAGTTTAAAGTGTTGGCAAAATCATTTGGGTAAGTGTGACTGAGGATTTATCTGTCCTGAATGGTAGATTTCCCTGAAGTGAACTATATGCACTGGATGTCTTAATATGGGCTTAGCTTTTGTGTGGTGGTCGGTACTCTAAACTGTCCCTGTTTAACATCTCTCATTCAGAAACTGTACCGTGTGTAGGATATACTTACAGTCCACTGCACACAGGGCCTTTATTCAATACTATTGGTGGTCTCAACAATGTCCTGTGTTTGTGAGTCAGCGTGCACCAAATAGCGTATTGTGGATTACAGTGATGAAATCATTTAGCTCCTTCCCATGAACAGTTGGACTGGGGTGACCTGTTTCACCATTCTCAGGATTGGATGTGCCAGGCAGGGAGGGGGACCCCTCTTGAGCACGGCTAGGTGCAGCCTGCAAACTTGGTCTGGTGATACGATTGGAAATGTGTGACTGAGCAGTCCTTCTCTAGCAACAGTGATACTATGACTTCTCCTTCTTGGCTGGGAAATCTGTTCAGCAGCGGAAGCAGCTTTGCAGGAAAAAATTTCCACCTGGGAATCCTGGTCGACAGTAAGTTAAGCACAAGTTAGCTCTGCACCCGTGTAATAAAGAAGGCCAACTGTTCCTGGGCTGAATTAGCAAGAGTTTAGGCAGCAGATAATAAAATTCCATAGACATGCCTCCTTTGATGATTACACGGCTCTACAGTAATTGAGGTTAACCTGGAGGTACAGAAAGCATTTTTGGAGACTTGGAATACTTGTTTTTGCGGTCTCTGTATTTCTACACGTGCTTTGTCCCTGGCTGATGTTTGTTCAAGTTTCCAGTATCTCACCGATAGTCAGTATATATGCAGAAATGTTTTGAGTAGAGTGAAGGTTCTTTGGAGAAATTATTGCTATAAGAAAGTAGTAGTGGTTTTAAAAGAAGAAAAAGAAAGCTCAGAGGTGGAGTGAATTAAAGACACACTAAGGAGCATGTACTTTCTAAATCAAAGGTAACTGATACACAGTACGATCCATTAGCTGAATATCAGGAGAACGTTAAACTGTTGAGAGAGTTGAACTAAGCTGTGATGTTTTTAACTTCAGTTTTAAAGTAAGCACACCAGTCTTGCGGAGGTGACTATCAACTGGGATGGTTGTATGTGCACAAAAAGGTGCAGTAGGCCCACCTAGCTTCTCCGCTCAATACAGCGTACTTTTGCTGCCAGATTGGTTAGCGGGGTCATGTTGTAGCTCCTTTTTGGGTAGAGATACGGTGCTCAGCTGCGTTTTTTTTGCTAGTATCTACTGTTTATAACATAAATTATATAAATTCTGTTATCTTTGTAACTGTTTTGAGAAAAAAATATTTCTCCAGGTGCTGTCTTCCTTCTTTGGAACGCCCACTTGGAATGCCCACTTGTTCTTTAAGGGATGTAAATCAGCAAAATTAAAGTTGGTGGGGGTAGAGGGAGGCTAGGTGATGATTTTGTTCACACATAGCTGGTTTTCAGCTCTTCAGATGAGGACAGAATTCATAGCTTATGGACCCCGATTTTGATAATCGTTAAAAGGAGTAACAAATCTGTTTGTCATGCTTTATTTCAAAATGCAAGCAATTCCTAGATTTCACCTGGGGATCTTTCCTCATACAAGTCACAAATGTTTGACATGAATGTGAGTTCTACTAGGCACTCTTAAAACAAACAAATAACGACAAAAAACCCCAAATGAACAAAAAAACCACACAAAAAAAACCCCTAATCCCCAAAATACCCACCTTTTTAAAGCAGCAGAAAGGGTTATTCTGTTTAAAAAACAACTATAATGGGGGGAGGAATAAAAAATGTTCCCAACACTTTCTCTGTTTTTCAGCTCATGAGAAGAAATGCATCAGTAGAGGGGAGGCTTTGGTTCCAACCACACAGTCCAAACTTTCACGAGTTAGCAGTGGGTTCGGCCTCTCTAAACTAACTGGTTCCAGAAGAAACCGCAAGGAGAGTGGGCTCAATAAACACAACCTCTCTACACAGGTAATTTCTGTCAATTAATAACATGAATCTAAAATCCAGCAATGGATGTTCAGGGTTCGTGGTACGCATCCCGATGTAAGGAACCCTGTGGAGTGTGAAGTGGTATCTGGTGCTTGGTTTTCCCTTTTTTGAATATTGAGACTGGGCATCTTGCTTCTGCATGTCCTAATCTAGTAGGTGTGTCTGCATATCTGTAACATTAAGCCAAGAGTTAAACTCTTCGTTGTTGGTGAGACTGCTCAGCTGCTTCTGTTATTGCTTTGCTAGTCTGGGTTTAAATTCAGTTTGCAATACTGCTCTAAAATGGAAGCTGAGAAATAGACGCTTGTCCTTTTTTCCATCCTGCCCCCAAGATTATGTGGTTTAGGAAAATCCTTATATGAATGTGTATGTATCATGACTAAACCAATGCTGCTTTGCACTGTTTTTATTGTACTACAGAGAAGAGATCAGCAAAGTAATATGTGATGGTAGAACTGGACATGTGCTTTACAAATCTGCTTGCTTCAAAAAAAAAAAAAAAAAAAAAGTTAGACCAGAGTAGCACAGCAGTGGTGCTCTCAGTAGGACAGTACCTGGTGGGGCATTGCGAGGAGTTAGTATAAAGTATTTGAGGCATTGAAAACAAAGGAAAGAGAGGGGTTTGAAAGTTTTGGAGGATTGAGTTCTTATTGTATTTAGCACTTGAAACAGTGGGAAGATGTCAGAGGGGGCAGGTGTATTCCTGCCACAAGGAAATGTATAACTCCTTTTGACTTAGTCAGGAGTTATTTGTGTCCTGTGAAGAAAAATACGTTGCCAGTTCTCTTACTGATCTGAAAATTATTCAGTGGCTTTGATAAAATAAGGAATTCTCAGTGCTCTCAGTCCTTTTCCTGGTAAGCAGACATACACATTAAAATTAAAATGAAAAGGAAGAAATTCACAGACTGAGCTGACAGGAACCGTTGCTGGCTGTATCAGTAGAGGGAGCAATAAGTGAAAACAGGTATATTGCAATACAGAGTGAGGAATGCTGGGTGTCTTGAGGATTTCCAACAAACTAGGCAGCATCCACAAACTATTACTTAAAAGGAAATAAAGAAAAGTAGTAATATTTGTCACTGCTAATCTTTAGCTGTTTGGGAATGTTCTGTCATGTGTTTGGAATATTTTCCAAATGTTTACCAGTTTCTTTTAAAGGATATTCCTATACATGAATTTACTGCCTTTGTAAAAAAACAAAAGAAGAAAACACCAGACAAAACAAAACCTTAAATACTGTTGCATGCAGTAGTTTGAAATTCATCATTTAAGTCTTTTTTTCTTTTTTTTTTTAAGAAACTATCCTTTGTGAGCAAGTTTAGAAAGGTGATGTATTCATAGGCTTTTCATTCAGACAAAACCTGCTTTTATAAAATGTCATCTGTCGTCTTACCTTTGTATTAGGAAATTTCCCAGTGGATGTTTACTCACATTGCAGTGGTTCGGGACCTGGTTGATATGCAGTATAAGGAATATCAGGAGGTATGGTTCAGAGGATTAATTAGCTGACACTGATATTTTGACCTGTTAGGTTATACCAATCCTGTTTCTCAGTATGGAGGTTGTAAAATACTAGGTTGTCATTGGTGAAATGCTTGAATGTTTAGATACAGTTGTTCTTTCAAAGGTATTTTTAAATGCAATCAAATAAACTCATTTTGATCTGGTTGTAGATGAAAACTCTTGTAGCAATAGTACATAAGTTAAATCTTAATTATTTTCAAGAAGCTTAAGTAGTCTTTCCTTAGAAGTGTTAAAAAAAAAAAAAAGAAAAAAGAGAGATTGGAAATATGCTAGAATATGCTGTCTTTCTGAAACATTGTACAAAAACTTGAGAGGAGATGCGGAGAAGCATTGACAAAAAACACTACCTACATAGATAGTAACACAAAATTTTATGGTACCTTTCCCAAATGATGCAGTGATAGAAAGTGGCTATTCTGTGCCTTCCAGAATGAAATCATTGCACCCTGCTGTTTCTTCCAAACATCCCCAAAGACCTTTGGTTCAAACTAGTTGCTGAGCTGCGTGCTATATCTCTTAAGAAATCAGCTTCCGAGACAAACAAGTCATTGAAAGCGATTAGTTAAAAAAAACCAACCACCAAACTTTGCTTCATTTAACTTCTCTCTCCAGTGTAAATACTAAGCAGGGAAGGCCTCCAAAGCAATTTTTGTTTTCATTCTTAAAATCCTTTTCAAAGTCAGTGGATTAGTGTTACATTTCTTTCATATTTGCCATTTAGAAATACATTCAATTAACGATACAAATCAAAAGCAGAGCTTTTACCTTCTTTTTTTTTCCTTTTCTTGTTGAGAAGAATCTAATATGAACCCTGCTTTTATGTTAACTGACACCAGAAATCTCATTAAGGCGTACTAGAAAATGCTGCTAGAATTATGCATTATTACACGTTTTTCTGTAATGCAGTGAAAATGTCTCTGCTCACATCAGAGACAGGCTTAAAAGCATCACTCCTGATGCATATACAAATGTCTTTGTATTCAGCGTCAGCAGAATGCATTAAAATACGTGACAGAAGAGTGGTCTCAAATTGAATACGAGTTACTACGAGAGCGAGGTTTGTGGGGTCCTCCCATTGGCTCTCATCTTGACAAGTGGATGTTGGAGATGACTGAGGGTCCCTGCAGAATGAGGAAGAAGATGGTGCGAAATGACATGTTTTATATTCAGTATCCATACATGCCTGAAGCTGAGCAAGAAACAAACTTGCTGGTAAGTATTCAAGATTTTGCGATGAGTGATTTTATGCCCTGTTGTAAAACCCATATTTTTTTATAAGTTTTTCTTAAGAAACGTGTTTTTCTCTGTTGGTATTACCCAGTATTCTGTCTGTATGTCATAAATGGTTGGTAAGGTCCAGTTGTTCCTCATAGTATATTTAGGGAAGGGACTGAATCACTTGGCTCAAAACTAAGTGAACTCGAAGATTAGCAATTGCAACGTAAGATGAGGTGTGCTTGCATCAGGTAGGTGATCATGCCAATGAACAGCAGAGGCATCTTCACAAGTCTCTAGAGGCTGAGAAGTACCATCACTATGGGAGGTTTCAGTCTGAGTTCTCAGCCTTATGCTAGATGATAAGGTAAACAGTGATCTGAAAAAAAAAAAAAAAAAAGAAAAAAACAAACCAGCTACAGGCCTTGGTTTTGGGTGCCTTTGTGAAATGTACTTTCATCCGTCTGCGAATATGAATGTGGGCTGTGTAGCAGAAATGCGTGTGGCCTTTGAAAGCTTGGCAGTTAGTTCCTCTTAATTTTGGAACACTGTTTTTAAGAAATGGAACAGTCTTTATTGTGTCTTTTTAGGCATGTGTGTATGCATGCAGGATTTTTTTTCCTCAAATTAAGCATGAGTGTCAAAGTACTTAAAACAAGCAAACAAAAAATAGCATTCAACGAGTTTTAATCCATTAGGTATATTTGGCTGCTTGCAATCTGACACACAGCAGCTGTAGTGACAGTCTAATTCACACGAAGTGGAGAACATGCCATCATACATTCTTCTCAAAAGTGTTCTTTCTCTGATGCTTACATAATTGATGCCCTGTTTTCAGTCTGACTTCTCAAGTAGACTTCCTGAGACATCTGATGATACCATTCCTCAAAAGGTAAAGAAACAAGTACACTGACTGAAAGAATGTAAAATAAATACAACTTTTTTTTCCTCCTGCATGTTAGGCAATCTTAACAAGGCTTCTACGTTTGGCTTTCAACTTGCTGTTTCAGTAAATATTTCCAGGCCTAAAGGTTTTTTCAGTAATCGCATTAGAAGATGTTACTGTGCTCTCCTCAGCCTTCACCTAATAAAACTTTCCGTAGATCTTACCTTCTTTGCTGCACACTAACAGGCTGTGTTGGGCTGTGCTATCACTGTTCTCACTGAGTGAAGTGTTGTGGCTTTGGAATCTGAACTAATGGTCGGTGGAACATGTTTAGTAATGGGCAACACAATCACTTGGAAGCACTTACTGGGAAAGTGTTTCTTTCTTTCTAAGAATCTGGTGAGCAGTTTTTCTCCTTTTTGGCCGTAATGGGCTGTAACAGGCCTACTTTTGTTAGAGCCCAGATTAATTTTGTCTTAGTTGACTGTTCTCCTCATTTTTACTGTTAATGAAATATACACATTTGTTCAAAAAACATGAATCCTGCCTTGAAAATAACAGACTTATTTGGAAGTGGCTGCTCTGCGAACGTTTCAGTATTATGCTTCTTCTCTGTTAACTACATTCGCAGTCTTGCCCATCACTAAGTACAATGTGTAATGTGCGTTCACTCATTTTGAATTACATTCAACAATAAACTAATACATACAAATGAAAGTAATTCTGTTATACAGAATATCTAATATAAATTGCTACTGTTTTCCTTTCTTCATGTTAGCAGTGCTAGTTAGGATTTCTCTTTGTAGGTTATACATAAGCTGTTTCCACAGAGGTTTTAAGCATCATTTAAGTGGCATTTTTGTAGTGATAAGGAGTGAAGACTTACCTGAACATAAGTGAGCAAATTAGATCACAGTGCCTTAAATTTTTTATTTTGGGGGCAGCCAATTTGACCTGAAATAATAAATCTCCATGTTGTTGATCTTAATCTCTTCATCATCTCGAGCATCCACTTGTAATAAAGCTAGTTTGATTTTATGGGTCATTTAGTTTCCCACTATACTATCACACAGATGAATAAAATAAAATAAATAAAAAAAACAAATCACATTTTATGTATTTTCAGTTGTTACTGCAAAAGTGGACAAGGGAAAATCTTGACTGAAATGGCAGTGATATTCTACAATTCTACATAATGTAAAGTATTGAACTGGATTTATAATAATATTTTGTGATTATTCCAACCTAATTTTGAAATTCATGGGAAATAATCCTACAAAACAAAAAAAATATTTGTGATGGAGAACTGAACACATTCACAAAGCTTTGTAAAGTTTGAGGGTGGGGTTAAACAGTAAGAGAGAAGAAAACTAAACAGTCAGAGAAGAAAATTTTCAACAGCAGTATAAAACCAAGGGGTTTCATCCACCCATGTGCATCAGTGTGTTTTAATTTCGGAAAGGCTCTTGGCTTTTTAATACCTCTTTTATCTTCGCCTGTATCTCCTGTGATCATTCTGACATATTTGCCCTCATTTAGTTCTTTCTTCTATTTCGAATGTTACCTCCATGATCAAGTGAGGAACATAAGAATTAGCCTGTGGTGGGGGATGGGATGGACAAAAAAAAAAAAAAAAAAAAAAAAAAACAACCAAAAAAACCCTACCATAATAAAATGTTTCATAATCCATGGTTGTCACCCAAAGGCACAAACAGTGCTCTAAGTATTACTTTGGTTAAATGGATACTCTTGTGCCCGTCTCCTGCCCACAAACCATCAGAATCTTTACTAAAAAAGAAACAACTGAATTAATTAAGAATTTCTGAGCCTTAAAGCTGGTCCCTGGCTGCTTTTAGTTCATATCAACTTCCACATATCTGTATCTTTCCTTGAGGCAATTTTTTATTCAAACTATTGCCTAGCAGAGAAGTCAGCTGGCTGACAAATAAGCTGCATATGTTGTAGGGAGTTACGAAAGATGATGAAATGGCCATCTGATCTATCAGTCTTAAGCACAAGTATTCCAGCCTTTTGTGACAGTTCATAACATACTGGCCACACTTCTTATTTCCCATGTTGTAGGTTTATCTGCAGGCATTTCTGCAACCCCATTATTACCTGAGTGGCTGAATAGCTCCCTTGCAAATTAGCTGACAGGTTAGATCTACTGAAGAGTCTCTGTATGTGTTGGTGTATGACTGAGCACGCACAAAACACTTGATAGGCATGCACTGTGCTGCACACAGTATTCCTAAAACACGGTCACTGAAGTCAGTGAGGAGTTGACTGACCAAGCAATTTCTTCAATTATTTCTAAGAAACCTGCTCGTTACCGAAGAGCTATAAGTTATGACAGTAAGGAGTACTACATGCGCCTGGCTTCTGGAAACCCTGCAGTCTTTCAGGATGCTATAGAAGACAATACAGTGGGTGAAACAACACAGCAGGAGCCAGAACACGGGGAGGACACCATTGCAAGAGTCAAAGGTTAGATCATTTGTTCTGTCCTGAACTGTTTTCTTTAAATTTATCTGCCTTTATATCTTCCCATGCACTTGCATTAAGGTAAGCATAACGATCCTGTAGGACTCTTGTTTTTCTCTCTTAGCATTGGATCAGTAACTTCAAAGTTCAATAGGTTTTGTGAAGTGAATTTTTTTTTATGTGTCAAATTTTTATTTATCTATCTCTGTCCTTCTCCAGGCCTGGTGAAGCCTCCCCTGAAACGATCTCGCTCTGCTCCTGACGGAGGAGATGATGAGAACCAGGATCAATCGCAGGATCAAATTGTTGAGGGGAGTTCGATTGATGAAGAGGAGAAGACTGACAATACAACTTTGCTTCGACTTCTCGAAGAAGGAGAGAAGGTACTGTGTACTTCAAACACACTAAGAACTTACTGTATTTCTGCATTACATGTCACAAGCATGAATAAATGTCCTAAATACCTTCCTTGATCTGCAGCTGAGTTTGCTTAATATTTCGTCAGCTTCTTCCTTGAAACCAAATGTGTGCTCTGGTTCAAAGAGATCCTGAGCTGAAAACCCTGTACTGGAAACATTCTTTTTCCTTCCTTCTGCCTGCTAGGGAAAAAAGAACCTGTCCTGAAACAAAAGCTGTGAGCTATGCCATGCTTGGATTATTATCCTCTTGGCTTAATGAATCCAGACAGAAAATATACGTTGAAAATACAAATACTGAACTTGGCACACTATCTATAATTAATTGTTCCTTTCATTAGAATGAAAAACCTTGATAACTAGTATTTTATCCCCAAGAACAGTGTTGAACGACCGTGCTGCGTATTTGGTATTTCAGACTTTGTCCATCTGAAGTATACCAGTAAATACATTTGTGATCATAGCTGAGTGGGCTACAGGTTCTAAAATATGCTTAAGGAGCATGATGCAAGTGGGTAAGTTGGTAAATATATAAATCTATCATACAGTGGAGGCTTTATTTAACTCCCTTCCCAATTGCTAATCGCAGGCGTTGGGTATATCTCTGATTAAGGGGGAAAATAGCAGAATTTTTGCTGTATCTACAAGTGATAAAGCAGTGTCTGGGGCTTGTTCTAACAAAGCAATGGTCTGAGCCTGAGCTCATTAACCTGCTTTTGCTAAGTGTCTGCTTTTCATTACAGATTCAGCATATGTACCGCTGTGCTCGGGTTCAGGGCCTTGACACCAGCGAAGGGCTGCTTCTCTTTGGGAAAGAGCACTTCTATGTCATTGATGGATTTACCATGACAGCCACGAGAGAAATACGGGATATTGAGACACTGCCTCCAAAGTGAGTAGATTAATAGAGAGTTTCCTCAATCTTTAATAGCTGAACAAGAAGTATTTAATGAGATTTTTGAGGAGTCGCCTCCAAAAGGATGTCAGATTCAGCAAGACCTCAGGAGCAGTTTCCTCTGTGCTCACAAATTGCTCAATGTAGTATGGTATATTGTGAAAATCAGCTGTTTCTATAGCTGGACTCTCATATGAATTAAGAGAATAATTCTTTTAATTTATCTTCTTTTTAGTTATTTCTCTCTTGCCTTTTATGCTCATTTACAGGATGCATGAGCCAATCATACCTAGGGGAGCAAGGCAAGGTCCGAGTCAACTCAAAAGAACATGCAGCATTTTTGCATATGAAGATATCAAGGAAGTACATAAAAGGAGATACCTTTTGCAGGTAACTTGGACACTATATTGTGATTGAGGAGCCAACTTTGGAATTTTTTGACTATGTTGTCATTTTAAAAAATGTAAATAAATACATAATTGATCAGTATTTGGAAAGTGAAGCTATTCACAGTGTTGAAATTGAAGTGCTTAAGTTGGGCATCCTTGTTTGAACATTTGGCTTACCATGGTTTAGTTTATTGGGTGTATTAGTGAATTTTAGTGTTCCGAAAATAAAACATCTGGCCACACTAAGCAAAGTCTGCTTCACCATAATTTGGTGTCAGATGTAGTACATACAGTATGACTAAACTGGTCTGTGCCTCACCTTCAGAGGTGACGAGCAAATGTGTTAGTGTTGACATGGGTTTGTCCTCTTTGTTTTCAGCCAATTGCAATTGAAGTTTTCTCAGGAGACGGACGGAACTATCTTCTAGCTTTCCAAAAAGGGGTTAGAAACAAAGTTTATCAAAGGTATTGTAAAATAAGTTAGAACATTTAATCTGAATATTTGCAAATATTTGTGTTGAGCCATATTTGAGCCTACAGTGACCTAACAACCAGAAGCAGATTACAAGAGTGATGGGTCTTAGGCAGTGGATAACCTGATAGCAACTTACTGCTGCATGAAGAACCACTAGGAAGCGCTAATGCCTGCATGCGAAACTTGGGGTATGCGTTCAGTGAGAAAAGGGGCCATTCCAATTTTGTTGAAGATGTTACATAGCTGCTCAAAATGAAGTCTGTAACTGTACTAAATGCACTCTGTTTCTAAGGAGAAGACATACTGAGGACAGAAACACTAATCTTAATCTCCTTCTAACTGCTGATGCAGGTTTTTGGCTGTGGTACCATCTCTAACTGACAGTTCGGAGTCAGTGTCTGGGCAGAGACCAAACACCAGCGTAGAGCAAGGGTAGGTGATTCTGTTCCTCGCAAGCTCTGTAGCTCATCAGTTTCAAATAAATGATGCTTGCATTAAGGTCAGGATTCACTGGAGAGTACTGCAACCTCAATTTAAAATTGGACATTACCAAAATAAATAGTGATGTTGTGGTCCAGTTATTGTAAATGTACTAATATTGTTGGCAGCATTGGTATATCTTCTTACTAATTAATACATGCTATCAGGTTTAACGTAACTGGTATACAGATACATTCTGAAAGGAATTGGAGTGCCAAAGGCATTAGATTTGTCCAAGTTGTTAAAGATATTTTCCTCATCGGCAGCCTGTTAGAAACATTTGTACTTGCACTGAATTGCATAATTAATGTGCATAATTTTAACAGTCTGTGTTTAGAAATAAAAAAAGGCACTGCTAAAGCAAAAAGGAACAAAGCCTTGTTTTTCTAAGTGTTAAAATTTACAAGTTTTAATCTTAAAGCTTTGGATTGTCTTGTGAAGATGTAACCCAAATCTTACTGCTAAGTCAGAAAATGCGCTTCCTTCTTCCCATTAGGTCTGGCTTGCTTAGCACTTTAGTGGGAGAAAAATCTGTTACTCAAAGATGGGAAGTAAGTATGAAAATTTTGGGGGTTTTTTGGTATTAAATTCCACATTTTGTAGTGATATGTAATTAACCATTGCACGTAAGTTGCATCCCCTTATTGGAACACGTGGAATATACTACTATAGAAAGTGTATCTCAGTGTTTGTAATATTTCATGATACCATCATCAAATAGGAAGTGGTTCTATTGTTGAAAATGCAAGAGGAGGGACTGTAGTAAAAGTAGAGTAGGCATCGTAATATTGAAGTAAATTTTGTATGTTTGGGGATAGCTGAACACTTTGACAGTCTGGCAGCGTAGACATTTGATTGTTGTAAAGTGAACACTTTACAGTGCTGTTATCTGTCTTCCTTAAGAGAGGAGAAATCAGTAACTTCCAGTACCTGATGCACTTAAACACTCTGGCGGGCAGATCCTATAATGATCTCATGCAGTACCCTGTCTTTCCCTGGATCCTCGCAGACTATGATTCAGAGGTAAATAAAATATCTTGTCAGCCTTGTCAGTAATCTTTTATATGTTGGAGGTTTTGCAAATATTACAGCTGGCTCTTACTGCCTTGGTAAAACCGAGGCTTATCTTTATTGCCAGTTGTTTGATTTCATCTATTTTGTAATGTTCCTCCCACTTATCAGTGGGTAAGGTATTAGAGATTCTTGGATGTCTCATGTGGGCAGGTCCTCGCCTGTGCTGATTCTATGGATGTTATTGAACTGTGCACAGGTGAGGGCCAGGATACATAGCTTTTTCTAAGGCAGTTGCCTCTCTGTGCTGCAGCAGTTCCTGTAAGCCTTTGCATTGGCTTTCTACTGAATATCCTGAAGGACGTTATGCCCACAGAGAAAGCACGCTTGTCCAGAAGACTCTGGTAGGGGCTACTACAAAATCTGGCCCCACGGTGAAGAATTTGCTTTTGAAAAAGATTGAACATCCTATTAATGCTTTTTTGTGGGCAGCCGTTGCTACCAGCCAGACAATAACGTAAAATATTGTTACGGTGCGTGTTGACTATTCAAGAACAGAATTAGGGGGAATTGGGGAACAGCATGAGGGGAGCAGGGCAGAAATTATCTGGAGCCCAGATGTGACTTAAAATAAAAAACACTGACTCTTTAGATCAGACTGAAGGACTGTTTTAAGCATATCCAACATTGCACCTGCTGTGTGTGTAGAAAACAAAGATGACAGCCTTAGGAGGTATGTGGTGTTAAATATGGTAATTGGCAGTATTGAAAGGGTTTGTTTGGTTTTTGGTTTTGTTTGTGGGGTTTTTTTAATAAACTTGGTGTCTGTTTTATTTTTAAAGGAACTGGATCTTACGAATCCCAAGACATTCAGAAACCTGGCCAAGCCCATGGGAGCTCAAACAGAAGACAGGTTAGCCCAGTACAAGAAGCGATACAAAGATTGGGAAGATCCCAATGGTAAGTAATGATACATCCTGCAGGAAGAGCAGAGGGACATGTGCCTGTCACATGACGGGAGGGAGTCATGGATTTTTTTATTATGGGTCAAGAGGTCTGGATGTGGATATGCAGAACTCTACCGTGGTTTTTAGTGACTCTCCAACAAATACTAAATTAGAGCAAAGGGCATTGGTTTTCTTGCTGTGTTGTTTGTTTGAAATCTGAATGACAGCTTTTGTTTACATGTAAAAATTAAGACAAAACAGTTGCACGTTCAGAACAGTTTAACATTATCTAAAGGCTAGAATGGGCAGGCACGTGAAGCACACAACCAGCTATCTCTACTAATACAGTTTGAGTGCTGCTGCAAGAAAATAAGTTGTACAAAGGAATGGGAATACTTCTACCTTAGCAGTACTCTAGCTTTTTATTTCTTATCTTAATGCATGGTTTTTTTGCTAAGGAAACAGCATTTTCTTAGCTAAAAAAAAAAAAAACTCAGAATGAGATGCAATTAAGTTATGTATTCCTGATTTTAGAGCTTCCTTGTATATTGAAAATAAAACTTGTGTATTTGGCAAGGCAGCTATTGCATGATACATTTCTTGTGTGCTTTTATTGAAGACACAAGTCTGTTTAACTACTGCGGTGCTGTTCTGTATCAAACAACAGCAGGTGGCAAAGACGTTCATTTCTAGAAATGAATCAGTATGTTCTAAGTGCATTTATGCAGACTTTCTGCCAAGAAATTAAGAAAGTAAAAGAGCAAAGGGCATTGGTTTTCTTGCTGTGTTGTGTGTGTGAAATCTGAATGACAGCTTTTGTTTACATGTAAAAATTAAGACAAAACAGTTGCACGTTCAGAACAGTTTAACATTATCTAAAGGCACGTGAAGCACACAACCAGCTATCTCTACTAATACAGTTTGAGTGCTGCTGCAAGAAAATAAGTTGTACAAGGGAATGGGAATACTTCTACCTTAGCAGTACTCTAGCTTTTTATTTCTTATCTTAATGCATGGTTTTTTTGCTAAGGAAACAGCATTTTCTTAGCTAAAAAAAAAAAAAACTCAGAATGAGATGCAATTAAGTTATGTATTCCTGATTTTAGAGCTTCCTTGTATATTGAAAATAAAACTTGTGTATTTGGCAAGGCAGCTATTGCATGATACATTTCTTGTGTGCTTTTATTGAAGACACAAGTCTGTTTAACTACTGCGGTGCTGTTCTGTATCAAACAACAGCAGGTGGCAAAGACGTTCATTTCTAGAAATGAATCAGTATGTTCTAAGTGCATTTATGCAGACTTTCTGCCAAGAAATTAAGAAAGTAAAAGCTGTACAGAATCTGTAGCCAACAATTCTGAGATGTATTTCTGCCCAAGCCTTTAGTTCCACAGTAACCAATAAGACTAAAAGTAAAAAAAATAAAATGTTTCTTCAGCAGAAATCACCACAGCTGCACTGCAACATTTCGTTAAAATAAAAAATGACTAACCATTCAGTATTGCTCTGCAGAAGCCCATTGAATTAGGGCTTACTGGACTGCAGCCAAAACTCAAGTGGTGGCCATGACAAAACATAAAGCTTTCAGATTCTTGAGAATGAAAATGACAAATTCCAATTTTAAAAGTGTCCAAGGTCACAAAGTAATTAAAATGACACACTAATTGATTTTTTTTTTTTTCAGTTAGTACTGATTCTGTCACCTAACTGCTTTATTTGTTCTACGTTTATGATTTTTAATCTTCTGCAGGGGAAACTCCAGC
This sequence comes from Pygoscelis adeliae, assembly GCF_000699105.1. Classification (NCBI taxonomy): domain Eukaryota; kingdom Metazoa; phylum Chordata; class Aves; order Sphenisciformes; family Spheniscidae; genus Pygoscelis; species Pygoscelis adeliae. The sequence goes on from NW_008825107.1 coordinate 1,048,972, forward strand.
TTATCACTATGGGACCCACTATTCGTCAGCCATGATAGTGGCTTCCTATCTTGTCCGGATGGAGCCTTTTACTCAGATTTTCTTACGGTTACAGGTAAAAATTACATCACCTCACTTTGTGTTTCTTTCCTGCTGTACATTTGAGATCTAAGTGAAAAATACGATCAATCGTCTTTGATTTCATCAAATATGGTAGAAGAAATATTTTTAGCAGAGTTGTTGTTGCCTGGGAGGTTTTTGATGTTTCCTTTGTAAAAGATGTAGTGGAATTCTTGTTTTTTTTTCTTGTAGTTTGAACATTTTTCTAAATGTATGCAGAACAAAATATCAGCAGACAAAAACCAAAGCAAGTTTTATTGTGAAAAATACTTTGCTCATCATGCTCTATTTGTCTGCTGTTGAAAGAATCATATGCCACTTGTTTAGTTCTGTGCTGGAAGTGTTGGAAGATTGTTATTTTAAACCAATACGTCTATCCAAAGAGCCATTTTAGTACTGAGTGTTAAAATAAACTAACATTTGCAGAGCCTGGAATTGTTTGTCAGTTTGATGGGTAATGGGGTTTGTAACATTACATGTCAAATATTTTCCTAGACAGAAGTCATCAGGCAAAAAGATTTGTGTTTCTCTGGAAGAGACTAAACTTCGAAATAGGCCTAGGTGACTCTGACCTTAAAATTCTGTATATCTGTATCTCAGTGCTTTATGTTTACTATTATTGTGTACCAAAAAGTAATGCAGCTGTTTAAATCCGTTGTGTTACAGGAAGAAACATGCTACATTCTATAGTGTCTTTATTAGGCAGAGGATGTTCTGATTTGCCTTCTTGGCAAAATCTGCTGTGCTGAGAGGTATTCTGACGCTGACATGCTTCTTGCTCTGTCCCGCAGGGCGGTCACTTTGACCTGGCTGACCGAATGTTTCACAGCGTACGGGAGGCTTGGTATTCAGCATCGAAGCACAACATGGCAGACGTGAAGGAGCTCATCCCAGAGTTCTTCTACCTTCCCGAGTTCCTGCTCAATTCCAACAATTTTGACCTAGGTAGGCAGAAGGAGCTTGATAGCATTGCTATGGGTGTGAGAGCAGTGCCAGACAGTCCAAGAGCAGTGCCAGACAGTCTGACATGAGAAAAGTGTCTCGTAATTTGGGCAGAAAAAGATCTGTTTAACTGCATGAGAAAATGATAGATGACTTGCATGTTCTGACATGAAAGCATAAGCAGGACTACTTCTGGTATTTCCTGATACTACGTGTTTATTCAGTATTATATTTGAAAGTCTGAATGATTCAGAACTCATCGTTTCATCGGGAAGAGTGTAGCAGGAATTCTTACTTCCTCTGTAATAAATCTGAGGTATTTTTTATTTTTTCAGATTTATCAGATTTCAGATATTTTCTCAAGCAGTGAGTGTTCATTTTTAGCAGTTAATGCAAAGTTTGTTCTGAGAATTACTGAACAAGACACTGAAATACCCAAAAAGGATTTTTGTTTGGAGTGGTGTGTGTTAGTTGGGGTTTTTTGTTTGTTTTTTACCAGTTCAAAATGCACAGATAATCATGTTTTACTTGGAGTTTCTCTGGTTTGCATTCTTCTCCATGTAACTTGCTACTCCATTATAGTGTTCACCATCTTTTTTGCATATTTTTTTAAGCTTTGCAAAATCTGTTTAACAGTCTTCACTTTTAGAACTTACTCTTAAAGTATTCCTAAAGGTTTTGTTGAAATGTTGCAGTTAGCTTTTGTGAGAGTGATTATTCAATGGGAGTCAAATTTCACACCTGTTGGCCATAGGAGATGCGTGTTCCTTAGTATGTGTGTCACTCTTAACAGTGGCATTAAGCTCTTATTTTCTGAGCTCTGTGCTGTGAATCTAATAGTAATAATAAAGATTAATCAAGTCGTAGGTTTTAACAGCCTGAAATCCTTTATTCAGAATGTAATGTAAGAGATTGGAAGCACAACCTTACAAAAACAAAAGCAAAACCAAAAGAAGGGCATGGCCATTACTGGAAAAACGTTGAAGTCTTGTCCACTTAGCTCCGTATCTTGATAATTTTGGACTGCAAGCATGAGAGTCCTAGAAATTCTTCACTGAGCATTTGGAATAACAGTAGAAAAGGTTTTGTTATGAACAACTTTCAAATACTGTGTAATACTTTTGATTGTGTTAATTCGTAGCAATCCCACTCCCCTTTCCCCCAGATAAAGAGAGGCGTATTCAAAGTCTGGTGATGCAAGCAATGTTTCTGTTGGAGCAATGTACTTAGTACTTGTGTACCCCTGTAAACTTGGAAATTTGTTGGTGTTCCTCTGAGCTAACAGGAAGTGTGGAATTGTCTCTCAGCAACAAGTGACAAAACAAGAATATAGCCGGGAAGTCTTAACAAATACATTTTTAGTAATCGCAACATGCCACCATTTAACGTTCAGAGTGGGAAGGGGGCTGTCTGGGACCTAGATGTGGCCAGATCATGCCCAGGGGAATCACCAATGTCCTTGGGTGTGAAGCTTGCGGGGGATACTGGTTAGCTCTTCACTGTTAGGAAATGAATGTTTAGCCTCTACTCCTGTGATGTGTAGCTATTCTCATGGGTAAAACAATAATTCTATTCCTTGATACAGAATGTTTGTATTGTGAAGAAAATAAATCCTAGGGTGAAATACTGTTCCACCAAGGCTTCTCAGTACAGTTTGCCGTTACACTGTCTCATACTGAGATTTATTTTCTTCAAAATACACTCAATTGACATGCCATTGCTATATACATACTAAACAGATGCCAAATACAGGAGATTGTCCTCGCTTAAATTGGGGCTATAGCACATTTATTCCAGTTTTCCTTATAGCATAAGAACAAGGAAGTCAAAAAGAGATAAGAACCTTGCTGTGCTGATTACTCTGGATGCAAACTGGACAGCTGCTATGGTAGCAATTCCCAGTAGCAGGGTTGGCTGCTTAGGTGCAAGCTAAACTGACAGAACAAGATTCTGGTTGTGCAGTGATTGCAGAAGGCTATTTTACTGGCTGTTGCTTTCACTAACTTTCATGCACTGCAGTGGGTCTTTCCCATGACAGGGAGAGAAAAGCAGAAATTTACTTAAACAGAAAAAGAATGACAGAAAAATCATGTTCCAAGAGTGCTTGATGGGGAAACATAAAGGTTCTGAGTTCAGACTGTACATTATTAAGTTGTGAAGACTGAGGAGGAGTAATCTAATGAACGCCTCTAGCTAGAAGGGTAATGTTTGTTTTGAAGAGCGTATGCTGAAACACTATCATCATCCTCAAAAGTCTTAGCAAGGAATATTTGAATTCTTCCTCCTGCGAGCAATCTTACATGAACAACTGAGACAGAATTTTTCATGTTTTATTGCCTGACATTTAAAAATGACACAGTGTTTTAAAGAAAAGACTGAAATGACTTGCTTTATAAAGAAAAGGTGTTAGAATTTGATTTTTTTTATAATTTTTTTTCACCATTGCTCTTCAGTGCCATTTCAATACTTCTCTCCAAATTTTTCTTTTCTTTTTTTTTTTTTAATAGGTTGCAAACAAAATGGCACTAAACTTGGTGATGTAATACTCCCCCCATGGGCAAAAGGAGATCCTCGCGAATTTATCAGAGTTCATCGGGAGGTAATTTGCATTTTAATAATGACAATAGAAAATGTCAGTTGGGACTTTCCACGACATACTAATCTAAGCTTGATTCGTGCAGTCACAGCTACTAGCCAGTCCATGAGTTCTCGGTTGATGGCTAATTGTCGCAAAGGTCTGTAGAACCGGTGTTTCTTTCCCTTCCTTTTTGGCTAGGGAGTACGTTGAGGCAAGACTTGCTTCAAGGAAAAACTTTATCAAAACATAACAAGGATATGTCAAAATACATTCTGCATTTTATTTTGTGGCAGGTGTAGTAGACTCAACTGTTGACCAATATGGCTAATTCTAATGCATGCCCTTTGAATTTCAGGCTCTGGAATGTGACTTTGTGAGTGCACATCTGCATGAGTGGATTGACTTGATCTTTGGCTATAAACAGCAAGGTCCTGCTGCAGTAGAAGCTGTAAATGTCTTTCACCATCTCTTCTATGAGGGGCAAGTGGACATATATAACATCAATGATCCATTAAAAGAGACAGCTACCATCGGATTCATTAATAACTTTGGACAGATACCAAAGCAGGTATACCTGTTGTAGAATTCTTATTTGCCAGATGACACTCAAATTGAAATGTATTAATATAGAACAGTGAAATTGTTTAAGGAGTGAAACTTCCTGGGAGCGTTTTTCCATAAATATTCTTCCAGTGATGTGAAATCATTTACATTTCCATCATAAATGCAACAAAGATCAACTTTGGGCTTTGCTTGTGAGATTAGAAATGTCTTCTCCCCCCGCCCCTTTGCACCCTTAAAATAAAGGCGAAATGAATTATGGTTCAACTCTAAAAATCAGCATCAGAAAAATAAGTATGTTCCTGCTGCAAAGTCAGAGGGGAGCAGTGAAAGTGCAACTTCAAAGTAATGCCTAGTGTTTAGGTATTTTAAGTTATTCTGTAATAAAGTAATTTCTCTAATAACTTATGCTTCCTTTTTTTACACCAGTCTCTTGGTGTTCTGCAGGGGTTGGCCACATCTTTTATTTGAAGAATCTGTTGACAAAAACCTCAAAATTTAAATTAAGAAGATTGACTCTTGTAGGACAGCTATAGCTAAGGAGCTATATAGACACATTTTTGCTGCAGCTTTAAAGTTTGTGTTCTCTTTAAGAGATTACATTAAATTATTAAGTGTAATATTAAATCTAAAGTTTTACTGTGTGGGTTTTCAGTTTTTTTGGGGGGTTGAGGGTTTCTTTCTTTCTGTTTTTTTGGTTTTGGGTTTGTTTTTTTTTAATTAGGCATTTCTTCCGGATTTTTTTGCTGTCCAGTGAAACTTTTAAATGTCATTGGTGAATTTTTCCAATCCTGGATCTGGTGGAAACCACAGATACCTTCAGCAATTCACTGGAAACCCAACCCATGTGTTGGGAACTCTAGACTACAGCAGCACATAATGTTTCGGGACAGCCACAGGATATTTCCTGTGGGGACCCACTAACAGCTGTCTGTCATTGCTTGGAAGGAAGGCTAAGAACTGCTCATCTATCCCCTATGGCTGGTTTTCTCCTTTTCCTTCCTTGCTCTCTCTCAATAATCTAGATATGTAGTGGCTGTGGGTTTTTCTCCTTTTAAGTAGTAATCAGTCACTGGGTTGTGATGATAATCAGACATGGCCCAGCTAAAGCCAGGTGAACAGAAAAAGACTGGGGCTGGGAGCAGGGCAATGGAAGAGCATTGCAGCTGAGTCCGAAGGCCTGCCTGAATCTTCAGATGCCTGTTAGGTACAAGCCTATGATGAGGTCTACCAGGAATTGCATGATGCTTTGCTAGAGGAAATAGGCAGACAGCAATAAACTTGGGAAACTCAAAACTCCTTCCTTAAGTCATTTTTGATGGTGAGTGCTCTTGGAGCACGTTTTTACGTAACTGTAGAGTTTTGCTATGACTCTCTCTGCCAGGGGATCTAGGGCAGGCTATCTCAGTGACGTGGCTGCTGTGCACTTTTTCACTCCTTTGCTGCATGGAGATGTAACATGAGGACTACATCTTCTTTATCACATGTCTTCCACCAGTAATGCCCCTGGTAGTTTTGCTTCCCATTTTAAAAAGTTGTGCTGCAAAACATTCCAGAGCTGGTGCTGCGTTTGAAAGAGGGCTCTCGCAGACTCTGCAAGGGTCCTGAGATGCCACAGGCTGGGGGGTCAGAGCAGAATGAATAAGCAAGAAGAACGGTCGCTCAAAGGAGAAAGGAGGTTTTGTTTTTGTTTGTTTTCTTGCTGGAACCGGCCTTTTTTTGAGATCAGTTGTCCATGTGAACACTGTATGATGTGCCTTCTCTCTCCATCTTCTCATAGCCCAGCCAGACGGGAGGCATGCTGTAGTTCAGGGAGAGCTGTGGCACATAGGCCTGTTGTTACCCTTCATACCCAGAGTGTAGGTGCGAGCAGTAGATACGTGTGCGCATGCTCATAGCTCAGCTACCTACAGACTATGCATGTTCGCTCTGTTTTGGATAGGCAAACAGGTAATACATCTCGAAGGGCTGTAAGGAAAATAACTTTTAGCCTTGGAATTTCAGTTCTCTTTTCAGTGCTGTAATAGCCTCTCTGCGAAAGAGTAATCGAAATGTTATAAAATATCACTCAATGTTTATATTTGTCATTTACATATTATAATATGTAGCATCTACCATCCAAGATGTTTATTATGAATTTATCACGTGATAAACCTTAGTGTGTGTCATGGATGATCACGGCTTATTAGAAGTGATGATTGGCTTGTTTAACACTGTCTGACATACCAGGAATGGTCACTGAAGCAATAAAATGGAAATTCAATCACTCGTATTGAAAAGCTAGGCAGAAGATAATCAGGTGCTAAGATGCGTTTCTTATGCATGATTGTTATATGTGGTCCAATTACATGCCACCCATGCTGTTACTCTGTTCTTTGGTAGTCTGGCTGCCTCCAAGTGCGTGAGCTGCTGTTTGTGGGACACAGTTTGTTTCAAAGCCAAAAATTAGCTTTCAGTTTGTCCTAGGTTAGAATTTAATACTGCATTATGCATCAACTTTGGGATTTTTGCTTGCTTTACTTCAACTGCTTTTGCAACTGGAGATAGCTTTAAAAATACTTTGCCCATTATATCCTTGTTGGATTTCATATTATTTGTTGAAATCTTATTGAAATGGTTGCCATAAGTAATTAGTGAATACTGAGAACAGTTAAGTAACATTTGCTGACCTGCAGAATTTTTAGAAGGTAAATTGGGCGTATTGATGATCTTTTTAAGCTTGTGCTCTTGTAAACCTGTAATTTTTGATGATAACTAATTTCTTGATGAATTTCAGCTCTTTAAAAAACCACACCCACCGAAGCGTGTTAGAAGCCGACTGAATGGAGAGGCTATGGGAACCTCTGTGCCCCCTGGTTCCACAAGTGACAAGATTTTTTTCCATCATTTGGACAACCTGCGGCCATCTCTTGCCCCAGTGAAAGGTAAACTGTGAAACCAGGGTAATTATTCCTCTTTCTTTGCCAGAGCATTCAGAGTTTCTGCAAGATCGTCCTTTTCCATGTTTTGCTTAATTCTAATGTTCTTAAGCCTGTACTTTTGTGAGAAAGACAAATTTAAAACATCCTAATGCTGTAAGACTGTGTTCTTAGCTACCTTAAAGTGTACTTGGGAAGCACCAAATCTGTGCCGGTTTAGTGTAACTTTTTTAAAATAGAGGGATAAAATTGGGCCCAAGCACCTCTTTAAAGTTTTAATTTAACAAACAATATTCAGGGTACATTGCTTCTGGGCCTGCAATAGCCTCAATTTTTGTGATTTTCATAGCAGAAGGATTCTTTATCGCAGTGCCAAGAAATACTGAGAAATATTGGCAGAGAAGGGGTGGTGTTGGTAGCTGCACTGAGATGAAAAAAAGGTGGGTTTTGACTTCATATCTGACATTGGACTGAACAAAAGTTAATTGTCTGTGAGGCAGGTAAATGCTACACAGTGATTTCTTTCCTAGTTGATTAAATGAATCTGTGCCTGCCTGCTGTAAAGAGAGAAGGACATACTATTACACAGGACATAGCAGGGCTACACTCTTAAGACAGGAAATTAGAAAGCACTAATCTATATTTGCAAAGCTTGGGGAAAATCAGGTGGGACACCACGGGCTGTAGTCAGAAATGAAGCCTGTGGGAATGCTTGGCCAAGATGTTGGAATCGATACCAAAAACTTTTTTTTATTTGTGCTGAAAATGATACAATCACTTTTAATGACTGCAGACATCTTGTCTGAAGAACACCTTGTGCAGCATTGCAGGTGGGATCAGAGCTCTCGGTGATCCTTGGGGTGTTCTCGCCACTACTGATGGTGCTTAGCCCTGCCTTAGTTAGGAATATAGCAAAAGTTGCCACCGTTGCAGTTGAAACAAAGATTTGTATAACATAGCCAATACAGAGATCCTGCTTTTGCAGAGCGTCAGGTATTTAATGGGATCAGATAGTATTTGTCTGTGCTAGCAATAAAACATAACCTCATCTTCTCTTTTAGAGCTCAAGGAGCCTGTGGGACAGATCGTGTGTACTGATAAAGGCATTCTGGCAGTAGAACAGAATAAGGTTCTCATCCCACCTACATGGAATAAAACTTTTGCTTGGGGCTATGCAGACCTCAGCTGTAGACTGGGTACTTACGAGTCGGACAAGGTTTGTAATCTGAAATTTGTTTCAGCGCTGAATGTACCAAAAGCAATTGGTACTCAGTAGTGAAAAAATCTAACCATGGAAATTTATTTCGCATGTGAATGAAGTAGTCTTGTACTGCATATGTTTTTTTGCTCCCTATCTGATGTTCTTCATCAGAATGCTGGCAGAATGGCATAAACCAAGTAATAATAATTTTTTACCAGGTCTGCAAAACATGAATGAATTAAATCTATGCAGTTAAAGTTCATCTCATGTTCCCTCGGGAGGCATCTTATGGCAGAGGCTGGAATTGCTTCTATTTGAGGAAAAACTGCATAAGGGGTAGCAGCGATATCTTAGTTTCTTAATGGTCTAGCGTGCAGGGTGGCACTCAGGTTTTTATTTTTATCCTACCAAACACTAATCCTGCAAGTAATTCTTCTGTGTGTTCTTTATTTTTAGGCAGTAATTGTTTATGAATGTTTGTCAGAATGGGGTCAGATACTGTGTGCCATTTGCCCCAACCCCAAACTAGTTATCACTGGAGGAACAAGCACAGCGGTGTGTGTGTGGGAAATGGGCATCTCCAAAGAAAAAGCTAAAGCCCTCACGCTGAAACAGGTAAAGTACAATAAAAATGCCTTTTAGGTAAATTATGTTACAAGATCAAAGGAATTATGAAAGGGGTATTGCTCACATAGTAAGCTTTGAAACCGAGAGTCCAGCAGACCTTTGGAGAACTGAGTAGTCAAGGTACTGATCTGCATTGAAAGTAGGCAAAATGCATCTCTAAAATTGTATCGTTTTTAAGGGTAGTTGATCACCAGGAGCTTTTCGGAGAGATGGGGAATTTGGTAGTGATGTTAACAAAATTATACAGGTGTGTTTTGTGAAATCATCTGCTTTATTGTAGTGTTGTATGTAAAATAACCCCATCTGAAAACTGTGTCAGGGAGGGCAGTGAAGGAGACTGTCTTAAAGTTTCATTTTCCTTTTTAAATTTTTTTAATTACTTTTTTCTTTAAAAATGTATATATTTAAATTACACTTCTGTGCAAAACTTTGCTCTTTCTAGCAGTGATGTTTGTGGAGCAGAGTATACTTGTTCAAGATCACCTTAAGTTGTTCTTGCTTTGTTAATTGAAAACATCAACTTTTAATCTAACAAATGAGCACTTGTGCTTTAAAATCAGTTGCAGCTAAGTGCAGAGTAAGTCTTGTGTGTTTACAAAAAAAAAAAAAAACACCAAAACCACAAAACTCACCCACAAACAAAACAAAACAAAAAACCCAGCTACCTCAAAATATTCTAGAAGCTGTGTATCATTGTTATAGGTAGCTAGGTTGTTAAGTGATACTGTTCCTGTTAGCATCTTAATAGCAGGACTTTTTCCAGAGGAAAGCTTCCGCTCAAACTTAAAGTTAGAAAATTATTTAATAACTTCCCTTGTGCAGTCTCCAACAACTGTCCAAAGCTGTGTTTCCAAACTGTTTTACTTAAGAACGGTGCAAGCTAAAACACCATGTCTTGAATTTCAGGGCAGCATATTGAAGGCCATTTACTGTACTTTAGCCAATGATTTGTAACTGAGTAAACTGCAGTAATCTGACTGTATTCCAGACTCCTGTTCCAATGGTTAGGTTAAGCCTAAAATGTGAAAACAGGGTCTAATACAAGTAGATGCTTGTAATTTTATCCTCCTTCCAATTGACTTTGCCTTTTTGGTTGCAACTCTTTCTTGTCTCTTTCATCCTTTTTCAAACATCAACAGAAGTTTATATAGGAGCCCTTTTATATTTACAAAGAATTTCTGTTTTCAGCATGTAATTTCAGGTGCAGCCTGGAACGCATACTGACCCTATAAATAGGCTACTGATGTGGATGGAGGATGCAGAATGGGTTGGAAATTTATTTTTGGGTTGATTTTTTTTTTCTTTTTCAGTAGAAGGCTATATAACATTAGACCCTTGAAATTTGGTTTTGTGAGAGTACTTTTTAAATGGAAAAAATATTACGCATATCATTTTCAATTGTGAAAATAGTTACCAACTGAATACTTGTAAGTCGGTGGCATCTTCTGATAAGATACTCATGTTTACATTATCTGAATCTTTTCAGATGTAGTAATTTTTGTGCTCTCCCCTGATTGCAGCTTGTTCCTCCTGACTTTTGTTTTGCAGGCATTACTGGGTCATACTGACACTGTCACATGCTTAACAGCATCTCTAGCTTATCACATAATTGTGAGTGGATCACGGGATCGCACCTGCATCATCTGGGATTTGAATAAACTGTCTTTTCTAACACAGCTTCGAGGTCACAGGGCTCCAGTTTCAGCACTCTGTATAAATGAATTAACGGTAAGAACCAAATACCATTCACCAATGTGCAGTGGGAACAGTAGCAAGAGTCAGAAATTGTTAAACTGAAGAAAAACAAACTAGGCTCTTCTGTTAGTTTGGCAAAACTTGTATAACTCATCTGAAAACTAATTAGCTGGTTTAGGGAATAATTTGCATCTTTTGTCCAGAGACGCACGTGGGTTTATTCCATGCAGAGCAGCTTGAGCTTGGAAGGGCTTACCAACAGTGCTGGCAGCAGTATAGCTAGTGTGGCGTTCAAAGTGGGTTGTCAAACCTGCCACAGGAACTAAGAAAAGATTTTGATATGTGACTTTGGTTAACTTCTGTTCTCTTAGCTTAATTTAAAGGAAGCAGAAGATACCTTGAATGAAGCTGCAGTGAAAATTGTAGCGGAAATAGACATATCCTAAAAGCTTGTCTCTCTGTCCTATAAGTTACAGGCTGCCATTTATCCAGCTCCCATGCACGTCAAAGAATTTGCCTGAGTTGAAACTTCATGTAGCTGGTCCATCAGGGCTGGATGGACCATGTTGCAACTGGAGCAGATGTAGTGGTTGAAATCAAGACAAAACGCGGCTGTAATGCAAAGAGGGGGTAGCAAAAAGCACAGTTTATTAGCTGCTAGTAGTCTGGTGGTTGTAGTGTTGCCAGTGTTTTAGACTGCAGCTCCTGTTTCGCCTCTGCACTAGTTTGGACCATCTCTTGCTCTTTTCACAATAACGAAGCAAATGAAATTTAAGGTGGTACTTGGGGAAAGTACTGAAAATACACTGTTGGATTGTTTGCTGTGAAAAGTGGAGGAATTGGTCTACTCATTGTACGCTGTAAATACAGCAGATAGGTTGCTACTAAGTCTGGTTTTCTATGTACAATTTTAAAGAAATGCACATCGGCCTAAAGATTTGTTTAGGTGGCCAAACTCAGCTTGACTAGAACTTCCTGAAAAGTGCCAGCCTTGATGGCTGAACTTGGCTTATAAATGAACCTGGCTTATATTTTTGCTGAAGAAAACCTGAGGCTTGTATTGAAATATGGAGGTGTTACTTGTCTTTGCAGGGGGATATTGTATCATGTGCTGGCACTTACATCCATGTATGGAGCATTAATGGCAGCCCTACCGCAAGCGTAAACACTTTCACTGGCCGAAGCCAGCAAATAATGTGTTGCTTTGTGTCAGAGATGAATGAGTGGGATACCCAGAATGTCATAGTAACGGGACATTCAGATGGAGTTGTCCGGGTAAGTACCAGGAATCACTGCTTGGAAAAATAAGTTTACACCTTAGTAGAAGAAGTAGTAGTAGTAGTAGTAGTAGTAGTTAGAGAAGTCACATCTATCCAACACAGTGTCCTGGCTGGTACCAAAAGCAGTCCTGCTATACTTGGGTGCTCCACCTGAACAATTAGTTCTGCAGGAAGGAGGGAGTCTAGGCTGGGTAGACAATGCAGACTGCTTTTGGTGCTGGGACCAGCTGTGCCATTTCTGCACAGGGTGGTGCACTGTATCCTGTTCACAAGTTAGATGGACACTGAAGATTCATGGAAAACTCTTTCAGTGAGCTGACATTCCTATGCAGTCTTTCAGTTTTCTTTCTCCTTTTCGATGCACCTGTTGTGATGTGGTAACTAGCAATAGTCAGCAGCATACATTTTCCTTCCTGCTCTATTTTGGTCACTTTTTGGTCACCAGCTTTCATGCCTGGAGATTGTCGTTTTCGTTCACCATTTTTGTTCTACACACCTTGAGACAATTCATTTTGCTGGCTAGAAAGAAAAGAGGAACTTAGTGGCATCTCTGATCACTGCGAGTCTAACCCGATTTTCAGTACTTTGCTGTGTGCAGTCCTGGGTCTGCCTTAACTGGAGTCTGCTGGTCAGATTGCTATGTGGAGTGGATTTTTTTTATTTGAACAGCTAAGATGTTGAATAACAGCACAAGAATTGTTCACTTGTGATTCAGGCATGAACACAGATGTCCTTTTATAGTATCTCGCCCCCGAAAACAGGGCTTAGTATGGAGATATGACCTGCCTCTCATGCTACCAGTGCAAACGCACAGTTCTAATAAGCCATCTTAACTCTAGAAATAGTTCAGAAGAAAGCCAGGAGTTCAGTACGTGCCACTTTGCTTATCCCCTGTCCCTCCAGTTCTGGCGGATGGAATTTTTGCAAGTACCAGAAACACCAGCTCCGGAGCCTGTGGAAATGCTGGAAATGCAAGAGGATTGTCAGGAAGCACAAATAGGTATGTCTCATGACAATTGTTTTGTATTTGCGTTTTATCTGATCTTTGCTATACATAGGTAAAATCCGGTGGTTATACAGTGCAGAATGGACAATGGGGATTTTGTCTTGAAAGACAATAGACATCCAGCAGGCGTAATAAATAGAGCATCTGAGTACCTTGTTCACCACCTTGCTTATGGTAGTTTCATACTGCTTTGAGTAAGAAAAAATCATGCCCATCATAGGGGTTTTTTTTCTGTGAAGACCAAACTTTTCTCTGTTTCTGCTATCGGTGAACCCAATAGATGCTACCATTGTCCAAAAGCTAGGTGTTTGGTTTTTTTTTTTTTTAATTTTGAAATGGAATTATAGCATAACAGCAGAGTTTAAAAATCTACTGATGGAACAGCATGCTGTTTAGACAAGCAGTGCTGGCCATATCATTTTCCCCTGTCGGAAGATTTTGTTCTGTGCTTGATGGGTGTTTCTTTTAGCCATCTCATCTTCCTCTTGCCCTCTTCATATTGAAGATATGATCTGGATTTGGACCTGGATCACATGATACTCATTAGTAATTATTATATAAATACAGCTCTTTTTTTTCCAGTGTCACTAGGAATATAAATATCTTGGGCAGTTGCTTTTTTTGTATTAACAAAACCTGTTATTAACAAATCTGCATCATGTTTCTCAGTCAACCAGAGTTTCAGCATAGCTGACTCTGCCTACTTGTGTAAGTTTTGCTGAAAGGCAGCAGGATTTGGTTTTGCTAACTTGAGCATTTTTGAAAATTCTAGTCATTGTGTCTATCATAGCCTACCTCAGACGGACTATCGTAGGAAATAGCTTCAGCTAAGGAATGCTGTTTTCTGACAGACCAGTACAAAAAAGATGAATAGTGTGATTCCTGGCAGGAGCTGAATCTCTACAAAGGCTTTGAGATGCCTGCATGCAGTTTCCCTCTAGTCATGCTGTGGCAGTACCTATTGGGTTGTAGGTAGTGCAGCAGCAGAATAGAGCAAAAGCTCAGGCTATAAGCAGCCTTGCTAACAACGTCTTCTCTCCTGTGGGGTGAATCCAGGGCAGGAAGCCCACGAAGAGGACAGCAGTGACTCTGAGGCAGATGATCCATGCATAGGCCAGGACACGAAACTGCAGGAGAGCCAGAGTCAACCAAGCAGCACCAGCCACAGGCCTAGGTCATCATCAAACAGAGCAGCAGCAGCGTGGTCAGCAGACAGCGGCTCTGATGACTCCAGGCGTTGGTCAGACCAGCTCAGCTTGGATGAGAAAGATGGCTTTATCTTTGTGAATTATTCTGAGGGACAAGCAAAAATGCATCCCCATGCTCAGGTTAACCACCCGCACCCCAGCTATGCTGAAGCACGGCACTACAGCAAGCTTAAACCAGGTAAAAGAAATTGGGCACACTTCCTCTGTCAGATAAATGTGCTGTCAGCACTTACCCATAAGGCAGTCTCTCTCTGTCTATGCAGCTTTGAGCAGGGTTGGCTGATAAATTCCAAAATGGTCAGTGAAGAGAAAAATTTGTGTGCAAAGGTTGCATCTTGTTCAGGCTTTTCCTGAGAAGCTGTGGCCGGTTTACCCTGGCTGGCAACTAAGCTACTCGCTCACCACCACCATCAATACCCCCTGCAGCAGGATGGTGGAGAGAATAGGAAGAACAAAAGCAAGGGAACTCATGAGTCGAGATAAGGATAGTCTAATAAGCGAAGGAAAGAAGACAAAACAAGTGATGTAAAGGCAACCACTTGCCACCTCCTGCAAGCGGAATGATGACAGCCAGTCTCGGAGGAAATGGCTCCTCTCAGTTTTATTTCTGAGCATGATGTTATATGGTGTGAAATATCTCTTTGGTCAGTTTGAGTCAGCTGTCCAGCTTGTGTCCCCTCCCAACTTACTGCACACCTCCAAACTCCTGACGGGGGGTGGGGGGCAGAGCAGAGTGGGGAAAAAGAGAAAACCTTGACACTCTGCAAGTACTGCCGAACAACAGCCAAAACACTGGTATGTCATCAAAACTGTTTCAGTCACATACCCAAAACACCGCATCATATGAGCTTTTATGAAGAAAAATAATGACAGTTGTAAATCTGAGTCTTGACTTTAAAAAAAAAGAAAATAAATAAAAAAATGAAGCTATCCAGTCCTGTCAGGCTTTGGTACAGGTCTTCCCTGTGTATGTCAACATTCTCTGCAGCTCCCAACTGGACTTAGAGAAATTGGAGGCTCTACATTGTTTCGTATCCTCTCCTTTCTTGCATACACTGGGGAGCAGTTGAAAAATGTTTTTTCCCTGAGTGAAACTTGAGTCAGAGAGAGTTATCTCTGGGGGGGAAATTTTGTCTTTCTACAAAGTCACGCATACAGGTATGTTGGGGGGGAGGAGGAAACAAAAATGAGAACAAGCAAATTTGCTTTTCCCCCTCCTACTTCCCGCTCATTTCTAGGATACAGATGGGAGCGTCAGTTGGTGTTTAGAAGCAAACTAACTATGCACACGGCATTTGATCGCAAAGACAACGCACATCCAGCAGAAATCACTGCACTTGGCATCTCTAAGTGAGTAGCTCGCAAGCGATCGCTTAGAACATTTTTTCAGTGTTGTCA
>NW_008825107.1:1064521-1064764 GCF_000699105.1 Pygoscelis adeliae
TTCTGTTTAGGGCAGCCTTGTTGAAGGACTGAGATAAAAAAAAAAAATGCTAAAATAAGTAGACTTATTCAGCTGCATTATGTTACATAGAGTGTTGTTACAGCTCCGTTTCTCAGTCAGACTAGGCTAATTTGCGCCGTGTCCAGAGAAGGGCAACGAGGCTGGTGAGGGGTCTGGAGAACAAGTCTTATGAGGAGCGGCTGAGGGAGCTGGGGTTGTTTAGCCTGATGATTCTATGATTCT
>NW_008825107.1:1065167-1067581 GCF_000699105.1 Pygoscelis adeliae
AATGCTTTTGCTTTTTTCTTGCAGGGATCACAGCAGAATTCTTATTGGGGATGGTCGAGGCAGAGTGTTCAGCTGGTCCGTAAGCGATCAGCCTGGCCGATCTGCAGCTGATCACTGGGTGAAGGACGAGGGGGGAGACAGCTGTTCGGGCTGCGCAGTCCGTTTTTCACTCACTGAGAGGCGTCACCATTGCAGGAACTGTGGACAGCTCTTCTGCCAGAAGTAAGCCAGCCAACAGTCTCCTTTGGGCTCTTTTCATTACAGAATTTTAGGCTAGGTAAAGCTGTTGCATACCACGGAACTCTGCTGAAGGACTGAGGTTTCCCTTACCAAAACAGAACTGCTGAAGAAAAAACATCAAAACTCTCAAAACCTCCAGGGAGAAATTAGAAAAGACAGACCAGCCCCTTTGTAAATCCAGTTAGCAAGACGGGTATCAGGAGAGATAGACAAATGAACTAGCAAAGGGGAAAAAAAACAAACCAAAAAAACACCTTCTTTTGCAGCAGCTAGTTCTTCTTGTCAGTGTACAAGCAACACGGTCAAAATGTAAACTGTGTGCAGGGCTGAAGGATGCTGATTTAGGAGCCAGTAGCATGCAGCCTCAGACAGGAAAATGTATGACACGAGAGGATGTATGTGAGCTCCCCTTACTGAGGAACTGAGGTGAGAGTCTCTTCTCTGGTCCACTGGGTCAGAGACGGTATTTGTAGTTTCATCTCTGTAGCTATACTTCAAGTCTAAACTGGTGACAACAGCTGTTTTTAAGCTACCTCTCACGCAGAGTCATTGCAATGATTCTGTGGTGATCATAAAAGTTAAATGGTGCTTCTGCCACACTGCATTGCATTTCTTTGTCAAAATAAGTTTGGGCAGTTTTCTGGTATTTGAAGTCATGATGATAATTTCCACACCTGGATGGAAAATGGCCAAGTTGAGAGAGGACCTGTGTTCACAGCGATGTTTGTTTTGCTCTACAGGTGCAGTAGGTTTCAGTCTGAAATCAAGCGTCTGAAGATTTCATCACCAGTCAGAGTCTGCCAGAACTGCTTCTACAACCTGCAGCATGAGCGGGGTTCAGAGGAGGGGCCCAGAAATTGATGGGGTCCTGGCAAACGGAGACCCCATCCAGCCCCATTGTCACTCCAAGAACTAGTGAGCTTATCGTGCAGTGATCAGAAGGGATTAGAATATTGTCTGTTTACACTTAAGTTTATACTGAGTTTTAAGCACTAAAAGTAAAAAGGGATCATTGAATTCATTTGTGTTGACAGAAGGTAAATGAGGCTAACAGCATAATTAAGTGAAGAGCAAGGCCCAGGAAGACATGATTAATAACCACAGATCCAATAGAACTGTCAACTCCTAAACCTATGTTGACATGGCTCTCGAGAAAATCCTCACTTATCCTAAACACCCGTTCTCGTCTTGTTTTTGTAGAGCTAGTAATCTTTATCGGGGGGGAGGGGGAGGGGAAGGCTTTTTAGAAGATAGTTGTAAATCTGCCTTCTTCGCAAGCAACTGTGTATATTGTAAATAGGTATAATGGCCTTTTTATCTAAATATGAACTTAACTGCCTGTTACATGGGACTTCAGATTAACCACTATACTTTGTGTGGCATCTTTATCTCATCTATCAATTTAAATACGAATGTTTAAAAAAAAAAAAAAGCACCAAACTCGAAGGCATTATGCGTATTTCTGTTAAAAATCCAGTCTGTGCATGTTTGTTCTTTCGGTTGCCCACAGTATCTTCATTTAAGTAAGGCTATTCATAGAATTACATGGATTTTTTCAAAAGAAAACATTTTTGAGAATAGGACTTGGAGTATTTTATTGTAGCTGTAAGATAACCAGGAACTAAATTGTACACTTGTGTTGCATTTTATACCAAACTATTTACCACCTCAGTGTTGTTCATATTTAATAAGGCCTCTTTTATACATATGTCAGAGCTGCAGTTTTGTTAATTACTTAATGTTCATTAGTAGCTGATTCATGCAGTGCAAGAACCAGCTTTTACCTTCTTTAGTCAATAGCAATTGGCTTGCGTATAGGTACAGAATGAATTCCTTGTGCATAAAATTTAACCGCTGTTGTCCTGTAGCTTGTTTGCAAAAAACCTTTTGGAACAACAAACATTGCTCTAAAACAGGGTGATATTAGTCATGTCAGAAATGCTTCTAAGAGCTATCTTCGTGTTTCAGCACATGGCATCAACTTGAGGACAGCAGTAGATTTCCATTATGGTTTTTAAGTTCCAATATGAATTTAATTGCAGTATTTTTTTACTACTCTGTCATTTATTTTGCACTACATATGGGATGAAGTAGAGACACTGATATCCACTGGGATTGGAACATATGCATTGGATAGGCCCATGGACTTAATTTCTGAATGAGGTCTTGCCGGT